>NC_057811.1:477173957-477485885 GCF_018294505.1 Triticum aestivum
CCTTTGGCGCCTCCCTCCTCCCCTGCAACACCTCTCCCTCTCGCAGAAGCTCGGCGAAGCCCTGCCGAGATCCCGCTACATCCACCACCACGCCGTCGTGCTGCTGGATCTCCATCAACCTCTCCTTCCCCCTTGCTGGATCAAGAAGGAGGAGAACGTCGCTGCTCCGTACGTGTGTTGAACGCGGAGGTGCCGTCCGTTCGGCACTCGGTCATCGGTGATTTGGATCACGGCGAGTACGACTCCATCAACCTCGTTCATTGGAACGCTTCCGCTCGCGATCTACAAGGGTATGTAGATGAACTCCTTTCCCCTCGTTGCTAGTATACTCCATAGATGGATCTTGGTGAGCGTAGGAAAATTTTAAAATTCTGCTACGATCCCCAACAGTCACATGCTAATAGTTCATTCTTTTGCAGCAACTGGATATATTCTGAAGGGGTCCGTATTCCCAACAGTCTCATCACCGTCTTGCTGAAGTTATACTGGCCGGGGTTGTACTGTCCTGATCCAGTCAGGCACCCGGACCGTCGGGTTTTGGCCATGAGCTGGGACCACTGGGAAGCGGCCCTCCACACGGACCATGAGACCCATGCCAAGGCCGTGATCGCTACTTTCTGGGTGAGTTCTCTTCAGAAGCACAAGTCCATTCTAGTTTCATGAATGATTTAACTCATGGCTTCTTCCATTCTTGTTTCATGCATGATTGTAGAAATTCTATCGAGTTCTTCCGGAGCACAGGACCAGATCGTGTTGCGCCAATGCAAGAAGAAGGCCCGCCAGATGCAGTACGAGGTGCGCTATGTGGCCATCTCGACATACTACCACGACTATCTTGGTGTGAAGATGACCAAGGAAGAAGCGTGGAGGATGGGCATTACCTTGGAGAGGGACGAGTTCTTGGCGGTAAGTATAAAAGATTTTTCATTATGCTTTCATTACCTTGTGGTACATTTCACCGTTTCGTGTTGACATGCCATTATGCTTTTATTATGTAGGTGTGTCCAAATTGGTGTTATGGAAAAGACGAGTCCTGGGCGGCATTGGTGGATCTTTGGTGTGATGAGGCTGGAGCCTGGGCGGCTATGAGAATCAAAAACAAGGCTAACCGAGGGAAGGAGGGAGTACATGCTCAGGGAAACCGAAACCACTATCTCCACAAGGCAGTTAATGTATGACTAACCCCATTAAACATTCTTCTTCTTCTATTTACCATCACTTTCTTATGTATGACTAACCTCTGTTTGGTGGTGCAGCAGGAGAAACTGAAGCGGCCGCTCTCAGACATGCAGGCGTGGGAGATCGCCCATAAGAAGGTGAGCCCAAGTACTACGGCAAGAAGACCGCGGGGAGGAAGAAGGTCTACTCCGAAGGGTATCTGAAGTTACGTCCTGACACACCTGACCCCATTGCGGCGGATCTGGACGAGAGGGTGGTGGTGGGCATGGGGCCCAAGGAGCACGGTCGGGAGGCGGTTCTCGATGCCGTGATCACTCCTACTATCTCCTACACACAGCTCCGTCGGATCGACCCGAGCCTGAGCCAGCGCACGAGCCAGCCAGTGACCAGTGCACAGTCATAGTCCCTCTTTCAGGAGCAACAATCTGTAAGTATTTTCCCTCTTATCTTCATTGCTCACTTTATTTTCCGCATTTAGTTGTTTTATGAGTTCCATCATGTCATACCGTAGGCCTACCTGGAGTACACACGCCAGGAGACCATGGCGTGGCATGAGAGGCTTTATAAACACCAGGTGCAGAGGGATCGCCAGATGCAGCAGGCTTTTCAGGAAATGGCGGCCGGCAGGTGTCCTCAGTTGCAGCCAGCACAATGTCCTCCAGCACAACCAGTGCTGCTGACCTTTGAGGAGTTTGTGGCATAGAACGCTGGCCCCTCGCCGGTTAGTTCATCCCCAATCTATTCACCCAAAGCATGCCATGCCTTTCAACACAGTCATATATCCCGTTAATATGTCTTTTCAACATCCAGGGAACAGGTGGATCTACCGTTGGCGGTGGTCTTCGCAGCACTCCCGAGACATGGAGCCCGACCACTCCGATCCACAGAGGCGGAGGCGGAGGTGGAGGCGGTCTTGGCGGTAGCGCTGCCGCTAGCAGTGACGACCTGGGCTTCGGCGGTCTTGGCGGTGACGACCTCCGCGGTGCTCGACGTCCTGGCGCTTAAACCTTTGGGTCACATTGTGGCGGTCTTGGTGGTGATGATACTTATATGCTAGTGATGTTTCTTATTGTTGTTTGTGAGATTCTTATATGCTTTGGTGGTGATGATACTTATATGTTTATGTTTTGCGATGCTTCTTATGATGTGTGATGATGAATTTGTTGTGTGATGCTGCTCCTTATTGTTATGTGATGCATATATTGCTGTATGATCCTTATATATGCTGTATATATTCAAATGAATTGAGCTGAAACAAAACAGAAAAAAACAGACAGAAACTATGCCGACGGCTAGGCCGTCGGCATAGAGCTCGCGTGAGCTCCCAGTGGCTGACACGTGGCAGGTCTATGCCGACGGCCTAGCCGTCGGCATAGTTTCAAACTAAGCCGACGGCCAGGCCGTCGGCATAGCCCTACCCCAGGAGAGCCCAGTTGCTGCCACGTGGCAGGCCTATGCCGACGGCTGACGGCATAGTTTCAAACTAAGCCGACGGCCAGGCCGTCGGCATAGGCCTGCCACGTGGCGAGCAGGCGTTGGTCAGCACTTGACGGCGGCCGCCGTTAGGAGGTAACGTTGCCGACGGCCAGGACCGTCGGCATAGATGTACGGACACCGTCGGGATAGGTCCTATGCCGACGGCCTTTATATGCCGACGGCCACCCGGACTACGCCGACGGATATGTTGCCGACGGGGCCGTCGGCATAGGCCTGTCCCGACGGCCAGTCAGGGCTATGCCGACGGCCCTGACCGTCGGCATAGGGTGCGATTCCGGTAGTGTACTCCCTCTGTCCCATAATATAAGAACGTTTTTGACATTAGTATAGTGTAAAAAACGTTCTTATATTATGGGACGGAGGGAGTACAAGATTATTCAGTAGCAGGTGTGTATGATTTGTATCTTTGTACAAAGTACATCCTGTGCACACCATCGAGTCGCCGCACGTACCGTCCGGTGGCTAACACGGCAGCACCTGTGATGCCTCGGTCTGGCCCGCGGCGCTTCTGCCTCTCCCCCGTCTGACGGTAGGACGAAATCAATTGATCCGTTTTGATCGATTGAGTTGGGCCGAGTCAGGTAGAGAGATGAGTTGAGAGGAATTGCAAGACTGCCACAGGGGTACTCAGTTCATTTCATGATGATTTTCTTGGCAAGATTGCTAAGAAATGATTTCTCTCACGCCGCCTGCCTCCCCACGTTTGTCGCCCACAACTGTGCTCCCGCCATCTCCGCGCTCCAGGAGAAGTGATGAGTGCCCCTTACCGCTCTCGCAGGCTCGCCCTACCGCGGCGTTGCGCCTGCTCTGCTCGCCGGCCATGCTACAAGCACCGTTGCTCTCACCTGCCAACGCCTCCTCTGATCTCAAGTGGTCCTTTACGGTGCACGCCTTCGCCGGTGCGGCTGCGCAGGGGGGGCTGTTGCTGTTGAAGGGGCGGTAGGGCTGCAGTGCCTCGCGCCACTTTTCGAAGACCGTCAGGAGGCCATCCTGCCTCCCCCTGCTCCAACACCGGCTAGGGCGCCGTCATCTCACCGGAAGACCATGGCTGGGCTTGTCATCTCCAAGGCTGGTGGAGGCTTCTCCATCACCAAGTCATGTGCTTCTGGACGTCCCAAGGCTGCTGCTGCTGGACGTCCCAAGGCGACTCCGGCGGCCAGAGCGGCTGAACTGCTTGTGCCGCATACTCTAGGCTCCTTGTTTTACATAATAGAACAACCGATTAATTTCCTCAGTTGGAACGTAAGGGGTCTCAACTGCCCGGACCGACGATCTACGGTGAATACAACGATTGCCTCCTCGTCGTGTCATATCGTGTGCCTACAAGAGACTAAGCTCGGCAACGTCGACCAATTCACAACAGCTTTTTTGGGCGGGCACAGGCTTCGCACAAAGACCTGCTTGGGCACTAGGGGTGCACTACTAGGAAAAAGGCTACTAGTAGCGTGGGTTTTTAGTTAGTAGTAGCGCGGGTACCCGCGCTACTACTATCGCGCTACAGCTAAATGGTTATATAAGTAGTAGCGCGGGTGCAACCCGTGCTACTCGCGTGTCCACCCACGCTACTACTATTATGAACCCGCGGTACTACTAACGAAATAGTAGTAGCGCGTCTATAATACCAACGCTACTAGTATCCTAAATACCAGTAGCGCACAAATTTGTCCCCACGCTACTACTAACGAATTAGGAATTAAAAAAAATCGCCAAATTCCATTTTATGCATACAATTCAAGAAAACACAATAGTGAAGGAAATGTCCTTATTCCTGATTATACTATTACACAGTTGCCGTATCTACTATCATACAGTTCCTCATTCTACCGTCCTCACTCCAATAATATGAAAAATGAAAAGGAAAAAGAGCGCTAATCTGCCAGTGTAATGTCCTTATTTCCGAGTAATGTTCAATGGAACGGTGCAATTGCACTGCAGTGTCATGGATTCACTCTGCCTCTTCAACATCTCGTTACCCTGCAACGATGGAAATGAGCATCAGCAAGGCATATAGATATAGCCAATAAATGGAGAGGAGGCATAAGCTCAGATGATACAGGAGACCGGGACTAAGATTATAATACAATGAGAATATGCACTGAAATTTGCCCCAAAATTACCTTTGGCAACTCTTTAAATCTCTTGGTTGAAGCAGACAGTGATGTCTCAGCCAACTTCCTCCTGTGAGAAACAACTCCCCTCACCTTCTTAGCATCTTCACGAAAAAAGAGGGGAAGTTACTGTACCTTTGCAAGAAAAATAAGAAACCAGAATAGAAAAAAGAGCATGGGGTTGTAAATACATGCATTAGCAAAACATTTACAGTAGAATGAAAAGGAGTGCTTGAACAAAAGATGAGGTACCAGGACATTACTGCAAAAATCTACTGTAAACACTAAATTTAGAACATTACTACTGTAAATACATGAGGCACCAAGACAGAAAACAAAAGATGAGCAATATCATATGAGCAGAATGAAAAGGAGTTTGAAACATAGCATGATTAACAATAAAATATAGTGCTCTAACAACAGCAGGAGTGCAACACATTGCCCTGTTCCCCTTTCAAATATCAACACACTAAAAAAGGCTATGAGACTCGAGTATTCGATGCCCACTTCGAACAATAACATGATTATTTGTTGTAGACTATATTGAAGAAACTATGGCACCCGATTTTTCAATCCCCACACAATATTGTTTGGTAACTTACCTAAAAGTTGTATTCTTATTAGGCTAGTACAAGCAATCGGCTGCCATCATAAGGAAAAAATAGTTAAGTCTTGTGTTTCCTCCTACAGTACAGTGCAAGTACTTCGCAAGAAAGAAAGAAAGAAGATGACTCAAGCCTGTGTGTGAGTGAGCTCAGCTATCTCTGCAGCAGCAGCTTTTTGGATTTTTTTTCATCATCAATGATTCAGTTACGATCTATCTAGCAATAGATTCGGCTACCTTGAGATTTTCCATGTTAATTCTAGCCACTAAATCTCTGTTAAAAGTATGCCTGGGGAGGGTTTAATTTCTACATGTACCTTGCAGTTCTTGAACTGGAGGCAGCTGAAGCAGATCATGTTGAGTATCTTTGCCAGCTCGACGATATGGCTTGGGTGGTAGACAGACACAGGCAGCTTGATGAACCCGAAATGACCTTCAGCCAGCCATGAGAAGACGAGTTTTGTCATAGAAAAAATGAATGAAGGTGCAGTATGCACACATATGGGCTGATTCAGAATCTTAGATCAAAGATTGCAGAACATAACATGGATGTGCATGTAAAATTTCCAGGTGGGCAGAATCGATGCCATTACAACAATCTCTTTGACAGCTCAGCTCAGGAACACTATATATCAGTCGAGATAAATGGTGCGACCTTGATTTTTACCAACGATGTCTCTGACAGTGCACAACAGTAAACTGAACGGCCAACTGTGACCATCATCATATCCAACAGTTTATTATGTTCCTAGAAAGTGATCTAACCGAGGTAACTAGTTCTATGTTCCAGTAAACTGACTAGCTGAATATTTTGCAGGTGGAATGAGATGCTGTTATTTCAGCCGAGTTTTTTGAGTATTGCCGAAAGCTTAGGAACAACCGAACAAGAGATACCTATCCTATCAGCGAGACAAATGCTGATGCAGAACTCCGCCTTGGTAACTATTTGTGTTTGAACAGAGTGATCTTGCCTAGGTAACTACTTGTGCTCGAATAAATTGAACTTTAGTTGAATAGCATTCAGTTTGGTTTTATCTAGTTTCAGGAACTTGAAAAATAATCTCAAGTTCGGTTCCAAACTTGTCACACACTGAACTAATTTTGCAGGATTGTCACACACTGAACTAATTTTGCAGGATTGTCACACATTGAACTAGCTACCTGATAAAAAAAAGGTGCATGTTTGTAGTTGTGAAGTGGCACTATCCTAACAAAGTGATCTTGCCTAGGTAAATTGGACTAAGTTGAATGTCGTTCAGTTTGGTTCTATCTAGTTTCAGGAGCCTGGAGAATGATCTCAAATTCGGTTCCAAA
Organism: Triticum aestivum; assembly: GCF_018294505.1. NCBI lineage: Eukaryota > Viridiplantae > Streptophyta > Magnoliopsida > Poales > Poaceae > Triticum > Triticum aestivum. The sequence continues at coordinate 477,180,660 of NC_057811.1, forward strand.
CTATTTGTGCAGGATTACCACACTCTGAACTAGCTAGCTCACCAAGAAGTTTTATCTGCATGTTTATAGACGTGAACTGGCATATTCAATTCTAAATTAAAGGGGCACACCACTGTTCGTAGAAACCTAGAAAATCTGGTGAGTCACGACCCAGATTTCTGTTTATTTTGTTCAACAAAACCTCTAAAAAAATAGATCTTCTTTAGACTTGAAAGTCTCAGGCAATGCAGAACTACCAAACAGCTGCAACTTGCCCTATCACACCCAACTTAATTACCTATGCTCCAGTAAACAGCTAGTTTAGTTTTATCAAACTTGGATTTGGTTTACATGCTAAACTGTCGAAAATTTTAGCCGCATGTTTGCAGACGTTTGCTGATGCTTCCATTCATTTTCTCTTTGCGAACTAGCTTAATTGATGGGCTAGCCAAGCATGTTTGCAGATGTTTAGTGATACTTCATTCTTTCTCTGTGCATGGATTAATTGGACGGCTAACCAAGCAAGCTACTGGGTTGAGTTAGTGGCAGGTAAAACAGAGAGCAACCAGTGAGTCGCAGTGGCCGAGCTGCAGCGGCAGTCCCAGCCAGCTGGCCCGGGTGCGTCACCGGAAAGTCCTCCTTCATCGGCTGCGCCTTCACCTACAATGGCGGCCATTAATGCCGTTAGTTAATCACTTACTGTTTTGCTTTTAAGGTGCAGATGAAGGACAAGGAGGAGGAGATGAAGAGGCCATGGTTGGTTGGAACGAAGGAGGAGAAGAAAGGGAAGTGGAGGGAGAAGGAAGGCTTGGTAATTACGATCTCCTGGTTGGAGCCCGTCGCCGTCGGGGGAGGAGTGCAGGGACTCGACGGCAGGGGCAGCGCAAGCAGCTCCGTGCGGGGCGGCTCAACGACCCTGTCCATGGAGGATCCGTGGGCGGAGACCTTGCCGCAGGAGCGGGTAATATTCAAGGACAACCAAGAGCCTAAGCTTGGGTATGCCCAGGGTCGTTCATCGGTAACTTTACATGGAGTTATATTTTTATTTACCATATGATATGTGTTTTGCTTGAAGCGTCATTTTATTTTCTTTTGTTTTGCTTGCTGTTTGAATAAAATACCAAGATCTGAAATTCTTAAATGTTAGAGAGTCTTCACATAGTTGCATAATTATTCAACTACTCATTAATCTTCACTTATATCTTTTGGAGTAGTTTGTCGTTTGCTCTAATACTTCACTTATATCTTTTATAGCATGACGGTAGTTTTATTTTAAAGAAATTATTGGTCTCTCATACTTCACTTATATTATTTTGAGAGTCTTTTTAGAACAGCATGGTAATTTGCTTTGGTTATGAATTTAGTCTTAATATGATAGGCATCCAAGATGGGTATAATAAAAACTTTCATATAGAGTGCATTGAATACCATAAGAAGTTTGATACTTGATGATTGTTTTGAGATATGAAGATGGTGATATTAGAGTCATGCTAGTTGAGTAATTGTGAATTTGAGAAATACTTGTGTTGGAGTTTGCAAGTCCCGTAGCATGCACGTATGGTAACCGTTGTGTAACAAATTTAAAGCATGAGATATTCTTTGATTGTCATCCTTATGAGTGGCGGTCGGGGACGAGCAATGGTCTTCTCCTATCAATCTATCCCCCTAGGAGCATGCGCGTAGTGCTTGGTTTTGATGACTTGTAGATTTTTGTAATAAGTATGTGAGTTTTTTATGACTAATGTTGAGTCCATGGATTATACGCACTCTCACCTTCCATCATTGCTAGCCTCTTCGGTACCGTGCACTGCCATTTCTCACCTTGAGGGTTGGTGCAAACTTCGCCGGTGCATGCAAACCCCGTGATATGATACGCTCTATCACACATAAACCTCCTTATATCTTCCTCAAAACAGTCACCATACCTACCTATTACGGCATTTCCATAGCCATTCCGAGATATATTGCCATGCAACTTTCCACCGTTCCGTTTATTATGACACGTTTCATCATTGTCATATTGCCTTGCATGATCATATAGTTGACATCGTATTTGTGGCAAGACCACCATGCATAATTTTTCATACATGTCACTCTTGATTCATTGCCCATCCCGGTACACCACCGGAGGCACTCATATAGAGTCATATTTTGTTCTAATATCGAGTTGTAATACATGAGTTATAAATAAATAGAAGTGTGATGATCATCATTATTAGAGCATTGTCCCTTCAAAAAAAATGCCAAATAAAAAAAGGGAAAGGACAAAAAAAAGAAAAAGGCCAAATAAAAAAAGGAAGGCCCAAAAAAAAGAAAAAAGAGGGACAATGCTGCTATCTTTTTTCCACACTTGTGCTTCAAAGTAGCACCATGATCTTTATGCTAGAGAGTCTCTTATTTTGTCACTTTCATATACTAGTGGGAATTTTTCATTATAGAACTTGGCTTGTATATTCCAACAATGGGCTTCCTCAAATGCCCTAGGTCTTCATGAGCAAGCAAGTTGGATGCACACCCACTTAGTTTCTTTTGTTGAGCTTTCATACATTTATAGCTCTAGTGCATCTGTTGCATGGCAATCCCTACTCCTCGCATTGACATCAATTGATGGGCATCTCCATAGCCCGTTGCTTAGCCGCGTCAATGTGAGACTTTCTCCCTTTTTGTCTTCTCCACGCAACCTCCATCATCATATTCTATTCCACCCATAGTGCTATGTCCATGGCTCGCGCTCATATATTGCGTGAAAGTTGAAAAAGTTTGAGAATACTAAAGTATGAAACAATTGCTTAGCTTGTCATCGGGGTTGTGCATGATGGGAGCATTTTGTGTGACGAAAATGAAGCATGGCCAAACTATATGATTTTATAGGGATGAGATTTCTTTGGCTATGTTATTTTGAGAAGACATAATTGCTTGGTTAGTATGCTTGAAGTATTATTATTTTTATGTCAATACTAGCACACATGCCCGTGTGTTGCAACGGGATAACAAAATTACATGCCTCTAGCTCAATATAAGAATGGATCAAGACCCCACATGACCGTATTCTCTAGTTCATCATGGCGCCCTTTAATTAGAGCCAAACCAGTAGATTCTGTTATATTGGCACGTGCCCACAATTTCTTTGAATTACAATTAACCTGCATATTTTTTTATTGGCATATGGAAGCTATCACCGTTAATAATTTATGGCGCCCCTTATTCTGAATAAGCCAACTTAGCTCGATGTGCCAGATGCGGAGCAGGCCTAGGATGGGAGTGATCGAACTCACGACCTTAAAGACCCGACCACATGTTGCTAGCCACTCAAACAAACATGTCTTACTAACCAATAGTCAGCGTGAACATTAAAGAATATAATGCAACGTCCGCTTCAAAACATTTTTTTATTTTTTAATCTTTTCACACATTGATTACTATCAACTGCCAAATATACTTGGCAACATGAACAATTTCCCAAATTACGAACTTTTTTTGAAAATTCCGTACATTTTAAAAAACATGAACAAATTTTTGAACGGAACATTTGTTGAAATTCACAAACATTTCTTAAAAGCATGAAGACTTTATAAAGTACGATATTCTTTTAATTTTTTAACAATTTTGGAAAATGGGAACATATTTTGAACATATAGAAGAAATTTAGAAAATGTGTCTTTTAATGCAAAAATCATTTTCAACTTTCCCAACATATCACTAAAAGAAGAATATTTTTTCAATTTGTAACATTTTTTAAATCTTCGACAAATTCGGTAAAAACACAAATATTTTTTCAAAAAATTGGAATAATTTTTAAAATTCGCAATGACAAAAAATTTAAAATTGTAAACATTTTTTATAATGAACAGAATCTTGGAATTCATAACATGAATTACCTAATATAATTGGCAACGTGAAAAATCTTCCAAATTATGAACAATTTTTTTGAAAATTCCATAGATTTTAAGACAAAGATAGAACAAAAAATTTGAACGGAACATTTCCGGAAATTCACATAAATTTCTTAAAACACGAACCTTTACAAAAAAATATGATTATTTTTAAGTTGTGAACAATTTTTGAAAATGGGAATATGTTTTGAAAATTCGGAAGAATTTTGAAAAATGTGTTTCTTTAATGCAAACATTATTTTCAATCTTTGCACATATCGCCAAAACAAAATATTTTTCGAATTTGGAACATTTGTCAAATGATTTTTTTTAAATCTTGTTTTTCTTAAATAAGAACATTTTTTTAGAAGAGTGGGAGTATTTTTTAAATTTTGAACAATTATTGGCATGACAAAAGAAATCCATACATTTTTTAGAATAGGAACACGTTTTTTTAATTCGTAACATTTTACGAAATTTTAAAAAAAATTGAAATTGCAAACTTTTTTGAAAATTTCGAATTTCAGAAAAAAGTGAAAAGTAGACATATAAATGGGAAAAAATAAAAAAGAAACAGGTACTACAAAGAGAAAGAAACAGAAAAAGAAAAATTGGAACAGAACACAAACAGAAATGGGCCGCCGAGTCTTGGGCGCCCTGTACGTAACTGAACTATTTGTCGCATTGTGCTGGAAATATGATTTTTTATTGCTGCGTGGGCAGGGAAAACTGGGCTGACTCTACTGGGCTATAGCTCGCGCGGCCCACTCACGTAATTCTGCAGAAATGATTTTTCCTTTGCTAACAGACGACAAAAAAAGTTTAGTACCACCTCGGATAGGAAAAAAAATCTTTTAATGGTGAACGGATGAAAAATTGAAGAAACGCACCTTGCTTTATTAAACTTTTGTCTTGAATCTTATGGATCTGAATATTCTTGCCACAATAAAGAAGATTACATTGATAAATATGTTATGTAGCATTCCACATCAAAAATTCTGTTTTTATCATTTACCCACTCGAGGACGAGCATGAATTAAGCTTGGGGATGCTTGATACGTCTCCAACGTATCTAAATTTTTTGATTATTCCATGCTTTCATATATATCACTTACCGCGGGTTGTATCATCACACGAGTAGTTGTTATGACCTGACCTAGCACACTATTTGGTGCTTGCGTGTATTAGTGCGAGGGATATATCTTGCTTATTAGTTATTACTACGAGATGTATCCTCGCCTCATTTATGACACTTGGTGCACACTCGCCTTGGTGGGTCACACAATTAGACTGGTTTTGCGAAGGTTTAATAGAGGATACGAATCGGTTTTACAAGCTCTAATGTGTTTTTCTCCGTTTTTTTGGTTTTCTTTTGTTTTTCTCGTGTGTTTTCATTGCTGGTTTTCGTCGGTTTTTAGTTTCCTTTCAGCTTTTTACTTTTTTTTCTTCTTTGTTTCCTTTTCCCTTCTTTTGGTTCTCAAATACATTGTCGACCTTTTCTAAACACATGTTGACCATTTTTGTATATAAGTTGAAAACATTAAACATTTTGTAAGTACTCATTGAACATTCTTCCAAATACATGTTGCATATTTTTGCAGAATGCATATTGAACATTTTTAAACACATTTGTTTTTCAAAACTGTCATGAATATGTTGTAAAACGTGCAAAAAAATTATTGTATGTTTATGAACATTTTTTGGAAATGACACATACATTTCATTCAGTACACGGCCAGCATTTTTAAAGAAAATATTGAACATTTTACAAAAGTATCATGAACAATGTTTTAGTGCTATGAAGATTTGTCAGCGTCAATTTTTTTATACATTACAAAGATTTTCTTAAGATTGCATGAACATTTAAAAATATATCATGAACTGTTTTAAAAATATGTGAACATTTTTTGAAATGGCATCAGCATTTTTTTGCAATGTATGAACATTTCTATAAACCCAAGAACACAATTTTAGCACTCCCCGAACACTTTTGCAGTAATGTGGTGAGCGTTTTTTTAACTAAACAAAGTCAATTTTCCTTACATATCGGAATATAAATAATTTTAAAAACAAAAGGAAATACGCAAGCCTCACTAAAGAACGAAACAAAATGCTGGAACTCCCTAATAGGCTGGCCCATTACAGGCTGCTCTAGGGTGAGCGAACCCTCTGCCTGGACGGAAACCACATGGGCCCGCCCAACGGTGCAGTGCAGTGCACTCATTCATTTTTTTTTGTCTCAAAAAAAAAAACTCATTCATTTTATTTTCTCTTCACAATGTGTCTGTGTTTTCCCTGGTTTTTGCGTCTGTTATTTCTCAACTTTCTGCGTTGTGATTCCCTCAACAATAAAAAAAACTTTCTGCGTTGTGGTTTTTTTCGCATTAAAAGTGTATATTATCTGCGGCTCTCGTCAATTATTAACCCCTTCTTCCGTTTCGAACTCCACTGCATCCACGCAATCCGGATCTACAACTCGTTTTTCTTTTCGTGACCGAGTGGGAGAGGTCAGGGCTAGATCGATCGGGGGCGATGGCGGGCCGTCGGCGTAACCGCAAGACGATGCAGGCGGGCGCGTCGGTGGCTGCCGGTGACTGTTCACTCAAGAGGAAGGAGGCGAGTTCGTCGCTGGCTGCAGGCAACTGTTCACTCATCAAGAGGAAGAAGGCGGGCGCGCCGGAGGAGGGAGAGGTCCCGGAGAGGAAGAAGGTGTTCATGCCGATTTCGCCGACGGATGTTCTGTTGGGCAAGAGGCCCAAGGAGGTCCTGCCGGCCGGGGCACCGGAGAAGAGGATGAAGGTGGTCAGGAGAAGGCTGCCGCAGTCGCTCGTCGAGCATATCGTGGCAAAACCCCTACCAGATGGCCGTAGTCCCCGCCGACGCGCTGGCCAGGGAAACCAACTACTACCGCGAGTCGTACGCCGAACGCAGGCGCACAGCCGACAGGATCGCCGCCTACCAGCAGGGCATCATCGACCAGTTCAAGTCCTTTGGCTACGCGGAGGAGGATACCGAGGTCACCGACGACGATGACGATGACGACGACCACTAGATCGATGGTGGAGAAGTGGCGCAGCAATCAGAGGGGCTTGAGCCTCAGAGCCTGCATGTGTGCAAGACTCAGCTGCTTTTAAGATGTGTGTACTCTCGTGTCCGTTTGCCGTCCATCTACCTTCAGTGCCTGCTCAAGTGCTCATTACTATGGTGCAATCATCATGCATCTTGCTGTTATCGTTTTGAACCTTGTTTGCTGTTTTTTTTTAATCATCCTGATGATGTTTATCAAACCTTGCTACTGTTGATTCGCATGTTTTTAATTGAACAAGCTAGTTTGCAATTGCAATTGGTGGTCTGATGGGAACATCGCTCTAGTCTAGCCTCAGTGGATATTTGGGCAATGTGTGCAGCTGTTGGTTGTGGTTGTTGCATATGTCCAGGTCATATGCTGTAAAGTATAATGGAAAAGCTTTCGCCCATCAAGAGCTAATGCCTAGGAACTCTTAATATCATGCATCTTCAGGTTAATTCCATTTAACTTTTCTTTCCTCTCTGAACTAGTACTGTATCATGTATTCAATGTTTTGCCCTCAACGGGAGACGGCCACCTGACGGCGAGGCGACTCCACAGGCCGCCGGCCGGCGTGGGATCTTGTCACTGTACATCCTCACGACAGTAAGCATGGCGGTCCCCCGGCCAAGGACGTGGAGGTCGTCGTCCGTAGCAGTGGCGATCATGCGGACATCCTGCTGGACTGAGACGGTATTCTTGTTGTAGTGTCAGTTGCAATTTCAGAGAAGAACTGACTGTGCAGAGAAGGAAAAAAATGGCATTGTGTTGTGCTGACTAAACTGAAAAGATTGTCTCGAATGAAGACTGGAATATTTGATGCGCTTTCATCAGTAGTAGAAGTTTATTCTGTAGCAAATGTGTATGATTTGTATCTTTGTACGTTCCCAAAAAACATAGTACAATGCATGTGGAAAAAAGTAGACAAAAAATATATGTTCTTAAAAAATATTAATCATATATGTGAGAAATGTTAGACGTGTATGTATAAAATATTTCTGATGTATCAAAAAGGTTAAATGTGTATGTAGAAAGGTTGACATCAAAAGAAAGAAAATAGAAAAACTAGCAAAAACCAAGAGAAACAATAAAACAAAGAAAAAACCATGAAAAAAAAAACAAAGAAAACCATGAAGGAAAATAGAAAACCAATGAAGAAAACAACAATAATACAAAAAGCTGAACCGAACCAGGATGACAAACCAGCGAGCGAGGGATCTGAGCTAGCGAGCGAGCGACCTAAGCTAATTGGCCGGCCCTCATGCGCGCGCCTTCCGGCGAGATGGATGCTATACTCGTTATAAGTGAGATTTAGCATTCGCGTCGTCTCCCGTACCGTGTGGGCAGAACACTGTTCTCTGAATCCCAACGGCGAGTACAGTAGAAAATATAGGTGCGACACGGTTTACCACGGGCATTCCAACATAAGCACACCCCATGGAACGCCCGGCTGCGCCCGCCGATTTACGCGCAGTCACGTATCGGCCGGTGCACCTACGGAGCAGCAGCAGTAGCCGCCCGTAGCGTCGCCCAAATTAAGCGCAAATTGAATTGAGGCGGAAGCGGCACGACTGCAACACAAGGGCGATCCGAACTTCACGGGCCAACTTGCTACCATCTACTCTACAAACGTCAATGTTTACAGCTTGGATAATTGGAGGACGCCGTAACGAACGAGAAGAGCTGTGTGTCTCCATGGGACCATGGCCATGTCTAGGACGAGACAGGACTTGTAAACGCAATGATCAATGATACTCACACACCACACTAGCCGGCCAGCGTCTTCAATATATACTCGGGAGCACCTACTTACGTTCGTTCCTCGCGCGATAGTTATGTTACATCTAAGCTGATGTCCACTCTGTTTGTGGTCTTTTTTTGTCCTAGATTTTTTTGATTGCTGCATTATATATTTGTGAAAGCTTAGATGTGACATCCTAAAAAGAAGCGGATTTGATGCCATATATAGATTGACCATGCACGTCGCAAGTGGCCTCGCGGACGCCGGGCCACCGCCAGCCACCGGTGCAGTACGTACATGCATGGCGCGGCGCTTGAAAGCGCACGCAGGAAATACCCCGCTACGGCCTGTGGTGTTAGAGCATCTCCAGCCGTTCAGCCCCCTTGGACGTCGAAAAAGAGTGGCCTGGGGGCGAACCGGCGCTAGATCGGCTCCTGGGGCGACCTAGCTCCCAGCCACGCCCCCAGGCGCCGCCCCCCAACCCGCGACAATTTCAAACGTAGTCTTTCCCGCTCACAAAATAGACGTCACAAATTAGGCGATCATGCGGCCACAGTTCGCGTAAAAAAAATAAAGGATGCGCGTGCAGCGCATCAGACGGCGAGGTCGGCCTCCGGCGTCGACGGAGTCGGCGTGCGCGGGCTTGGCGGGGTCGTGCGCGGACTTGGTGGGGTCGGAGCTTCTTCTGTGCTAGGCGGCGTCGGCGTGGCTTCTGTACTGCGGGGAGTCGTGGAGGTATCATCGCTCGGGCTTGGCGTGGGCGTGGGCGTGGGAGTTGGCGGCGCCGTCGACGGCAGCTGGTTCAGGATGAGGCCACGCTCCGCCAAGTACCACGCCTTGACCGCCTCATCGTTGCCCTGGAGCATGTCCGCTCCGCCCAGCAGGAAAGCCAGGTCGGTGTTCCTCTTCTTTGCGGCGACGTTGGTCCGAAGTAGGTCGAGCTTGACGGCGCTGCTCGTCATCAACGCCGACCACCGCGCTTCGGTCTTCTCTTCACGCAGGACGGCCCGGGCCTGTGCGTCGGCGAGGCAATGCTCGATGGACTCCTGCACTCGCGCGGTAGCCGCGTCGGCGTGTTTCCCCTTTTTGGCCCCTTTGTTGCCGTCCGGCCGCCCCTCTGACGCGCCCGGCGTCGGCGCGTCCGGCTTGTAGGTCTCCTTGGCCTTGTCGAGGGTGCGCCAGACTTCCGCCCACTTCTCGCACTTGTCAATGCGCTTGTAAACGTGGAGGTACTTGAAATCTTGGTCGCCGTTGCCCAGGCGATACAAGGCGAACATGCGCACCAGCTGCACGGAGGAACAAACAGTTGGCGGGCGGACACGACGAAGAAAGGCGGGAGACCGGCGTGCCATGCTCCCCTTTCTCGAAGCCCCCGCGTCGTCTCCCTAGGAGGCGACACGGGCGGAACCAGGTCCGCCGCCGCCGGCCCCCCTTTCTCCAGCGCCTCCCCTCGCCGCTGCCGGCTAACGTCGCCGGGCGAAGCTCGCCGGCGGCTGGCAGCGGCGGGCGCAGCCCGCCGTGCGGCTCCCCCTCCTCCCGGATCTGTCTGTTCCTCGCCCCCCTCGACGGCGACTCGATCTGCGTCCCCGTCCTCGATTTGCGGAACCCGCGCGTCGCCCGGCCTATCCCGTTCCTCTTCGACCCGTGGGGGGCGCCGGCTGGCCGGAATCGCTGGTCTCCTGGTGGTCGCGCCTCAACACCAGATCTGGCGGGTTCGGATGGCCTCGTCGACCGGCCCCCGTGCTCTCTCGCTGCAGCCTCGCGCTGGCCGCGGTGCACCACGTCTGCGTGCGGCGGCCCGGTATGTTGCTGCTCTCTTTGGCCCTCCGTAGCTCGCTTCGCAGCTCATGGCTGTCTAGACTGGTGGGTTGCGGCGGTGGTTGGCCGACTTGCTCCAGTTGCGAGGTGGAGGAGGCACTGCTGGGGTGAAAACTTCATCGACGGACGGCTGCAGCCACCATTTTTCCTTCTTGAAGGCGTCGAGTTTGGCATTGTTTCCCTCCCCCCAAGCTCTCAGATCCAGAGAGAAATCTCGGACCCGGGGTTCCCGTGTCGGATGGTGTCGACGTCTCTACGCCGTTTCCTCCTTGGGGGCATCTTCTTGGATTTCTTCTACTTCGGGTGGACTCGCCTCTTGCTGCTTCATCTCCACCTCGGCTTCGATCCTGGCTGGCCATTATCCTTGGCGACTCGAGTGGAGCTTGCTTGGACATCCTGGGATGGCCTCGACGACACGCTGCCCTTCGACCTCGGCGGCAGTACACCGGTACTGCGCCCTTCGGTCTCGGTGGCGCATTGCCTTCTCGGCTTCGCTGGCGGCACACCGGTGCCGCCGCTTGAACTCGGCTATCCGACGCTCTTCGTTCGCGCCAGTGATGCTTCTCGATATGCTTCTACTTCGGTGTCTCCTTTCTGTCAGGGCTATGCTTCATGGTGGCCCGGACGACGTTTGCGTGGACATCCTGGGGTGGCCTCGGCAACACGCTGCCCTTCGACCTCGGCGGCGGTACACCGGTGCCGCGCCCTTCGGTCTCGGTGGTCTGTTGTCTTTTGGCTTCGCCGGCGCACACCAGTGTCGCCGCACGAACTCGGCTATCCGACGCCCTTCGTTCGTGCCAGTGATGTTCCATTGCGAGCTGTTGTTCTGGTGCCCGTATTTTCCTCCCTAGGCCTTGTTGTGGTTCTTTGTCAGTGGTGGAACAAGTTGCTCAGCGGAGCTCGCTACCCGAGATGTCGGCCTCCAGGGGTTTCGGTTTGGTTCTATTGCCAGCCTTCCCCTCCATTTTGTTTTCTTTCTTCTAGTTTTGGGCTTTCTCTTGATGCCCTCCCCTGTAATTTTCTTTTGTGCCTTTGTGCACTTACTTGTATCTGTACTGACTGCCAAGTCACCTTCGAGTTGGAATATAACAAGCGGTGGGGTTTTTGGCCCCCCCGTCAATCTCGAAAAAAAAGACCGGCGTACCATACCTGATCCTCAACGTTGGCGCCACTCTCCGGGCGAGCCGCGACCTCCTCGACGACCCCATGCCATTTGTTGCACGCCGCCTGGATGAGCCCCCAATGGTTCGCCATTGCCTTCGCCCCGCGCTGCATGTAGACGCCTTTGAAGTATGTCTCAATGGTCAAAGTATGTCTCGATGCTCTGGTTCGTGCCGGTGGTCGAGTCGAGGCAGACGACTTTCCACGCTTCGGCGAGGCATTCCTGCTCCTTGGACGCCCACTTGATGCGCGGCTCGCCGGTCCTGGCCGCCCCTTCTTCTTCTTGAGCCTCCTCGCCGGAACAGTCGCCGGCTCCTCCTCCTCCGGCTCCTCCTCGCCGTAGCGAAGCTCGCCGTCCATGCCGCCGCTGAGATCCACCGTGTCGTCCGGGGTAGTGAACCCGGGGGACGCAGCGGCCGCGGCCGAGCCTGCCGCGATGATGTCGTCCATGTCGGCGTCGGTGTCGTCGGTTTTGCCGAGGTGCGACATGGAAGCTTCTGAGAAGGGCAGCGCGCCACGGCGGAGAGGGGGCGTCGGGGAGCACGCGTAAGCCGGCGGTGAGTAGTTGTATGGAGGGTACTGCACGCCGGCGAAGGCGGGCGAGGGCGTGCGCTGGGTCGGGTGTCCATGGGGATGGTGACATCGGGGTTGAACCCACCGTACGCGTCCCCGTCGGCGTAGCCCGGCGACGGCGTGCATCCCCATGGCTGCAGCGACGACGAGAAGCCGGACGGAGAACCGACGCTTTGCTGGCTCCAGTGTGCGTACTGGGCGTGGCCGCCGGGTGGATTCATTATCCCCACGCGAGTCACCTCGGCCTCGGCTTGGTCCGCTGCAGCCGCAGCGGCATGCGCCGCGTTGTCACGGGCCTTCTTGGTGATTGCCCTGTTCCGCCGGTCGGCGGTGACAGCCTCCCGTCGCTGAACTTCCGCCCTCCACTCGGCGTTTGTCATGCCCGGTGGCTTGGACGGCGGCGCCCTCGGCTTTCTCTGCTTCGGCTGGGCGACGGAGGCGGTCGCGGTGGTCGCAGCGCGGGGGATCACGTACTTCTTCGGCGGCATGGCGGCGGCTGGGAGGCGAGCGGGGAGGGAGATTGGCGGGAGGAATGAAGAGAATGGGAGGGAAGTTGGGAAAAAGCGAAAAGAAACGGCGGGAAGAGGCTCTCGACCCGCCGACAGAGCGGCCCCACGCCCCTTTTCGCTTGTGCCAGCGTCCCAGACGCCCCCCAGCGCGTCGGGTTCGGCTCGGGTCCGCCAGCACCAGTTTCGGCCTGAGCCGGTGAAAAACGGGCTACTGGAGGCGTGACTGGGCCGATTTTTGGACGCCGGCGCGGCAAAAACGCCTGGAAAGGGCATGTTGGAGGCGCGGCTGAGGATGCTCTTACGGGTTGCCCGCAGCCGGTGTCACACGACCGGGTTGCCTGCCGGCTGCCGGCGCCGTGTTTACCATCCACTGGCGTCCGGTCTCCGATGCCGATGCAATGTAGGTGGGTCGAGAACGGTTCCGCCAACTTGGCGCGTTTCCTGCTGCCGACCAATGCATCCTCGGCAGCGCCTGCGCCACAGTTATTGCCCACTGTCGCCTTAAACTCTCGCACCTCCGCGCTCACACAAGGCGACGATCACTTGGTCCAGTGCTTACTACTACCCTCTGATCCAAGCTGCCATGCTTCCACTCTTCGCACACTCCGATTACCTCGAGAGCATGCATGCAGACAGCCCCAGACACGTCCACATGTGCAGCCAATGCGGCAGAACCTAGCTAATGTAATCTCTGTTCCGTCGATCGAGTAATCAACTTCTGGAGGTACGCATGTGCAGGGACATGGTACCACTGCATGCACTGATAATAATATGCTACCTGCTCGATCGCTGGCCATGCATGCTATGCCCTATGCCTATGCTAGGAGTAGTACGAACTCTAGCTCGCCTGGAGAAATTTAAGGCGCTTCAATTCCGACTGGAGGACGTACGTACGGGTAGATATGTCACTGCATGTATTTTGAGGATGAACAGTACAAATGCTAAAAGGCCACAACTTTTTTTTTTGAACACAAGAAGGGCCCCGAAGGACCCAGACCTCTATTAGATAAGCATGCAACATTTTACAACCAGACCTAGCAGAAAGTAGAGATTACATCCAAAGTCTGAAACTTTGCAAATAGGACCCCAGTAGACGAAATTAAAAAGCAACCGCGTCCTTGGCACCGCCTGCTTCGATCCTGGCCCGATTCCAACACCGCCGGGCACGAAACCACTTGGGGCAGAGGAATGGCTGCAGCACCACCAGCAAAACACCAGTGGTAAACACTGAAAATTGCCATTTCGAAGCTCTGATGAACTGCCTCCCTTTTGGCTCGACGGCCGGGAGGAATAAGAAGAGCCGGCTTGAGTCGCCGGAGCTCGTATAGGTCGCCCTTCGACCAGAAGAAACCGCAGCATGTTGTTGAAGCACCCCTTCGGATTTACTGCAGAGATAGGGCCCCAAGAACGAACAAAAATAGTTCGTCTGCTAAAGGATCCCCTTCCTCCCGTGTCCTTCCGCCCACCACCATGGCAGCACAGGAAGAAGTAGAGATCAACAAGCACCACCTCTGCTTCTGGCTCTGACCACCGGAGCACCACAAAGAGGAGCATCACCACCGCCACGCGCTGGACGCAGCTCGCCTGCACCAGCCGCACACCTCCCATCGGCATAACGCCAGTCCTAAAGACAACCTTACATCTACTCTGTACAGCAACCCAAGCTCTTCTCCCTGCCCTACTCCGGCCGGCAGCGCCGTCGGAGAGGAGAGGGGCCCGAGCCGGGACTGCACAGGAGGCGACTCTCAAGAGGAAAAGGTGGAAGGAAGGAGGAGGAGAGGAAGGAGAGGTGCGTAGTTTACTACTACTGGTCGCTTGGGGGGTTCTTTGTTTTTTTTTTTGTGTAACTCTCATTTTTCACGTATTTAGAGTTGAAAAATTACGTTTGTGTAACTCTCATTTTCACGTATTTGTGTAACTCTCGTTTTCACGTATTTAGAGTTGAAAATTTACGTTTGCGTTACTCTCATTTTCACGTATTTGTGTAACTCTCATTTTCACGTATTTAGAGTTGAAAATTTACGTTTGCGTTACTCTCATTTTCACGTATTTGTGTAACTCTCATTTTCACGTATTTAGAATTGAAAATTTACGTTTGTGTAACTCTCGTTTTCACGTATTTGTGTAACTCTCATTTTCACGTATTTAGAGTTGAAAATTTACGTTTGTGTTACTCTCATTTTCACGTATTTGTGTAACTCTCATTTTCACGTATTTAGAGTTGAAAATTTACGTTTGCGTTACTCTCGTTTTCACGTATTTGTGTAACTCTCATTTTCACGTATTTAGAGTTGAAAATTTACGTTTGTGTAACTCTCGTTTTCACGTATTTGTGTAACTCTCATTTTCACGTATTTAGAGTTGAAAATTTACGTTTGTGTAACTTTCGTTTTCACGTATTTGTGTAACTCTCATTTTCACGTATTTAGAGTTGAAAATTTACGTTTGTGTAACTCTCGTTTTCACGTATTTGTGTAACTCTCATTTTCACGTATTTAGAGTTGAAAATTTACGTTTGTGTAACTCTCGTTTTCACGTATTTGTGTAACTCTCATTTTCACGTATTTAGAGTTGAAAATTGGTGCAAGTCGATTTTGATTTTGAGAAAAAAGCCGACTTACCCAAATTAATTTTTTCAGGCGACTTGTCCCTTTTTTTCGACAAATGATGTATTTTATTGACTCAAAATGAAGCCTCAACGAGATACAAACACAATAAGCACACACTCGGCCTATGAATAGTTAGGATGCACAAAAGCAACAACGCACACACCAATAAAAACGTGGGCAAAAAGTGAAGTCGTACAAGACCAAAGCTATGCCTAAGCGAGAAAAAGTGAAGTCGCACATGGGGGGTTTCATTTTAGACATTTGCATACAGGCCCAAGCCTTTTCAACGATCACATCAGAGATAGAAGATCTTCGCTTCTTGCTTCCTGTTTCTTGTTTCCTGTTGCTTTCTAGAATTAATCATCACTTGCATACGTGGCAATACACATGTGGATCGTCTGACCTGAACATATCGTGGTGGGCTAGGAGACAATAAATCACTGAACAGGGAAAACGTCGCCATTGGAGACCGAAAGAAGATCGGTCCATGGACACATATATGTCATTGCGTACGTTCGACGCCGGTGAACTACATATTGCTCGGACTGGAACCATGCAAAGGTAGATGATAACTCAAACCAGACGGCACTATTAACTACATATTTCAGGTTATCATATTTTTAATAATATTATTAATAATGTGATAAATTAACAAGATAACAAACACAAAGTAAGTTATGAGTCATGTGATATTTTTTTGCGATTATGAGTCATGTGATATTGTGTGATAATAATTTTAGGTTTTAAAGTAAGCACAACATACCCTGCATGAGCAAGAAATAGACATTTGCCACGTTCCCGCAAACAATAATAGATATTTGTCATGCATGTTGTAGAATGAACTATGTATGTTTGTGTATCTCCGATTGCTCATTGTGTGCATATATTCATTTTACCCTCATTAGATGTGAAAGTTCTAGCTAGCTGATCACGAGCTGACATGCACCCCGTGGTGAACAGTAATTTCATATAAAACACACAAATAGACTATACATCTAAGATGAGGGACTCTTTCTAGGCGAGCTCTGATTTTGTGTTTTTTTGTAGCGAGCTCCTCGTATGTCCTCTCGCCGCTAAAATTTGCATGCACCTACAAGAGTCTCTCATCTTTGATGTATAAAAAATTGTGATTTTTACTCTTTTTCTATTTTTTAGTTTACTTTTCGCTCTCGGTTGCTGATGCACTTGATCACCAAAATCCGTGATATCTAGCATAGCTTTTAGTGCTCTTTGTGAACCCTGTTACTAAGCGGTGAAAACCATGATCTAAAACATTGCTTAATACTCCTTTCATTTCTTTTTTGCTTTGCATATTAGTTTTGGTTTAGATCAAATTTTCTAATGTTTGACCAAAATATAGAGAAAATATCAATATTATTATATCCATCATAGATATTTTTTAGTAGTGTAAATGTTTATATTATTTAGTGAAGACAAAACTATATGTGATGTAAAAAAATGGAGGGGGTAAGAAAGTAAAGCACCTGCTAGGCTGCTAGTACGTAAAAAAAAGCCACTGAACGGAAAATGTTTACCATCCGCGCAAAACCTCGGCCAATCTCAGCTCAATGGATCGTTAAACTCTGGAGAGACAAGCGAATGGTACCACTGATAATAACTTTTATTCTACCTATTAGCTGGCCATAGCATGACCATCTAGAGAAAAAATAACACACTTGAATTCCATCTGAATTCAGACGTACGGGTAGCCAGCCCTGTACTCAAGTAGGCGTGTCCACCTTTCCCTTGCAGCTTTGCTGTCCAAGTTGCCCATGTCCGGTGCAAATTAAGTGGGGTTTAAAGTGCTGCTTTCAATTAGGTTTCAAGAATCTGGTCTTTCACCCCGTTCCTCTTAATACTACTCCCTCCGTCACATAATGTAAGACGTTTTTTGACACTAGTGTAGTGTCAAAAAACGTCCTACATTATGGGACGGAGGGAGTAGTACATAGTTCGTTAGTTGACTCTTTTACGAGTTAATAATGTCTTGTTTGTTTCTAGAGGGAAATCTAACTACCTTTTTTGTGTGGAAAAAATCAAACTACTTTGATGATGGCTTGATCTTTTGTCTTTTTTTCTTGCAAAATGTGGCCTGATCTTGTCATCTATCTATGTACAGGATAATATGATGTACGTACATACATATATGTGAGCCCTAGCTAGCCTTTACAACGATCACATCAGAGATACAAGACTTTGCTTCTTGTTTCCTCTTTCTTGTTGCTTTCCAGAAGTAATCACCATTTGTGTATGTCCCTCCTAACACACATGTCGATCGTCTGACGTGAACATATCACGGTGAGCTAGGAGACAATAGATCGTCAAACAGGAAAAACATCGCAATTGGAAACCGAAAGAAGCTCGGTCCATGGACACATATATGTCATTGCGTACGTTGAGACCATGTGTATATGTAGATGGCGCTATCAAGGCCGGTGAACTATATATTGCTCGGACTGGAACCATGCAAATGTAGACGATAACTCAAACCAGCCGGCACTATTAATGGCGCACCATCATGACACCAAACAATTGATATGGATGCTATATGCATCGTCCAAGTGGTGATGTGTGAGTGTGTGACTTGCTGTGCGTCTTGACTCTTGGGGCTAACAGATGGGACTCTTGGGACCAAGAGAAGGGATCATCACGTTTTCTGTTTGGTTAGCTTATTATTAGGAAAAGCTATCTAGCTACCTAGGTCCGGTGCAAATTAAGTCGGTTTTAAGAACCTGCTTTGAATTAGGCTTCAAGCATCCGGTCTGTCATCCCGTTCCGCTTAATACTAGTAGTTTGTTAGTTGACTCTTTTACGAGTTAATGTCTTGTTTGTTTCTAGAGGGAAATCTAACTCCCATTTCATTTTTGCGGGAAAAATCTAGCTACCTTGATGGTGGCTTGATCTTGTCTTTTTTTTTCTTTTTCTTTTGCAAAATGTGGCCTGATCTTGTCTTCGATCTATGTACAGGAGAATATATACTGTACGGACATACATATATGTGAGCCCTAGCTAGCCTTTACAATGATCACATCAGAGATAGAAGACTTTGCTTCTTTGTTTCTTGTTTCTTGTTTCTTGTTGCTTTCTAGAAGTAATTACCATTTGCGTATGTCGCAACACACATGTCGATCGTCTGACCTGAACATATCGCAGTGCGCCAGGGGACAATAGATTGCCGAACAGTTAAAACGTCACCATAGGAAGAAGATCGGTCCATGGACACACATATGTCGGTTGCGTACGTTGAGACCATGTCCATGTGTATATGTAGATGGCGTTGTCGAGGCCGGTGAACTATATATTGCTCAGACTGGAACCATGCAAAGGTAGATGATAATTCAAACCAGCCGGCACTATTAAGGGTGCACCATCGTGACACCGAACCATTGATATGTATACTATATGCATCGATCAAGTGGTGATGTGTGAGTGTGACCTTCCTGGCGTGTGTTGACTCTTGGAGCTAACATATGGGACTCTTGGGATCAAGATGGGATCATCTCATTTTCTATTTGTTTGTCTTATAATTAGGAAAAGCTATCTAGCTACCTAGGCCCCAGGATACCAGCACATGTCTATATTTTCATAAGAGATCTCTTTTCATAAACAAGCTTAGAAGTCGTAAGTAAATTCCATGGATGTATCTTTTGGTTTTTAGAGGGAATCAAGCTTTAAATTCACTTCAAAGCTGATTTCAAATTTCAACAAACTAAACCACATGTACCAAAAAAAATCAACAAAGTGGCATTTTGATATTCTTGGTTGAACCAAGATTTGACTGGCAACGGGCTAGTTCTAGGTGGTTGGATCGAAGGTGCGCCACAGGTAGACACCATAGGCTGGAGGCTGGTGGTGCCCTAAGCATTTTGTGCATGAGGTCCCGACTGGAAGGAATGGCGACCGGGGCTGCCATGCCGCTGGATCACAAATCGGGCTTGGTAAGCACCCTCTGGCTAGGTTGATTCAGTGGCTCTAGCTGCATCCATGGTCTCATGGCGGCGGTATGGCTTCGTCGCTCATGCACTTTCATTTGCAGGCGTGTGATGACGTGTCGACGAGTACATCTAGGTTGACTCTAGTGTTGTTTGTGGCGTTGTGCCCTCTCCTTCGACAAGAAGTGGAGACTCATATGAATGGTTAAAGGACTGCCATGGTGGCCTTACCTATAACCTAAACATTTTGGTGCACATTTGCGAGGAGTTACGTGATTGCCTACCTCGTGTGGCTATTTGCGGAGGACACCATGGCAGTTTCGAGCGGAGTACCGGGTAACACAGGTCTTGCATGATGACGAGAACACATCTTCATCGTATGGCTGAAAATCCATGATCTGACCTTTATTGGTTAGATTCATTGTGTTGTCACTTTATTGAAGGTGTTATCTTCGTGTCATTATTCTAGCCTTGATTTGTTGGACTAGACATCCTCCATATAACCGTCTCCTAGTCATCTTGGGTTGCAATCGATGACATTGGTGTGCTTGAATTCTTCATTGTTGAAGGCGGTTCCACGGATAAATGACGACTTAGTCGTAGATGTGGTTTCATATATTGTTATAGCTATCTATTGTTGTCCATGTGCTTGGGTATAGTTTTACCACGTTAGCTCGTATCTGCATTCTACTGTAACAACATAATACATGCATGTACCCACCGATGTAGACACTGTAAAGCATGACCTTAGTTTCTTGAAGGAAAACATATTGTCTCGTGAGGCTCGATCAATCATGAGGAAAAAAACACAGCCCAATTCCATCTCAAAGACGTACTAGTAGGCGGCATCCACTGTACTTAAGTATGCCAATGGACCATGTAAGCTACCATCAATTAGGTTTCGAGCTGCTGGTCCTTATCGCATTCCTCTTACTATTACTAGCTCATTGACCTACTCCTTTTAGTAGTTAATATGTTCTTCATTTCCAGAGGGTAATTTAACCAACTTGATGGTGCCTTGATCTGTCATCCAGATATATACAGGAGCAACGGATCATAATCTGCATATAAAATTATAAATGCAAGGCGAAGCCTTTCCAATAATCACACCAGAGCTAGAATACCTTGTTTCTTGCTTCTTGTCGCTTTCCAGAATTTATCACCATTTTGTGTATCTTGCAACATATATCTCTATCATCTGACCTAGACATATTGTGGCATTGCGCGAGCACGGTGAGCTAGGAGACTAAAAAATCATCATCAGGGAAAACGTTGCCATTTGCAACGAAAAGATCGATTCATGGACACATCACACATGTATGTATGCCCTTGCATCTGCGTAAGTTAAGACCACATATATGGCTAGCGATTGTCAAGGCGAGTGAGCTATATATTGCACGAACTCTAGCCATGCAAAGGTAGATAGCTCATGCCAGCAGGCATTATTAGTGGTGCATCGCCTTGACGCCGAATCACATGGATATGGATGCTATGTACATCGATCACATGTAGTGATTGTGACCTTTGCTGTGCTCATTGATTCTTGGAGCCAAGAGATGTGACTCTTTGGGGCCAAGAGAAGGGGTCATTTTCTCGTTGCTTCTTAGCTACTTAGCTAGCTTGGGGCCAAGAGGCTAGCAACATGTTTATATTTTCACGAACAATATCAGAAGTTGTGAGTGAACTACACGTCATGTATTTATTTGTAGAAAATGTAGGGCGAAGCATATTTCAACGTGTCACCAAACTGCACCACATTAACTAACGAAAAAGCAACCCAACATAGTGGCGCTTTGACAATTTGAACCAATTAAGATCTGATCAGGAACTCATCCCACTGGTCATTAGTAACATATAACGGGTTAGAACCAAGTACGTATTTATTTTTGTAAAAAGACCTCAGATCCATTGATCGAAGCAGCATATAAACAACCCTGAAGAATAAACAAAATACGAGATCCTAATCATCTTCTGCATCCTCAACGGGATGATGGCGTGCCACCGCCGTTGTCTTTCCATCTTTAGAGCCAGCCAGTTGTTATCGACCGCGTATGGGAAGTCATCAAAGTTGCGATCTTGCCGGTCATCAAAGTCGTGGGCTCGTCGCCGCCGGAGATCCACACAGATCATTTCTTTTTTCAGCCGAGAGGCAATGTTCTTATTGATAACAAGTTGTTTATAGTGAATTCATCAATTACAAAATCTCCGTGATTATAGTTTAAAAACATACGTGTGTAGGTTGTACTTGGTGTTTCTAAAATATATGAAATAGTAATGATTTACAACAAAAATTACTCATAGTTCAACAGTTGGCACCCATTTAAGTAAGAACTAGAGGCTAACACGTGCTTCGTCGCGCCGTTCTTCACTTGTGGGGTTAATTTTTTTTCTAGCAGGTTATTGTGGTCACGGTTTTTTTCCGGTTTTATATACATTGGCTTGGGTTTTAATTATGGTCTGATGATGTATTTTTCACTCGTTCATCGTATTGTGCTGCTGTTGGAGAGGATATTTGTTCTGAGAGGAGAGTTGAGTCGTTAGGTGCGTGGTTATAGTGTCCTTACATGTTTCGATCTCGGTGTCAGCCAATGGTGGTTGTGTGTGACTCATGTGATCTCTTATTCTACATTGAAACTATGGAATTACTGCACGCTCACATGGGCCGGCCCATGAAGCTCTCGCTCGCTCCATTCTCGCTCGCTTAGCTTTATTTCCGCCCGCTCGACTACTAGCTCAGAAAAAATCGGCACCATATTTTTCATTTGAAGAAGTTCATTAAATCAAAAGAAGTTCACATATTTTTTTAATATTTGAATTAAAAAATACAAAATTTATTTTACTTTTCTAATTTATAAAATATTTGTTGATTTCAAAAAATCTTAAATCTTAAAAACTTTAAGAATTTAATTTTCCAAATTGTAATAAATATTCTTGAATAAAAATGTGAAAAACAAGATAAAAAATTCAAAAGAGAAGGAAAAACTGAAAAATAAATTATAAAGCAAGAAAAACTATTAAAAACCGATGAAAAAACACACAAAAAGAACAGACAATACCTTCTCAAAACCGAAAAAAATCTGACAGGTCCAGCGATACACAACCATACAGGTGGGGCCTATATATTATCCCCCACGACCCCTTACACACCAGAAAGCTCCAAATCTAGGGCGCTTAGTATCTGCAACCAGGAGGCTTCAAATTTAGGGAGCTTAGTATCTTATATTATATTATAGTATATACTAATATCCTTTTCGGATTCAACCATAGGTTAGGTGGTAGTTATACTTGCCGATTAGCTGTCTTGTATGTCTGCCTCTAATGCAACTTATTCATGGTGGACTGCATCGTTTCCATCGACGGCTAGGTGCATCTAGCGACTTCTTCAATCTTAAAACTCCATAACTCTGGCCTTGAGGACATGTATTGTGTGTGTGTGTGTGCGCGCGCGCTGTGTGTTTGTGTGTTCTCGACGGTGAAGGCGACGTTCCCATTGGTAGTGGGACATTTGTGGTGGCTTCGTTAATCTGAAAGTTCCTTGGCTTTACTAGCTCTGTTTTTTTAGTCTGCTTATACAGTTTGGTCAAAGTCAAACTTTGAAAAGTTTGACTAACTTTGTAGAAAAAACATCAACATCTACAATAGTAAAGTTATATGGTATGAAAATTAATTTTATGATGCATCTATTAATATTGATCTCATATTGTGAATGTTGATATTTTTCTATAAACTTAGCCAAAGTTGACAAAGTTTGACTTTAATCAAATTCTGCACGCAGACTAAAAAGAAAGGAGTGAGTAGTTTTTAGTATACGTTGTATGAGTTTTACTCTAGTCTTCAATAGGTGTGCGCATTTACGTTATACTCGATGCAGGAGGTGACTTTCACATCAACATCACGACACCAAATATGAAAGCTTTGTTAATATTGAAGCTACATTACTCGTCTTTAATAGATGTTACATTTGTTTGTGGGTTTGTGTTATACTTAATGTGGAAGGCAACAATTGGATTGATCATGCGGGTCTATGGTGACTCACTCAATATTGAAGCTCTGTGACTCCAGCCTTCAGTAGGCATCATGTTGTCAGTACAAGGTAGCAACCATACTACAATGCTTTGGATGCTAATTTCCCAAGACTGCAACCTCAAGGAACAAGAAGACACGGGTTGTAGAAATTGAAAGGCAATTTAGAGACAAAGAACATTATGAATTCGGAAAGAAGATAATTAGCTTCTATGGGGTGAAGGCCTCCTAAGGTATCAGAGGTGCGCAAACGTTTCATCTGGAGAGACTGACATTGGTCCTCGAGTGCAAAGGTAGAAAGGAGCTTGACTACAATACTCGTCCGTTGAGTAGAGATGAAAGTCGCCCTTAGTGATCTGATGGTGCACATTCTCTCTTTGACTTAAATTGGAGAGTTGTTATAGAAAGCAAGTTGTAGGAGAAATCCATTGTGTACGCAAATTTAGGTAAAATAAAGGGGGTGTGTGGACTTTGTAGTATGGGTTGCTTTAGTGGCGGATCCAGGATTGGAGCAAGCCCCGGGCCCAATTTTTTTGTCGCGAGAGAAAAACTTAAATCCATCAAGCTACAGCTACCTCAAATATGGCTCAATTGCACCAAAAATTTAGAATTTAAACTCAATGCTTAAAGCACTAGTATAAAAAGGGCCATTTGTCCCGGTTTTAGAGGGCCTTTAGTCCCGGTTCTGGAACTGGGACTAAAGGGTCGGTACTAAAGGCCCATCCCTTTAGCCCCGGTTCTTATACGAACCGGGACTAAAGGCCCTCCACGTGGCTGATGTTTGGAGCTCCACCTTTAGTCCTGGTTGGTAACACCAACCGGAACTTAAGGAAATTTTACGAATTTTTTTTGATTTTTTTTCCGATTTTCAAAATTTTGAATTATTTTACAATATAATCTCTAATCACCCCTCATCACTGCTCAATTTAACCTCGAATCTCTAATCACACCTCATCATTCCAAATCATGTAACTTCCCGGCCGGTCACCCATCCTCTCACTACTCCAGCCTGAGCATGCTTAACTTCCGGGTTCTATTCCCCCTCATTTCCAAGTCTGCACTTGTCGTTTTCCTGACAATAGTAAGATGTCAATCTTATTAACCCTCAGGAGTTTAGCTTGAGCATGAAGTCACACGTTTGACTGTTTGAGTTTGAAACTATTATTCAAAAAACAATAATTATTTAGTAACACTAATATTTCTTGAGTAAGTAGTTTGACCATAGCTTGACCAAAATTCAAAAAAATTGAAATAATTATTTAGTAACACTAATATTCTTGAATAATTATGTAGTAACACTAATACTTCTTGAATAAGTAGTTTGACCAGATTTAACCAAAATTCAAAAAACTGAAGTTTGAGCATATATTTTTTTCCTTTTACAATTTGAGGATTCTAAAAATTTGCAAACATGCCTACGGCTGTCAAAATTGGATGGAGATTTTTGTGCTGAACATTTTGATATATTCTACGTTTTTTTCCGACATCGTAACAAAAGTTATAGCCGTTATACTTTTTCATGACACTTTTTTGCAAAACATGTCCAAATTTAAGTTTTTTAATTTTCCTAACTAGTAGATGTAGTAATATAACTACATCTCGAAGGATTTTATTTTTTGAAGTTTTTATCATTTTCTTTTTTTTTTCAAAACTGAAATGGCGATACACACAGGGGGTAGAGTTTGAGAAATAGGCCCTTTAGTCCCGGTTTGAGACACGAACCGGGACAAAAGGGCACATCGCACCCTTTAGTCCCGGTTCGTGTCTCAAACCGGGACTAAAGATTAGTCCCGGTTTGAGACACGAACCGGGACTAAAGGGCATCGCACCCTTTAGTCCCGGTTCATATCTCAAACCGGGACTAAAGGTTTGAGACACGAACCGGGACAAAAGGGCGCATCGCACCCTTTAGTCCCGGTTCGTGTCTCAAACCGGGACTAAAGATTTCTCAAACCGGGACTAAAGGGCCCATTTGAACCGGGACTAATGCCTTAAGCCGCTCGAACCGGGACTAATGCTCACATTAGTCCCGGTTCGTAATGCAACCGGGACTAGTGTGTATATTGCGCGGTGACCAAAGCCCTGTTTTCTACTAATGAAGATACAACAAAATAGATAAAAAGATGACAAGAACTACGAATAGTACGTGCAGTAAAAAGAGTACCAAATCAATGTTTTGCTTCATCGGTGTCTTCCATAACTTGATCAACGGTGGAAGAAGAGCCAACACCTTAGAGAAATCAGAAGAAAAATTTCATGAGAGAAGACATAAACATCAAGTGAAACAATTAACATTGTACAAAGCTGAACACTTACTACTACGACGAGGTAAAGTTCCTTTGCGAAATCTATAGGCTTGAAAGCGATATATAATAGCATCATCATCAACCTTTGCAAATATTTCTCGCTCAATATTGCACACCATGGAATAATTCAACCAATCATCACCCATCTTATTCCTCAACTCAGTCTTGATGATACTCATAGCCGAGAAAGCTCTTTCCACTGATGCGGTTGCAATAGGCAAAATCAATGCCGACTCAATAAGACCATATACCAAAGGAAAGACTATGTGTCTATCAGTTTGAACCATCTCCACAGCAAGACTACCAAGGTCATTGCAACTAACAAAACTTGAATCAGCTCTCACATCGGCAATGAAGTTTTCAAGTTGGTTTCTAAGGACAAAAGAAATCTCATATATGGAGAAGTCATCAACATACATCTGAGCAAGTTGAACAAGTTTTTCTTCATCAAAATTAGCAAATGAGTTCCTTGGATCAAGACAAGCAATGCATCTCAACAATTGAGTAGATCTTTCAGCAAAAGCGGTTATTTAACTCAGTAATTATTTGGGCAAGCAGAACAATGAATATTTCATATCTGAAGCGTTGATAGAAAGTTACCATTTGACCACCACGCCCCCTTGAACGACCCCGAGCGGGTATTGTATCATCCATGTTAGGCAATATAATGCTATGTTTAACACAAAGTCAGTTGTGTCCTTCAAGAGCTGATCCCAACCATTTTCTCTTATATTTTGAAGTTGCCGCAATGTGATCCCAATCAAACTCACTGCTAGAACTATGTTTTGATCTTTCCTTTGCAAACATTGTGACAACTCATTAGTCTTGCCCAATAGTTTGATCATAACATGCAATATGAAAACAAATTCAAAACTTTCCATCTGAGATATCAAGCCACCTGCTGTGGTTCTTTGTGTTAATTTTTTTTGCATCATCATGAATGTTCTCTAATACATGCAAAACAGTTGTGCACATCTCAATAAACCGACAGAAAGTTTTATGATGTGTGCCCCACCGTGTATCCCCAGGTCTTACAAGGTTGGTTGCTTGGTTTTTCCCTCTTCCTGAAAAAATTTCCCTAGACTCCAATTGACTCACAATATTATCATGTTGTTCTTGGGCTAGTTCATCATGTCTCTTACAAGAAGCATTGACGGTGTTGACAATCAAAGTTATGTGGTTAAAGAAATCCAATACAGAGGAACAACACTTGGCAACAGCAACAACCACTAACTGCAACTGATGGGCAAAGCAATGAATATAAAATGCATAAGGATTTTCATCTAGTATCAACCTTTGCAACCCATGAAATTGTCCTCTCAAGTTAGAAGCTCCATCGTACCCTTGCCCTCTCAATTTAGACATAGACAAGCCATGTTTAAGAAACATACCATCCAAAGCTCCTTTTAGAGAAGCCGCCCTTGTGTCACCAACATGCTTAATCCCAATGAACCTCTCAATCGCATACCCATGTTTATCGACATACCTACATAACACAAAGAAGCATGAGAAACCAACAATTAGATACTACATTACTACTATTAGTAAGGAACAAAACAACAACTAACATAAAAGATACAAAGTTACTAACCTTAAAACTACAGCCATTTGCTCCTTTATTGATGCATCTCTGGACTCATCAACAAGTAAAGAAAAATTTCTATCTCCAATATCATCAATAATAGCTTTGGTGGTCTCTTCTACACAAGCTTGACATAGTTGCAATTGTATCCCATGTGAAGTCATCAAATGGTTCCCGCCCGCACTATCAAGCAAAGTCTTAGCATTTGAATCCTTCCCCCTGTACCCACTCATCATCTCCAAAAAATTCCCCCTATTCTTCTTCGCTCTTTTTGGTGCCACGATCGAGCACATTTACCATGGATTGCCTTTGATTTTTGAATGCCACATAGTGTTGTCTAGCTTTATTGTGAGCACTATCATGTTTACCAACATGTGTATCAATAATACTAAGTCCATCCTTCCAATTTTTAAACCCTACTGTTGTGAATGCCTCAACACCATAGTTTTCTGCTCCAGGTTGCTTAAAAATAAAGCAATAGAAACAAAAGGCTGCCTCCTTATCAACACTATATTCCAACCAATCGAAATGCTTCCCGAACCATGTAGCTTGAAAGGATCTCTTTTTCAAAGAATTTTCTCTAGTTTCTTTTTTAAATTTATGTCCAGTTGGTTGGCATGGACCCATATTTACATACATCCTTCTAGCGACATCGCTAATGTCCGGATCTAAGCTTTCAATAGGTTTCCTAAGACCAGGATCAGGTTGAATATCACCTTCCCTCAGTTGACCACGAGCAGAACCAGGAATAACACTTTCTCGAGTTGAGATTGAAGGCGGGTTGTTTGAAGTCAAAGGCGGTGGTCCCATTTCTGCATTGGTTTCATTTTCTGGAGTTGCTTCAGTCCTCTCAGCCCCTTCATTTCCTCTAGCTAAAAACTCGGGTGTAGACACTTTAGTTGCTGCCACAGATGAAAAATATCTCTTCATCTTTTATTCTACAAAATGAAATGAAATTGATACTCAGTTGGTATTAAGAGTAGCAACATTGCAACAGCAACATTCAGTTAAAATTTCTATCAACAGACAACAGCAGTCAACATGCATCAGCCATTACCAATCCAGCAATCCTGGGCAGCAGATGGAGTGGCGGCGAGCCGGCGAGCACCGGAGCCAGGACTGACTGGAGCAGCAGGGCCAGCAATGGGACAGGCGAGGCGGCGAGCCGGCGAGCACCGGAGCAGCAGGGCCAGCAAGGGGACGTGCGAGGCGGCGAGCCGGCGAGCACCGGAGCAGCAGGGCCAGGCCAGCAAGGAGATGGGCGCAGTGAGACGCCGAGCGGCGGAGCAGCAAGCCGCCAGGCGCCAGCGGACAGCCATCAGGGGACGGGCGACGGGGTGAGCGGCGGAGGCCGGGGGGCGCGGGCGACAGGGCGAGCGGTGGAGGTCGGCAGTCCTGGCGGACTGGGGCGGGCGGCAGTGGCGGACTCACCTGCGCGTGAGTGGCTGCTGCCTGCTGCTGGCTAGGTCTGGGATTGGGAACTGGGGCTCTGGACATCGGGCGAGTTGGGGTCTCCTGTGTGAGTGTGTTAGGCTGGGCACTGGCTGTTAGTTGGGCTAAGCCCCGTGCCCAATTAAAAAACATACCTAGGTAATAACTAAAAAAAGCCACGCCCCGGGCCTAGGCCCAGGGGGCCTGGGGCCTAGATCCACCCCTGGGTTGCTTCCTCTTAATAGAGTAACTTTGGCCACTAAACTAGTGTGGATCCTCCAACATGTATGAAATGAAATAAAGATGAACCAAGCTAATTATATGTAACCATAATGTGTGCATGAGCATTACAATTGATGTGGGTGTCGGCATTTCCATCGAAAGCCAATAACATCAGTCTTGCAACTCCACAACTCAAGCCTTCAATTTGCATTGTGGGGTGGCAGCATATGTGCATATATATTATAGTCCGTGTTTTTAAAAACATACGTATGACCTTGCTTTTTCACATCATTTTTTCAACTTTTTCCTTTGGATTTATCAGAAGGATCAGATAGTAGGTCATGCAAGGTTAACATACATTCTCAATTATGCAACAGAAGGTTTTCTAAGACTTACTATTCTACTAGAAATACTATCAGTGGTTTTTAAATGAAAAAACTACTTATTTACCCCTTACAAATGCTCACTTTAGTAGATTGTTGTTGAACAAACACACTCTGATTATCTTCTACTTCACAAACATCTCTTCTTCCAATCTGATGTCATTGTTTCTCTTCCAGTAGTGTAACATGAAATGCTAAATACCTATTAGATTTTTTCTACATCTAAGGACTACCTTTGTCCTAAAATAAATGCATACCCACTGTGCTTCATAAATAAAGTGATCATTCGGTGTTGATACATGAGAATCATGATAGGGCCTTTTGGAATGTCTTTGGGCCTTGAATACATATATACCTTTCATATATTTCATGTGTCATACTTGTACCGTATTCATATCGATGCAATGTCTGCCAAAAGCATGCATAAATGGACCCTCTAAAGTAGTCCAAAGGCAAAACACACGCAGGGGACCAACCATCTTTCCAAATTGCGAGGCACATGTGCGACTGCCAAGTGCGTGCGCGGGGCGCTGCGTGCCCCTTTGGATTTCTCATGTATACAAGAGCTACTATGTTTTGTTTGGAAACTGATGAGCAACAGCTGCTACCGGAAAGTTCGGGGTTTACCGGAAACGGATGAGCTACATATGTCGGGGTTGTCCGGTAGTCTTCAAACCCAGCCCATATGTGGGGCAGATTTGGGGTTGTCCGGCGCATCCAACAGTTCAGATCCAATATGCCTGACCCACTCCAAATTGTCCCCAACCTTTTCCCGGCATGTTCATGACACTTCTTTCATTATACGCGCCGCCCCTTGCCTAGCTATGGCGGCGTCTCCACCCTAGCTCGACCACCGTCCCCAACGCACATCGCCGCTGCCACCAGCTCCCGTCCCTCTCTACCGTCCTTCGCCGCCCCGGGATGTCGTACTCCACCGGACATATACCTTGCCCACCATGTGTTTTATGAAATGTCGGAGCAGAATTTTTAGATTCTTTTGCTCAATTGTAGGCAAATGATGGATTCGGCGGATGAAGAACTTGCTTACAATGAGCTTGATGACTTACATTAACGACGACGAAAATATTGATATGATGGTGATGATGAGTATCCAGAAAGAAATGGAGAAGAAATAGGAGCAAGTTTTCAACTTCAAGGGTTTTATAAGGGGTGCATGGGATTTGTGTGGTGACTACTTCAAATCCAATCTGGTATTCCAAGAGAGGGGGGGGGGGGGGGCGTCGCTTTCGGGTGAGCAGTCATTTGTTCTTGTGCATAGTGGATGGTGTGAAGCAGATGATTCTTAATTCACGGTGAGGAAAGATTGTTGCCGACAACTGTCATTCTCTACTACGTTGCACAACTTCTTTGAGGATGCTTGCATATGGTACGACCAGAGATGTCCTTGATGAGGTTGTCTAAATGGGAGAGGGCACATTCATTGATGCATTGGTGAGATTGTCTGTGTTGTGGTGAAGGTATGTAGACCGAGTACTTGAGAGAACCAAATGTCGAGGACAGAGAAAAGTTATTGGAAATTGGAGCATCGAGAGGTTTTCCGTGTATGCTCGGTCAGTCGATTGCATGCATTGGCAACGGAAGAATTGCCCGACAAATTTGCACGGGCGGCACCAAGGTCACACCAAAGAGGCCACCATCATACTTGAAATGTTGTTGCAGATAGCTTTCGTGATATCGACCGATAGCTTTCAGTAGCCATTTGTGAACAATATTACTAAGAAGTAAAGCCCGCAATCTAAAATAATTTCTAATACTAGCTCCCATCATTTTCTTTTTACTTCCTATATTAGTTTTATCTTACGTCAAATTTTCTAAAGTTTGACCAAGTTATAAAAATATCAATATTTTTTATACCAAACAGTATCATTAGATTCATTATGGAATATATTTTTCATATTGCAATTATTTGGTATTGTAGATGATGATATTAGTTAATACAAATTTGGTCAAACATTAAACTTTGACTAAAAACAACTCTAATATGTGTGGACGTCACAACCAAAGGAGACCCATTAGTCAGACTATTCACAAAATTTGGTCAGGGGTAAACTATGACAACTTTTTCTCTAAATGAGGCACAATGGATGAAATTCAATTAAAATGAGTAGTTAGTGTAAAAATGTAAAAACATGGGGTAAAAACCAGAATTTACTCGAGTATAAAGTAGAGTGCTTGCTAGTCTATTACTTACACTAAAAAGGTATCATCCTGAAAAATATCTACTACCTGGGCAAAACCTCATATAATCTCGGTTCAATAGATCATTACACATTTACACTACTATAAACGACAATGTATCATATCTATATATCTTACATAGACAAAGCCCACAACAATGTCTTAAATTGCCACTCCCTCTGATCCATATTAATTGTCTCTATAAAGTTGTACTAAGTAAGTGACAATTAATATGGATCAAAGGGTGTATTTTACTGCACATGTGTGCTTTCATATCACACAAATTATTATTAGTCGTTCGATCTAAATTATGTGGCATATGTTCAACTAATTTCCCTCTCTTCTCCCCATCTCTAAGACGCAAGCATGCATGTCGGTCCTCGGTGGCACATCTCAACTATTTCATTTCCTGCCACCTCTTCAATTCAATTGATTGATTAGCCATTAAATCTTTATTGTTCTTTATTTGGTTTTGGAAGAGAATCTCACTAGAGATATGTCAATGCAATTTGAAGCTAAGGGTGCTACTCAATTTGGCCGGTGTGCCTAAGTTTGTGAAAAAACAATCCCTTCCTCGACAAAATAAAGCGGTGTGATGTTATTTACTTTTTGTGTTTCACTTTAGGGTACTACAAAAACATATTTTAAAAATGATATTCCTTATTATTCATGCATCTACAAATTGTAGCATACTAGCGTTTTTATTCTGCACAAATTCCCGCGCCAACGCATTAGGCATTCATCTAGTATACAGTACCTAAAAAGTTGATCCGCAATGCTTCTACTTATCTCAGCAATCACACATGCCACCTCATTAATTAATTAATTTTTTAGTTGCATGTCCCACTCCACTATCTATTTATTTTCTATCCATGCAACTCATCCACATCAATAAGTAATGCATGTTTGCCACGTCATCAACATGCCATCTTATTGTAGTTACTTTTTACAATTTAAATCTAATTTTTCTATCCATACAACTCATTCAAATCAATAAATCATGCATGTTTTCAACGTCATCAGCATATCATCTCATCATAGTAAATCCTCACAGTTTATACCTTTTTTCTATCTATGCAACCCATACACATAAATAATCATGAATGTTTATAATGTCGTAAGCCTACCATTTTAACATGCCAACTGAGCCTCACTCAGATGGTTAGGTTCATTGTGGTGGAACTTCCAGGGTTCAAGTCCTAGACTTAGCATTGGTGCTCACATTTTCTTGATTTATTTCAGGCTTTTCGGCGATGTTCATTCAATGGGAGGAGACATTCCTGTCGACTACGATGGCATCTATGGTGACTTCGTCAATCTCAAGATGATGTGTCGGCTCAATCTCTCGAAGATGCTCATAAGGGGGAATATATCCCGTGCACCCGCACTTGTAGTGTTGTCGGTGCACGGGCTGCCGTTGAACATTTTTAAACATCTGGAAAAAAAATCTAGCACATTGACGCAACATCAATGTGTCACAATTTTTTTATCCAAATTTGAAAATTTTCTTGAGATATAAAAATGATATATTTGGCATCAGTGAGATAATGGGCTAAATCTAAAACCCAACTTATGTTATGTACTATTCAGTGTTGTGTTTGTCATTTTGTTAGAGCCATGCTTTAACTGTTGACTTGAAATTTTATGACAACCTACATTGATGTTGTGTCAATGTGCTAATATTTTTTTAGAATATTTTGAACATTTTAAAATGTGCAACGTGAGTTCGGTGCACCGGTGCACTAGATATTCTCCCGCTTATTTCTATATATGCTAGTATAGAAAGTACATTAAAACTTTAGCCCAAAATAAGAGGGAGACTAATAAAACCGGACGGAGGGAGTAGACATGGTCGCTTGACAATCAAAGCGCTCTCTCTCTCTCTCTCTCTCTCTCTCTCTCTCTTCAATATGGCATTCCCAATCGTACCATGTCACTCCCGCTTTGTTCTATTTTAGGAGCAACGGTGTCTCTTGTTTTAAAATGCAGGTCGAAGCAGATTTTGGATTGTCACCGAATTGAACCACATCAACCTAAAATATCATAAATGTGGATTTTGATGGTTTGAAACAAGATTTGGTTGGTAGGGGGCTAGTTCTCGGCGGTTATTGGCATGGGACGAGGGTGCACAGGAGGCGAACACCATGGGCTGGTGTGGCCTAGTGGTTGTGCATGAGGTCCTAAGTGGAAGCAACGACCACGAGAGCTACCATGTCGCTAGATCACAGACCCGGCTCGGCAAACATACTTCAGCTAGGTGGACGTGGCGAGAATCTTAGCGGGAGAAGTTCCATCCAATCTACTTCTAGCTCCTTTGCATTCGTGTATTCCACCACCACAGTATTCCTCCACTAGAGAAGGTCAGCTCGATAGCTCTCTTCGTGATGCGGCATCGGAGGTTCATCTGATTTTGTATGCAGACGTGCCCATGAGTACAACCAGGTCATTTGATTTTAATGCGGTTCATGGCGTTGCCTCCTCTCCTTCTGCAAGAAATGGAGACTCATTTTGACAGGAAGAAGCCTATCGGTCTAGCCTTATCTATAATCTATGCACATGTTGTTGCACATTAGCGAGGAGTTCCAGTGATTGAATGCTTTGTGCGGCTATCTGTGGAGGACACCATTGAAAGGATCATGATGCACTGGTACAGCGACGTCCTAAACAAACGATTTAAAAACCCTTTCCGCGACGGCATTTGGAACCGTCGCCAAGTGAGTGTGGGCGATAGGGGGGTCCTTCCCACACGACCCAGAAATCGTCGGGGATAGGCCCTCGTGGGACCCAGGCTGGGGCCGTGTGCGATTGGGCGAGGCATGGAAACCCAATCATTTCCG
The DNA here is from genome assembly GCF_018294505.1 of Triticum aestivum. Classification (NCBI taxonomy): domain Eukaryota; kingdom Viridiplantae; phylum Streptophyta; class Magnoliopsida; order Poales; family Poaceae; genus Triticum; species Triticum aestivum. The sequence continues at coordinate 477,214,904 of NC_057811.1, forward strand.
TAGGTATGTACATCCCGCACGGTGAATCCCAGAAATCATTTCCGTAGGTATGTACATCTCACACGGTGAATCCCAGAAATCATTTCTGTAGGTATGTATATCCCACACGGTGAATCCCAGAAATCATTTCCGTAGGTATGTACATCCCACACGGTGAATTCCAGAAATCATTTCCGTAGGTATGTACATCCCACACGGTGAATCCCAGAAAATCATTTTCGTAGGTATGTAGATTCCACACAGTTCTTTGTGTGGAAACGTTTGTGCAAGATGGCCTAACACAAACAGTTCGCTGCCGGAAGCCGTGTGTGATTGTTAGTTGATCGAACACGTCTACTTTCTAGAAACCGTGCGGGTTGTTTGAGTTCATCGCCCACGATGCTGTCTGAGTAACCATTTGCAATAGAAAACTCCAATAAGCAGTGTAATTAGCCTATTATTGATAATCCATGTATTAATCAAACTGATATTTCTTATAAAACACGCCAGATATTTCATATCCGTATAAAAGCAACAAAGATTTCATAATCGAATTACATCAGATAGCTTCGGCACTCAGTTACGCCATTACACAACAGCACCAAGTTTCTCACATGCAGCATCAAAAACCTTTGGAAAGTAGCATCATACACGATAAATAGACAGATGAATCTCATCTGGGAAACTGCAGAAGCGGAAGGCAAATATTGAGCCTTCAGTGATGTTGAATGTCCTTGCAACTTTAGGCCAGTGGCTATGGATAATTTCCCGCCCAACCTTCGTCCTCTTCAGCAAGACTTCAATATTGTACCGTGGGTGTTGAATGAATACCTTCCTCGCCTCTTGACCATGCAGGTGGTTTGAGAGGTAATCATCGGTGAACTGCTTTGAAAAGTACTGAAAACAAAGCTATGCATAAATCACTGTTGTAAATTTTGAAATGGCGCAAGGGGTAAAAACAAGGTCAAAGAGTTGGTACCATCCTATAGTTGACTGATGTCTTCTTCATTGTGCAAACAAAGATCTTTCTGTTATTCGTCGCAAGTTTCTTCATCCTAACAATCTTTCTGAGTTTCTTGACTTGACTGATATTCATGGACATCTCATTTCCCCATATGCAAAATGGGTCGAACAGTGGGTCTAAGCCTCTGACAGCAGGACCTACATGTGCAAGACCAAATTGTAAGAAACCTAAATATTAGAATGCTTCCTGCAACTGCACAATAATGTGCTATTAGCTAAAGGACCCTGCTTGAACAAACCTCAATGGTAAACCGCAGTGTCTCCCATTGTTTCCCTGCAACACACATAAGGAACATCTTGATCAGGTTCACTGATAGTTGCCATACTATCAGTAGAATATGTATTGAGTATAGCCAAATTCGATTAGTGTCACATGCATAACAATACAAAATTATACCCACAGCAAATGAAAATCAAATTGCAGAACTGAACCAAACAGTTAAATGGACAGCAGACCAAATGAACCAAAATAGTTAACTGAGCACGACATTGCAGAATAGAAACATATACTAGAAGATAACACAGTTAACAAAACAAAGAATGCTTGAGAACAGTACTACAAAATGTAGCAATTGTTGGACCAAAGTGTTAACTGAACATTACATTTCAGAGGACCAAACTGGTAACTGAACATCAGATTGCATATTAACATTACGGAGGACAAATCACTAGAAGGCACTGGCGGTGGCCTCGAGAAAACATCACGAACTGTATTTTAAAGTAGACAACCGCGCGGCGGTGTCGACGGTGGCCTCGAAGACGAGGTGCTCCTCCAAGATCTGGCGGTAGACACGCATGTCAGCCATAGCGACCTTGTTCGCGCATGCGGCCGCATGCTACCCAGCTCCACATTATACTGCGTGTAAAATGGTTGTGGGCGGCGCTTAATTTGAGGAGGAGGGCAGTGATTTCGGTGGAAGGTGTCGCTCCGTCAGTCGGGGCATGCGGGACGGGAAAGGAGGAGGATGGTGTGGGTGGGGTGTGGATTACCTGACCATATCGACGAGGCCGCACAGCAAGAAGAAGGGTCGGCGGCGAGGAGGCCGCGCAGCAAGAAGAAGGGTCGCCGGCGAGGAGGCGGCGCTGCAAGAAGAAGGGTCACCGGCGAGGAGGCGGCGCTGCAAGAAGAAGGGTAGACGGCGAGGAGGCGGCACTGCAATAAGGGGGGTCGCTGGCGAGGAGGCTGAGCTGCCAGTAAGCAGCAGTGAAGGTTTGAACTTGGAAAGCAAGGAGGAATAGTGGAAATGTGGCTTTTGGTAGGAGGGAGGGGGCGGGGAGATAGTTATTTCCGCGATGGCAAAAAAATTTCGCTCGGTGCCGCGAGAAACTGGCGCGCAAGTGTGGTTCAAGCGGGGGCGGTGGTGTGTAGACGATGAAGCTTCCTGCATAAGCCAGACAAGACGGTGAGCCAAGATATTTTATATCGCATCCCACACGATTCTTTCTAGTAAACTGTTGGTGGTATACCTGATTTTTTCATTATGTTTTGAAAGACAAAATGGTGTTACGGAGGGAAAGGATGGTGTTTGAATTGCTAGGACATTTACGTACAGTGAACAAGCAACTAGTACATGAGTGTCGTGTTTAAATTTGGAATTATTCCGGGTTCCTTTGGCATTTTTATGCATTAATTGAGTTTCTGGGCATTTAATGTGCATAACTCAAATTTGAACTACAAGCACATGCTCCAATGCACCAGAGTTTGCTGAAAAATCACATGTGTGTCTTTGGGTGAATTTATAGGTCCCTTGCAAGAAATGGGAATAAAATTCAAATATCTGGGCATTTAATGTGCATAATTCAAATTTGAACTATAAGCACAGGCTCCAGTGCAACAAAATTGTTTGAAAAATCACATGTGTGTCCTTGGGTGAATTTCTAGGTCCCATGCAAGAGATGGGACTGAAATTCAAACATCTGGGCGTCGTGGCTCGGCCCGAAAGATTGTGAAACTTGGTTTTTTAATTCCTGTAATTCCAATACACGCCTGAAAATCATGAAACTTGGCATGGCCTCATGACATGGCACCAACATGCTGCGGTAATTTTTTTGGCTGAATTGGGATAAGCTTTGGTGTAGGCTTCTTGCAAACCGGAGCTTCCCTCAAGAAGGCTCGTGGTTCCGAGAGGCAACGTGTTACCTCCGTGTGCGAAACGACATACGCAGACTGCCTTCTCCCCCCTTAATTTTTTACACAGCCAGATTAGACCAAATAGAAGTACCGTGCTAAATTTTGGAATTATTCCGGGTTCGTTTGGCCTTTTTTATACATCAATTGAGTTTCTGGGCATTTAATGTGCATAATTCAAATTTGAACTACAAGCACAGGCTCCAGTGCACCAAAGTTGTTTGGAAAATCACATGTGTGCCCTTGGGTGAATTTCTAGGTCCCATGCAAGAGATTCGAGTGAAATTCAAACATCTGGGCGTCGTGGCTCGGCCCGAAAGATTGTGAAACTTGGTTTTTTAATTCCTGTAATTCCAATACACGCCTGAAAATTATGAAACTTGGCATGGTCTCATGACATGGCACCAACAGGCTGCGGTAATTTTTTTGGCTGAATTGGGATAAGTTTTGGTGTAGGCTTCTTGCAAACCGGAGCATCCCTCAAGAAGGCTCGTGGTTCCAAGAGGCAACGTGTTACCTCCGTGTGCGAAACGACATACGCACACTGCCTTCGCCCGCCTTAATTTTTTTACACATCCAGATTAGACCAAATAGAAGTACCGTGCTAAATTTTGGAATTATTCCGGGTTCAGTTCGCCTTTTTTATACATTAATTGAGTTTCAGGGAATTTAATGTGCATAATTCAAATTTGAACTATAAGCACAGGCTTCAGTGCACCAAAGTTGTTTAAAAAATCACATGTGTGTCCTTGGGTGAATTTCTATGTCCCATGCAAGAGACTGGAGTGAAATTCAAAAATCTGGGCGTCGTGGCTCGGCCGAAAATATTGAGAAACTTGGTTTTTTTAATTCCTGTAATTTCAAAACACGCCTGAAAATCATGAAACTTGGCATGGTGTCATGACATGGCACCAACATGCTGCGGCATTTTTTTTGGCTGAATTGGGACAAGCTTTGGTGTAAGATTCTTGCAAACCGGAGCTTCCCTCAAGAAGGCTCGTGGTTCCGAGAGGGAACGTGTCACCCTCGTGTGCGAAACGACATACGTACACTGCCTTCTCCCGCCTTAATTTTTTTACACAGACAGATTAGACCAAATAGAAGTACCGTGCTAAATTTTGGAATTATTCCGGGCTCGTTTCGCCTTTTTTATACATTAATTGAGTTTCTGGGCATTTAATGTGCATAATTCAAATTTGAACTACAAGCACAGGCTCCAATGCACGAAAGTTGTTTGAAAAATCACATGTGTGTCCTTGGGTGAATTTCTAGGTCCCATGCAAGAGATTGGAGTGAAATTCAAACATCTGGGCGTCGTGGCTCGGCCAGAAAGATTTAGAAACTTGGTTTTTTAATTCCTGTAATTCCAAAACACGCCTGAAAATCATGAAAGTTGGCATGGTGTCAGGACATGGCACCAACAGGCTGCGGTAATTTTTTTGGCTGAATTGGAACAAGCTTTGGTGTAAGCTTCTTGCAAACCGGAGCTTCCCTCAAGAAGGCTCGTGGTTCCGAGAGGGAACGTGTCACCTCCATGTGCGAAACGACATACGTACACTGCCTTCTCCCGCCTTAATTTTTTTATACAGCCAGATTAGACCAAATAGTAGTACCGTGCTAAATTTTGGAATTATTCCGGGTTTTTTTTGGCCTTTTTATACATTAATTGAGTTTCTGGGCATTTAATGTGCATAATTCAAATTTGAACTACAAGCACATGCTCCAGTGCACTAAAGTTGTTTGAAAAATCACATGTGTGTCCTTGGGTGAATTTCTAGGTCCCATGGAAGAGATGGGAGTGAAATTCAAACATCTGGGTGTCGTGGCTCGGCCGAAAAGATTGAGAAACTTGGTTTTTTAATTCTTGTAATTCCAAAACACGCCTGAAAATCATGAAACTTGGCATGGTCTCATGACATGGCACCAACATGATGTGGTAATTCTTCTATCTGATTTACGAAGGCGCACACATTGACAATCAACAAAGTCATTTTGGAACAAGTTTTGTCACATTACAAATCGGAAGCACAAGTATTATTGAAACCGTGGGCGTTCGACTTACCAATTACGTGCGGCCACGCGTCCCTTTTTTTATTGGCTAGGTGGTGCCGTGCAGGGTAGCTATTTGAGTATGGGAGGCGTGCGATCAGACCCCTGCGCATGCTCATCGGGAGGAGAGCCCTTTTGACCGCTACCCGCCGCGCACCTCCCTCCCAACGTCTCCATTAATGGCGCCCGAGCACCTGTTCTACGGCGTGGCTATATGTCTAACTGGACTGAGATTTAAGAGAGAAAAATGAATATCTGAAAAGAAAGTTTTTCATGGATCTTGATGTAAGATCCGACGGACCTATATAGCATCGGTTGCGACTTATAGCAAGCATGATGAATATAAGGACGATGACATTGGATAATAATTGTCTTACATAAAACATAAATTAAAAAAGCCATATGCGGCAACGCCCAATATACACAAGGGAAAAAGAAGAAGGAAGACAACTAGTCTCCGCGGCGAGCGGCGACGAGCTCTTTCTTGTCCTCAAGATGTTGGCTGAGAGCGTCCACGGATTCCTCCACCAGCCTTCTGCGCTCGTTGCGCAGCATGGCATTCTCGTCCATAAGTTTATCGATGATGACGCTGGTCCTCTTCAACAAGGCAGTGGTCTGCTCCTGCTGCTCCGCACTTCCGACGATCTTCGCCCTCAGCTGGTCGCTCTCGACCCGGAGCTTCGCATTGCTCTCATTTAGTTGCCGGATGATGTCGGTAGACTGTTCTAACGAGGCTTGCAGGTCATCCTGCAACCTCTCCCACCTGGAGATCTGATCCATCTGCCTAAGGATGAGGGCACGCATGCGCCTGTAAGAGTCCTCGCCTGCCCGCGAGGCATTTTCCCAGGCCGTCGCGGCAAGGGAGGACATCTCTGCTGCATTCGCGGCGCGGCGGGACATCTCTTCTGCTTCCGCGGCGCGGCCGGACCAGTCTGCTGCATCGACGGCGTGGTGGGTCCTCCGTGCTGCTTCGGCGGCGCGGCGGGACTTCTCTGCTGCTACGGCCATGCGGCGAGACATGTTGGCTGCTATCGCGGCGAGGCGGGACATCTCTCGTGCTCCCGCTTCCAGGCTCGCCTCTCCCTGGTGGCAATCTCTCGACCCAGAACTCACGCTGGCCATGGCGGACGCAAGGGAACGATGATGAATGACTTGTTTGTTTTTGACTTTTTGTGGATGAGGAGTTGAGGAGGAATGTGCAGTCATCTTGGAGTAGTAGTATTTATAACCATGTAGTAATACGCTCCTAAGTCGGAAACCGTTTAGGTTTTGATCGGTGTGAACAGGTTTGCAATTTGTAATGTGATGGGACGCATGCTCAAAATTTACTGACGGTTATAAGTGCGGCACTATTCCCGGAAGGCGTAACGTGGGCACGTATGCCTTCTCGGCCGCGTACATGGCGCTTGCACCATAGGGTGCACCGCAATAGGCAATGTCAGCACACGTCTTGTTCCAACAACCATGCGTGCTCGTTATTACCATCGCGCACACTTCTTTTAATTAGAATGGGTGTGCCCGTCTAGTGCACACACGTTGATCTATCTAACCGTTTCAGTTTGTTATGGCTAATCGAAACAGTTCATCCATGTAAAGTGTATGCCATCAATCGCAGACACTTTGATCTGGCTTACCCGTTTCTGTTCTGTTGCTTAATCGCAAACAGTTAATCCTTCTAAAGCGTATGCCCTCAATCACACACACCTTGATCTGACTGACCGTTTCTTTTGTGTTGCCTAATCACAAACAGTTCATCCGAGTGAACCGTATGCTGTATATCACACACACCTTCATCTGGCTGCCCGTTTCTTTTGTGTTGCCTAATCACAAACAGTTCATCCGAGTGAACCGTATGCTCTATATCACACAAGCCTTCATCTGGCTGCCCGTTTCTTTTGTTCCTCCTCATCGCAAACAGTTCATTGAACTGAACTGTATGCCCTTCATCACACACGCAACTAAAACCTGAACCGTGTTTGATGCATCCGTCATCGCAAATGTTTTATACATTTCTGACGGTTTTCATACAGCACCGTTTGCGATTATTGCATCACACATAGTTTCTCGAAGGGTCTCTGATTGTAGTGTCACGTTAGCAGCATCCTGCAGTAGTGATGGAACTAGAGGGGGTGGTGAATAGGACAACTACAAGCTTTACTTTGATTATTAGCAAATTTTTATTATGCAGAACATAAAGATGTGCCTACACAATTGCTAGGTGAGATAAAAAATCTATATGATGCTTCCAAGGTCAAGTGACCAAAGTAAACCACAAGGAACTAAGGTTAAGGATAGCCGAAGACCCGAAGACAAGGATGTATCCCGATGTTCACTTCCTTGTAGGTAAGATAACCTCTGTTGGAGGCATGGGTGTTACCATGAAGGCACACCAATACCACGAAGGTCACCATATTCTCCCGTTGAAATATCACCACGAAGGTAATTCCCAACCACTAGTGCTAGACCTTGAGGTGGGCTCCAAACCTTTACAATCTTCTGTGCACATCACAAATAGTTTTCTCATTGAGGCTCCTACCACCTAGGAGCCTCCAAACTTCAAGACTAACAAGCTTGGTCATTAAGCACAAGTATGGGGATCACGATTTCCTTTGATGATAGTGCAGATCGAGTGATCCTATTTGAAATCTCACGATTTGAGAGTTTTCGGGTGCATGTATCAATGGGGGTGAGCTATTTTGAGTTCAACAATGGTGGGCATATCAAGATGGAAGGATTCTATTGGAGGTGGAAGAAGGAGTGGCTTATATATCCCCTCCCAAATCCAACCATTATTGGGCCAATCAGTGTACCCCAAAGTTTCGAGGCCTTAGATCTGTGCAACCTGGAGATCCAGGACAAAAGGCCATGGAGATCCATCCTATTGAGAGGGCATTTCAAACAATACCTTGGAGGCCTGAGAGTATTGGGCCGTGGAGTTATGGACCCTCCAGAGAGTGTGCCACTCGATGCCCTGGGGGTTTGGAGTCCAGGAACCAAAGTTGTGGCCCCTCTAGGGAGGGAGCCATATATAGGAACCCCGGAGATCAATCCAAGGTAGGAGACTTGGAGCTCTAACCATTGCAGGGAGGACACCAATGAACCCCGGAGATCCGAGGCACCAATGAGGGTGCATATATGTCGGGAAGTTTGATGTGGTATGGTGTAATGGCTTGTTTGGCGTGAGTGTGTATGTGTGGAAGTGAGATATTGAATATGTTTGCTAATTCCCAGATTTTAGCATTACCTCAGCCCCTCTTAGTATGTAGTGCGGATGTTCCTATGACTGAAAGATAAACCAAAAACCTTTGGTCTTTCACAATCTTTGCGAACACTGCTTTTCCTATTTGAACGGGGGTTCCTCTTTCCTTTATACGTCATCAATGTAGAGGACCTAACACCTTATAATCATCCGTGAAGGTATTAGTCCAATCAATCATATTATCATCATCACTAAACCAAGATTAAATAGCCAAAGCTCTTTCAACCATGGTGATTTCAAGTGGAGTACCAAGTGACACAGCTCCTAGAAGGCCCCCCATCAAGATGATGAGGAGAACACTACTTCATGTCAATTGTGAAAATTCGTGATATGGCCTTTACTAGTTAGACTTGTGTTGACACTTTGTTCAAGGACTTTTCTTCGTGCACATATTCTAGCCTTGATTTGTTGGACCAGGCACCCTGGATAAAAATCCATGTCCTGGCCATCTCGGGCTGGACTTGGCGACATCGGGTGAATGTGTTCTTCCTTGTTGAAGGTGGCTCCACTAATAAAGGATGACTTAGTCGTAAATGTTTTGTCATATCTTATCATAGTTATACCATTGATGTCTATTTCGTATACTCTTATTGGGGATACTTTGACCACATTATTCATGTACACATCCACGGATCTAGATGTTAGCAGTAATCTTGTCAAGATATATTTGCATTTTATTTTTGTTATGCATATAGTCTAGTCTAGGGTGTTGTTTGCTCGAAGAAGTTTCAGCTAAGCGTGCAAAGGAAGTTGTATGTCAAGCCACCATGCGATGCAGCAAGCACAACAAGATGCTGATGTTGTTGTGCGATATGGCGGCGCCGTGAGAAGCGGTAATATGCGACGGAGACCAGAGCGTGACTGTTAGATCAGGTTGACCAGGTGAACCGGCAAGTTCCCTGTTGTGTTGATGCGCATGCTTGGGTTGTTAGCTCCATGCAAGTATAGTTAGGTGTGTGCGTTTGCATCACAGGGTAGTGGACTTAATATTATAGCCAGCTGCTGAGTATATGAAACTGCCATGTCATATATAGTCATCATTTATATTCACTCATATACAATAGCGTGTGCTATATTGTTGACTATTACATTAGTATTTTCTCTTTCTTCTCTTTTTCTCTTTCTTCACATTAATTGCATTTGCCTAGGAATATGCATATAGCTAGGCTCTTGCATGAGAGCCCACTCACCTTACCTTTTCACATCTCTCTACATAGGCAAAAGTGTCATGTAAGCGGGCTATAAGTCCACTATTATAATTGCTCTCAGAGCTAGAAGACTTTGTTTCTTGTTTTTGTTGATTTGTTGCATTATAGAACTTATCATCATTTACGTGACGTGTACGTACAATATATATTCCTATCGTCTGACTTGGACATGCCGCACAATCACGATGAGTTAGGAGCCTAGCTAGGAGACAACTGATGACCCACAAGTATAGGGGATCAATCGTAGTCCTTTCAATTAGTGTCGAACCCAACAAGGAGCAGAAGGAAATGACAATCAGTTTTCAGCAAGGTATTCTCTGCAAACACTGAAATTATCGGTAACAGATAGTTTGGTAGCAAGATAATTCGTAACGGGTAACAAGTAACAAGTGTAACAAAGGTGCAGCAAGGTGGACCAATCCTTTTTATAGCAAAGGACAAGCCTAGATGAACTCTTATATAAAGCAAAGCGCTCCCGAGAACACATCAGAATTATCATCAAGTTAGTTTTCATCATGCCCATATGATTCACGTTCGTTACTTTGATAATTTGATATGTGGATGGACCAATGCTTGGGTGATGTCCTTACTTGGACAAGCCTCCCACTTATGATTAACCCCTCTCGCAAGCATCCGCAACTACGAAAGAAGAACTAAGATAAATCTAACCATAGCATTAAACATGTGGATCCAAATCAGCCCTTACGAAGCAACACATGAACTAGGGTTTAAGCTTCTATCACTCTAGCAACCCATCATCTACTTGCTACTTCCCAATGCCTTCCCCTAGGCCCAAATCATGGTGAAGTGTCATGTAGTCGACGTTCACATAACACTACTAGAGGAAAGATAACATACATCTCATCGAAATATCGAACGAACCAAATTCACATGAATACTTATAACAAGACTTCTCCCATGTCATGGGGAACAAAAGTAACTACTCACAAAGCAAGTTCATGTTCATGATCAAAGGGGTAATGAATATCATTAAGGATCTGAACATATAATCTTGCACCAAGTAAACCAACTAGCATCAACTACAAGGAGTAATCAACACTACTAGCAGCCCACATGTACCAATCTGAGGTATGGAGACAAATATTGAATAGAGATGAACTAGGGTTTGAGATGAGATGGTGCTGGTGAAGATTGGTCCTCCCACGATGAGAGGATCGTTGGTGATGACGATGGCTTCGATTTCCCCCTCCCGGGGGGAAGTTTCCCCGGTGGAATCGCTCCGCCGGAGACCTAGATTGCTTCTGCCCAGATTCTGCCTCGAGACGGCGGTGCTTCGTCTCGAAAGCCTTCTTCTTATTATTTTTTCTAGGTCAAAACCCTTCATATAGCAAAAGATGGGCCCCGAAGGCTGGCTAGGGGGCCCACAAGCTCAGCGGGGCGCGCCCTGGGGGTAGGGCGCACCCCCAGGCTTGTGGTCACCTAGTAGGTCCCCTCCTAGTATTTCTTTGCCCAATATTTTTTATATATTCCAAAATAATTCTCCGTAAAGTTTCAGGATATTTGGAGTTGTGCAGAATAGGGATCTCAGATTTGCTCCTTTCCGGTCCAGAATTCCAGCTGTCGGCATTCTCCCTCTTCATGTGAATCTTGCAAAATAAGATAGAAAAGGCATGAGACTTGCATCATAAAGTATAATAATAGTCCATAATGCAATAAATATCAACATAAAAACATGATGCAAAATGGACCTATCAACAACCAATCCCTGAACAGGGAAAACGTCGCCATCGATCCACGGACGCATGTTGACATGTATGTATGTCCTTGCAGACCACTCATATAGCTAACGTTGTCGAGACCGATGAGCTATGTATTGCACCAACTTGATCCATGCAAAGGTAGATACTAGCTCAAACCATCAAGAAATATTAATGGCGCATCACCGTGACACCTCACCACATGGATATGTATGCTATTCACTAATGCACATCCATCATGTCGTGATGTGTGACCTTCGTTAACTGTGCGTGTTGACGCTTGGAACCAAGAGATGTGAATCCTTGGGGCCAAGAGAAAGGGTCAATTTCTCATTACTTACTAGCTACCTAGCTAGTTTTTCTCCTTTCTCAAAAAGATATGTATTAGTTATACATATTTACAAGAAGTACAAACCACCACATACATAATAAAAATTATATTGAGGTCTCTGGACCACCGAACAACCACTATTGCCGCTAGAATGAGATGATTGGGCACCACTATTGCTACTTTCCTACTCGAATTGGTGTAACCTTGTCAATGACTGCCGAAAAGTCATTATGCACATGCCCCTAAAGACCGTACTTGCTCCTCTCCAATGTTGTGTTCGCTACCCGCCTCATCCTGCCACCCTGTACTTCACTCCCAACAACGCCCGCCAGGTGTACAACCATATGTCGAAATCTTCCAACTCCAGCGATGGAGTCGATTGGAAGAGCTCAAGATCCTCTTTGAGGCCGAGGAGGACAAGGCGCTGGCCATGACCGCCATGACCTAGGAGGAGGAGGAGGCATTGTATGTTGACATTACCACCTCCGCCATCAAGTACACCATCAAAGCCATGTGGGAAGCCCGGAGGATGGAGGTTGTGGCCACCTACAGAAATACGAGCAGAGATAGACAATGAGGAGAGGGTCAACGGCGTCATGATGATTCCATTAGCAGGTGTTGGAGGGAGGAGCACAAAAAGGTACTTGGAGTAGTTTCAAGTGGAAAAGAAGTTCAAGAAGAAATAGAGTTTTGAGTAGAAAAGGTACTATGTGTATACTGGATTTAATCCTACCAATACTTAGTGCTATCTTTATCATGCATTTGGACTCGGTCTATTCTTAGTAGTATAATACATTAGGAACCTATCTTATATATTTGAAATTGGGTTTGAAGAATTTAATATTATGCATTTATGTTTTTGAATTGGGTGATATTGGAACATATTCATGCGTAACTAGTGCTAGAATGGAGTTCTTAGACACTCGTATTATGAGAAACGGGAGAAGAAAATATAGGGGTTGCGGTTTTAGGGAATATGAAAAAGCACAAGGGAATAAAAACCTCATTAATGGCTTCAGAGCGTCCTCTTCAACCATTTTACAGGGTTCCCTATCAAGGAAACTGCTAGAGTTTCTCTAACGCATGTTGTGTATCAAAACGATGGTCAAATAAAAATCTCCAGATGTGTGGGCATCACATTTTCTAGGATGAAATATATATTTACAAGTAGAACATATTCAATTTATTAACTACACTTAGAAACATATATAAAGTTGTCACCAGATTTACCAATTTAGTAATGAATCTTTCATATTGGTAAATGATATAAAGATGTTACTCTCATGATTGGAGATCTGTTGAGATCTTTTAATGCCCGTGTTTGGTATTGATGTCGATGAGGTTCTTATTTGATTTGGTTATCTCTAAGTTTTCACTGATACCCTCTTAACTAAGAATGATCCTATTTAATTCCTTTCGCTCGACAATGCGAAGCCTGTATTAAGGTCAATAGCTCATGCTCTTTGACGTTCTCGTTTGGTGTCTTTTTCGACTTGTAAATCGCTAAATTTGGCTTCGCATATTTTTATTTGGGAAGCTCATTTATTTTCATCGTTATGTTTCAATCTGGGTTTGGGTGTGTTCTATGGTGGGTACCCTATCTCTAGAATAGATGCTTGTAAAATTGTATATTAATTGCATATTTAATCTCATAATAACAACATTTCGGCTACCCTTCGGGACGTCTCATTTTAAAGTGTGTTTTAGTTTTATGTTTTATACCTAATAACATTGTAGAACTTATAGAAGTGTGAATTTCTTCTCCAATTTTAGTATTCCATAATAATTGGATCCATTACTAAGTTTGTTTTGAACCTTGGATGCTATTGAAGTTATGCAAATGTAATACAAATATGTGGTCCATTTACCACCCGTCTTCATCCACCATAATAAAAAAAATAGAATTTTTGCTAGCTTGAAACTGGTATAAGGCTTTGTGTGAGTTGTATTGTTTATATAATAATGCTAAGAATGTGCCAATATCACATTATTTAAAAAAAACTAAATAAAGCTCTTGACATCAACGTAGGAGACTTACTTCATATAATGTAAACAACATGCAATGCATGAGTATGGTTGGTAGTTGAGAAAATCCACGATGATATACATTTATCATGAATGTTGTAGAATAAAGTACTTTGCCCCTTCCACATTTTCCATTCTGCATGTTCATTCAATGCATGAGATCTTTGCCATGCATGTTTACTCAGTTGTCCTTAGTAATTAATGGAATTGTTTGTTGCTTGTCGGTAGTCTGAAACGTTCTTACATTCACTTTTACACCTTTAGATCAATATCCCATTATGCTCTTGTTAGCTTAATTCATACATATGGATCGAAATTCACACTAACATTATATACTAAAATTATGCAGTTCGAGGAGTGCAATTTTAGGGCAATGGGTGTGTGTTTTAGATTATGTTTTCGGGAATTTTATAATTAGAAAAGGCTTAATCAATAATTGTTTGTCACAAAATTTACCCAAAGTGAAGTGTGGGAGGGTAGGTTAATCTTCCTAAAAGCAATGATTTGTACGATATTTTTTTACTCAAAATCGACATTTGCACAAATATGCATACATGTGGAGATGTCCAGTCGGAGGACTAACCGCGACAATAACTTTCCCTGGGGTAAGTATGTCATGGAAGGGTTGGAGATCCAGTGAGGCCATGGCTTATGCGTGCACATCTCACTAACTAATCTCAGCATGTGAGGCGGCAATACATGAAGACTTCGGTTTGGTCGTGCTTTCCGAGTACAGAGTGTCAAGCTTCGGGGTGAAAATACTTTACACATGTCTAAATTTGCATTTTTCTGAGTTCATTTGAGATTAATAAGGCATTTAATGAATTTCTAGGGTCTTAGTGTGGATATAGTTCAAATTTAAAGTACAAATATACAAAACATGCCTAATAATGGTAGAAAAATTATTTTTTAAGTTCTGAAGTACCTTTGTAGATCTTCACCAAGAAATGTATAGAAAAACAACTATTTAACGGGGAAACCAAACTATTACTTGCATGTTGTTTGTTATCCATATTTAAAAATTGTTAATGTAGTATAGATAAATCAATTTTGACATCACGAGTTCTGCTTAAAATTTTAAAAATAAATCAGAAAAGTTGGGTTGCGATTTGATTAGAAACTAAGCATCCCCAAGGAAGCATCGTAAGTTTCAAAGGGAAACCATGATATCTAAAGTCATACTTACAGTTACTTCATCATTCGAACTTGAAATTACTAGTAGAACTTGATGGTACACTATTATATAGTAATATACCTTCAAGTTCCACTCTTTTACATAATAATTCGTATTTTTCAAAAAAAATCCAAATAGCGAGTTAAGACACCATATGAATCGCCACAATATACCCGGACAATTACAATTCAAAGACAATTGTCGTTATTGTCGCAAGCATATGACTCATCACGAAATAAAGAAATAGGAACATCGTGTGTTTGATCTTTCCAAACAACAAAAAGAGTAAGAACTTCATATTTAATATATAAAGAAAACATAGTATAGAATACAAAATACAAATCAACTCATCTGATTTCCCGTAGATATTATTTCATATGTATAGAGGGTATTCATATACTATAATATGAATCAAATAAGATATGGATCAAAGAAAAACAACTTCTTCTGGTTCCCAAATTAATAAAATAAAGAAGTGAATTTTCAAATTTTAAATAAGGAATAAATCATGTATACATCCAAACAACCTTTTCTTAAATCTAAGCAACCCTTTAGTAAATCCAAGCAAACTTTTAATAAATCCAAGCAAACTTTTCATAAATTCAAGCAACCTTTTCGTAAATCTAAACAACCTTTTCGTAGGAGTCCTCAGATTGGCCTGGGAGATCGAATTGATTATAGAAACATGAGTTTAATTAATAGATTTACTAGTGAACAAGGAAAAATATTATCGAGACAAAAAAATAGATTAACCTTTAAACAACAACGATTAATTACTCTTGCTATAAAACAAGTACATTCAAAACATACTGATTTAGAAGGGTCCGATTTTTTCCCACATTGAAAATATAACTCTACATTATTAAATCCAAAAAATTGCATTTTTCTAAATCCATTTGGTGTTTTTAAGGCATTAAATGATATTAAGGTCTTTATTGTCTATAATTGAAACTTGAACTAAATATATATATATATATAATATATATATATATATATATATGGAATAAAAATATATTTAAGGTATTAAATAGATTTGTGGGTCTTATTTACAAATGTATGGAAAATCATTTATTTAAGTGAGAAAATCCAAACCATTAGTTGCAAGTTATTTGTTTAAAAACAATTGTTAACTAAGTATGAGGAATATGAAACTTGGCATGGTGTGGTAGCTATGATATGATGAGAAAATGCTTAAATTTCAAATAATTTCGCAAAAGTTTGATTGTACATTGCGTAGAAACTAAAACATCTCCGAGAAGCATCATAACTTTCAAATAGAAAGTACGATGTTTAAAGTTGAACATGCAGTTGCTAATTCACAAAAATTGTGTTGTACAGTACTCCGCCTATGTCTTCTAGGCATAGCCGGTCCCAAGCCCGGGTAAAGGAGGAGGGTTGTCATAGGCTTGGCGAGCCAACGTAAAAACTAGCCAGTCCCATAGATATCAAACCCATTTGAGCGAGAGTAGTACTAGGATGGGTGACCTCCTGGGAAGTCCTCGTGAAAGGGTTTCATATCTAAGGGTTGTGATAGGCTTGGCGAGCCAACGTAAAAACTAGCCAGTCTTTTGGGTATGAAACCCATTTGAGCGAGAGTAGTACTAGGATGGGTAGGATGGGTGACCTCCTGGAAAGTCCTCGTGAAAGGGTTTCATATCTAGCCTATCCCAACATTTTCAGGATAAAAGGCTTCATAAGTAAGTAAGTAAGTAGGTGCTTGAAAAAACACGTGCAGGATAACACACACAGTTGTGTTTTTTTAACTGTGTGTGATTATATAGGTCACATCGCATATGATTATCATTATTTTGCAAAAACCGTGCGTAAGAGATCGTCCATGGTTTTATTTTCCAACTGTGTGAGATGGTAGGCTACATCGCACAATTTTCTTGCAAAAAACCGTGTGCAAGGCATCATATATGTTTTTTAACTAAGTGTGATGGTAGGCTACATCGCACGATTTTCTTGTAAGAACCGTGTGCAACAAGACATCATACAATGTGGGATTTTTTGACATCGCACACTTACCAAGTTTTTTATGATAACATAATAAGCTCGCCGCTTGGTCGCACACGGTTCTTGCTATGTGTAAATCGCAAATATTTTTTTGTCTACCGTGTGCAATAGGGAGCTTAGAGCATCTACAGCTACATATGGCAAATCCAGCCCCTCAAACGCCCGCAGACGCGTCCGGGCGCGTCCGTGGGTAGTGACCGGGCACATCTTAAATTTTATTTGTTGCATCCGAATATCTCATACTCGATTTTTATATCCATACAAAGACATACAAAAGGAAATAGAACCTATGTACTACGTCAATCAAAGCTACTCCTCGTCGGAGACCACCACGATCTATGTGCCCGGCTCCGGCAGCATGGGCGGCAGCTGCAGCTTCGGCTCCTCCAGCGCCTCCGGCTGCTCCGCTCCAGCCTCCTCCGCCTCTATCTCCGTGTCGAGCTCGTTGAAGAGCGCGTCAGTCTCTGCCTGCTGCCGCCGGAGGAACGCCCGGTTGGCCTCCACATAGGCCTCATCCTGGATGGACTCCAGGATGGCCTGCTGCTCGGCCATCTTGTCGGCCTGGGCGATGGCGAACTCCGCCTCCGCCTACTCCATGTTGAAGGCCGGCAGCTACTGGTCCGTCTCCTCCGCCTCCTCCACCTTCATCGGAGCCATCTCCTCCTCCTCCTCTTCCCCGGCGGCTCATCCTACTCCGGCTCTGGCGAGTCCGGAGGCAGCCCGATAGCGATGCGGGCGGCGCGCGTGGCTTCCCTCTCCCGGATCTGCTGCTGGATCTTGTAGCGACGCGCCGTGGTAAGCGGAGTAGATAAGTAGGACGTTTCGATTTCTGCGCCACCTTTTTCGCCACATATCCCGTGTGCGACTGTTTAAGGGATTTGACAGGATCGTCCGGACCCACGCGTCAGCCACTCGGAAGTAGGCCTTTAAAAGCGGCGAGGCCGAGGCGTCCGCACTGTGCGTGCCCATTCTCCTTCTTCTTCCTCTTGCTCCTTTGCCACGTTCGGCTTCTCCACTCTCGACGCCGCCGCTCCGCTGCCATGGGGAAGGAGAAGACGGCGGTGCTGGAATGCGCGAAGAAGGCGACGGGGGCAGCGAAAAGCAAGAAGACGAATCGGGGATCTTCATCGCGCTCGGGGCTGCCATCGGGTTGGATCCAGGGAGATTGGATCCGATCCTCACTTCGGCAGGAAGACTTGGACGATATGGCCGAGTTAGGGCTGATCGTCCATGAGTCTGCGCGGCTGCCGGAGGGGGAAACAGAGCCACAGCCGCGACCGGGTGACTGTGTTCTGCTCGCCACTCATGTCGACCGCGGCTTCTCGCTTCCTCCACACCCCTTCTTTCGAGGTTTCTTGAATTTCTTCAGGGCTCAACTCCATCATTTCACTCCCAACACCATCACATATCTCGCCGCATTCGTGTCCATGTGCAAGAATTTCCTGGGTTGTCGACCGCACTGGGGTCTTTTCAAGCACATTTTCACTATCCGCTCCGAAACAGTGAAGAAAGCGAACTCGAACGACGAGAAAACCCATGTTATCCAGATGTGTGGGGGTCTGGGTATTCAGAAGAGGAACAGGAGTTCCTTCCCTTCGATGACTCTTCCTGAGTCGGTCAGGGGCTGGCAGTCGACCTGGTTCTATTGCCAGGATATCGTGACCCCAGGCCAGTCGACTGGACTTCCCCCTTTCTCTTTTGATCGTGTTCAAACTCCATCTTCGTTGAAAGTGACCGCCGCAGAGAAGGCGGAGACGGGCATGTTGGTCGAGAGGGTAGTTCAACTGATCAACCAAGGTGTCACCGGCATGGATCTGCTGGAGGTGTTCCTCAGTCGACGCATTCAACCACTCCAAGCTCGTGATCACTCCATGTGGATGTACTCCGGGGCTGGTGATACCGCTCGGGTTCATCCGGAGGAGGTGGAGGCCAAAACAGTGGCCGAGTGGCTGAGGGGCATCACCGGGAACAAGGACAACCCCAGGGGCGCCAGGAGAGTCAAACCTTTCAGCGACAGCAACCAGCCAGACAAGGTTTGGCCACTACAACTAATTGAATTTGGATGTGTTTTCTGACTGTTTGTTGATCCGACTGATTTCCACTCGGCTCCTTGTTTTGTAGATTTATACAGAGATGTACTCAATGCCCAATGGCGAACAAGCTCTGGAGCAGGACCATGAAGGCGAGGACAGCGCGGAGGAGAGCGGCGAGTGGGAGTCACCAGCCGACGATGATGAAGATGAGAACGATGAGTCGGATGACGAGGAGGTAGCCGACTAACCACCTCGTTCCGAACGTCGATCCAAGCAGCATCATGATCCCGCGGGCAGGCGCAGCAAGGCTGTGGCCTCGAGCGCTCCATCTCAAAAGCGCGCTCGGTCTTCGACTCCAGAATTGGCTGAGAAGGTCTCCAAGCAGCCCAAGATCAATCCTTCGAAGGCTCGGAAGACCTTGCCTAGAATCAAGATGGACGTTCATGTTGCTTCTGGGTAAATGTTCTCCCCGTATTTTCTTGTTCTGACCGATTCTCTTGTACTGACCGAGTGGATGATGAATCTTTACAGCCCGGACTCGGCTGCGACTGATATGGATATCGACAAGACCCCAGACGGCGAGGAAACCGACGATGCAGCTACCTCCAAAGCCAGTAAGTCTGCCCGACTCGAGTTTATTTGGACGACTGGATTGTTTGTCAGCTATCTCTTTGACTTTCTCTATTTGTTGCAGCACCACAGGACATTGTTGTGCTCCCGGACGATGAAGAAGAAGTTCCGCTGAGGGGAAGGAGGAGGAGGGACAAGGAACTGAGCAGGAAAGCGCCTGAGGCCCAGGTTCCTCAGTCGACTGAGATGCCTGGGACGGCAGTCGAGCGATCGACAGATCCGGCACATACCAGCGTCACTATCGCTATCCCGTTGTCGACTGATTGCCCATCAGGACCAGCTGCTCAGACTTCTGCTGCACCAATACAACTCCACGCATCAGACCCAGCGGTTGTTCCAACTGCTCTGCCTTCATCGCTTTTCACTGCGTATCAAACCCCGGACGACCCACCGTCTGCCGCCAAGGAAGCTCTTCTTCAGTTGAACCTTGTGATGGGGCAAATGAAAGTGGTGCATGAGGCCAGTCAGGTGGCCTTCAACGCCGGAGCAGCTCTGCAGACCAATGTCCAGGTTAGTTGATTTCCGATTGATCATATTTCTCGTCCGATCACCCACTGGGGTGTGACTGTTTTGAAGTTGCACAAGTCAATTTGAGTCGTCTTGGATTGAATCTTTGAACTAGTGGGGGCACTCTTAGTGCACCCACTGGGTGTAGTCCCCGAGACCATAGTTGACTGCGGGCAGTCGACTGTGGTCTGAGAATCTGAATTTTGTCACTCGGTCTGGACTGGCCAGGTCGAATGACACCAGAGCCGGTGGGGGCACGCTAAGTGCACCCACTGGGTGTAGTCCTCGAGGCCGTGATTGACTGCGGGCAGTCGACTATGGTCTGAGAACTGCTCTTTTTTTACTCTCGCACTGGGCAGACCATGTCGAGTGTTTATTCAAACCAGTGGGGGCACGCCAAGTGCACCCACTGGGTGTAGTCCCCGAGACTGCCATTGAATATTTGATTCGGCAGTAGTCGTAGAGTAGCTATCACTGTGATGTCTTTTTATCTCGGTCAACTGATATGGCTTATACTGCAGAAATCTTGTGATCTTGGGGCTCAGCTTTCCGCAATGAACAAGCAGCAAATCAGCCTCAACCTTGATTTGAAATTGGCCCATTAGAATCTCAAGACTGCTCGTGATGAAGTAGCTGCCATGGGAGGTAACCAATCGTCAACTGTCTTTCTCACTGCCGGCCATTTTCCTTTCCATTTTTTGAACCAAGTGACTCCACTTGAGCAGATGTATGTAGTGACAACCGTCAACTCCAAGCCCGTCTGAAGAATGTTATTTCTTTAGAGAAAATGAAGCAGGCTTTGGAGAAGGATCTGGATCTTGCTGCTGCATAGAAGGAAGCGCGAGAGAAAATGGCGCTTGCTAACAAGAAGCTTGCTTCAGTCGGCAAGTTAGAAGAGGAGAACTCCAAACTGAAGACTGTTGTCTCTGACGCCAATCGGGAGGTCGAGCGACTGAAGAAAGACAAGGACAAGCTGACTGACGAGCTTGGGAGCCTCAAGGCCAAGAAGGGCAAGTTGGAGTCTTATCTGGGCCAGCTTGCTGCAAAGTTGGTCCTAAAACTTGAAGGTACTGATGATTGACTGACTTATTACGGTCGACTGTCAAGCTTGAATATATCGTCGACTCACCATTTACTCGACTGTGTAGAGCTTTGCCAAGACTTTGAAGCGGAAACTGGGCGGGTCGAGACGGGTCTCGATCCCATAAATTGTCCTGTCAAGGATGATGTTGCGATGAATGTGCTGCGGTTGGAATCTCGCATGGACAGCGCGGTTGCTTATCTTGCTCGCCTAAAGGCAGCGATGACTTGGGTTGATACTGAACTCTGGCCTCAGGCGGAACTGTCTCAAGACCTCGAGTATCTGATGGCTCGACTGAATCAAATACCTGACCGAGTGCAAGAGTGGAAGAAGTCATCTGCTCGCTGTGGCGCTGATGTCGCGTTGTCCTTGGTCCGAGTGCACTGCAAAGACGTCAAAGAAGACAAGCTGGCGGAGCTCAAGGTCGCTAACACAAAGAGGCACACCTTCCAATCCTTCATGGACACTTTACTTGACGCCGCCACTCGCATTGCAGACAACATAGATCTTGACAGTTTCTGCGACCCAGCCAGTCCTTCTCCTGACGCGTGACCGAAAAACATTATGCTCCACCTTTATTTGCCTCGGAATGCCGAGTGATTGTGTAATCGTTAAACTTCTTCGGGCTTGATGCTCGAATACTTTTGATCCGTCGTATGGAACTTTAGGATTTATCTGAACTTGGTTTATCTCTGAATATGCTTGTGTTTGCCTTCGAGTGGAATTTGCTTTTCAATTGGAATAATCTTTGTACTTGAGATGCAGCTATTGTACTTACGGCGCAGCCCCGAGGAGAAGGTTGCAGTTGACCTGCACCTCGTCGTCCTTGCGGATAGGGATGGAGCGCATGTTGTACTTGTAGCGCAGCTTCGAAGGAGAAGGTTTCAGTCGACCTGTACCGCGTCGTCCTTGCGGATAGGGACGGAGCACACGTTGTACTTGTGGCGCAGCAATGAAGGGGAAGGTTTCAGTCGACCTGCACCTCGCCGTCCTTGCGGACTGGGATGGAGCGTACGTTGTACTTGTGACGTAGCTCCGAAGGAGAAGGTTTCAAACTTAGGCGAGTACTGGACTGCAGCTAAGCCCCCGAGTGGGAGGGTTGCTCACCACTCGGTAGGATTTTTCAAACTTAGGCGAGTACTGGACTGCAGCTAAGCCCCCGAGTGGGAGAATTGCTCACCACTCGGTAGGATTTTTCAAACTTAGGCGAGTACTGGACTGCAGCTAAGCCCCCGAGTGAGAGGCTTGCTCATCACTCGGTAGGATTTTTCAAACTTAGGCGAGTACTGGACTGCAGCTAAGCCCCCGAGTGAGAGCCTTGCTCATCACTCGGTAGGATTTTTCAAACTTAGGCGAGTACTGGACTACAGCTAAGCCCCCGAGTGAGAGGCTTGCTCATCACTCGGTAGGATTTTTCAAACTTAGGTGAGTACTGGACTGTTGCTAAGCCCCCGAGTGAGGGGCTTGCTCATCAGTCGGTAGGATTTTTCAAACTTAGGCGAGTACTGGACTGCAGCTAAGCCCCCGAGTGAGAGGCCTGCTCATCACTCGGTAGGATTTTTCAAACTTAGGCGAGTACTGGACTGCAGCTAAGCCCCCGAGTGAGAGGCTTGCTCATCACTCGGTAGGATTTTTCAAACTTAGGCGAGTACTGGACTGCAGCTAAGCCCCCGAGTGAGAGGCTTGCTCATCACTCGGTAGGAATTTTCAAACTTAGGCGAGTACTGGACTGCAGCTAAGCCCCCGAGTGAGAGGCTTGCTCATCACTCGGTAGGATTTTTCAAACTTAGGCGAGTACTGGACTGCAGCTAAGCCCCTGAGTGAGAGGCTTGCTCATCACTCGGTAGGATTTTTCAAACTTAGGCGAGTACTGGACTATAGCTAAGCCCCCGAGTGGGAGGCTTGCTCATCACTCGGTAGGATTTTTCAAACTTAGGCGAGTACTGGACTGCAGCTAAGCCCCCGAGTGAGAGGCTTGCTCATCACTCGGTAGGATTTTTCAAACTTAGGCGAGTACTGGACTGCAGCTAAGCCCCCGAGTGGGAGGGTTGCTCACCACTCGGTAGGATTTTACACACTTAGGCGAAACGGATTCGCGGCTAAGCCCCCGAGTGAGAGGCTTGCTCACCACTCGGTAGGATTTTTTAAACTTAGGCGAGTACTGGACTGCAGCTAAGCCCCCGAGTGGGAGGGTTGCTCACCACTCGGTAGGATTTTACACACTTAGGCGAAACGGATTCGCGGCTAAGCCCCCGAGTGAGAGGCTTGCTCACCACTCGGTAGGATTTTTCAAACTTAGGCGAAACGGATTCGCGGCAAAGTCACCCACTGGGGGATTTCAGACGCAAACAAAAGTAACAACAACCATTTAGGAAGACTGTAAAGCTCTTATCTTTGATAAACAAAGTACAAAGGTATTTCTTATTACATCTCATCCGAATGAGTACTTAAGTATAAAAGGGGCGGAGCAGCTCCGCGTTCCAAGCCCGTGGCTCGTCTTTCTGATGCTTGACATTGTAAAGATGGTATGCTCCATTGTGGAGAACTCTGGTGACAATGAAGGGACCTTCCCAAGCAGGGGCGAGCTTGTGTGGTTTCTGCTGATCCACTCGAAGAACCAAGTCTCCCTCTTGAAAGGCTCGGCCCCTCACGTTTCTGGCGTGGAATCGACGCAAGTCTTGCTGATAAATGGTCGACCGGATTAAGGCCATCTCTCTTTCCTCCTCTAGGAGATCGACTGCGTCCTGCTGGGCCTGTTCTGCTTCATCTTCAGAGAAGAGCTCGACTCGGGGTGCATTGTAAAGCAAGTCACTCGGTAGAACAGCTTCAGCTCCATAAACCAAGAAGAATGGAGTTCGGCCAGTCGACCGATTGGGAGTTGTCCTCAATCCCCAAAGAACTGATGGAAGTTCATCGACCCAGGCGCCTGCTGCATGCTTGAGATCATGCATCAGTTGGGGTTTCAGTCCTTTGAGAATCAAGCCATTTGCTCTTTCTGCTTGTCCATTCGACTGGGGGTGGGCGACTGAAGCATAGTCGACTCGTGTGCCTTGGGAAGCACAGAAGGCTCTGAACTCATCAGAATCAAAGTTTGACCCGTTGTCAGTGATGATGTTGTGCGGAACTCCATATCTGAATGTCAATTCTCTGATGAAGCTGATGGCAGTACTGGCTTCAAGATTCTTGATAGGCTTGGCTTCAATCCATTTGGTAAACTTGTCGACTGCTACAAGCACATGAGTGAAGCCGCTCCTACCAGTCCTCAGGGGTCCAACCATATCCAATCCCCAAACGGCAAAGGGCCAGACGAGTGGAATAGTCTTCAGGGCTGACGCAGGCTTGTGGGACATATTGGAGTAAAACTGGCAGCCTTCACATTTGTCGACTATATCTTTCGCCATTTCATTTGCTCGTGGCCAATAAAATCCGGCTCGGTATGCTTTGGCCACAATGGTCCGAGAGGACGCATGGTGACCACAGGTCCCCGAGTGGATGTCGTTGAGGATCACTCGACCTTCTTCCGGTGTTATGCATTTCTGGCTGACTCCGGTTACGCTTTCCCTGAACAGTTGTCCTTTTATCACAGTAAAGGCTTTGGATCGACGGACGGTCTGTCGAGCCTCTTCTTCATCCTCTGGGAGTTCCTTCCTAAGGATATACGCAATGTATGGTACTGTCCAGTCGGGAGTGATGACCAAAACCTCCATGATCAGGTCGACCACGGCTGGGACTTCGACTTCAGTCGGATCTGTGGCACTCTTAGGCTGCAGGGGCTCTTCAGTGAAAGGATCTTCTTGAACTGAAGGTGTATGAATGTGTTCCAAAAACACGTTGCTGGGAATGGCTTTCCTCTTGGAACCTATCTTTGCTAAATCATCGGCTGCTTGATTTTTCAGTCGGGGTATATGATGGAGCTCTAACCCCTCAAATTTCTTTTCCAACTTCCTCACCGCATTGCAGTAACCAGTCATAGCTGGGCTTCTGACGTCCCACTCCTTCATCACTTGATTGACTACCAAATCTGAGTCCCCGTAGACCATGAGGCGACGGACGCCGAGTGAGATGGCCATACGTAACCCATATAAGAGTGCTTCATATTCCGCTTCATTATTGGAGGAATCAAAGTGAATCTGGAGAACATATCTGAGCTTGTCTCCTCGTGGGGATACCAGTACCACCCCAGCACCAGAACCATTCAGCATCTTGGAACCATCAAAGAACATGGTCCAGTGCTCCGAGTGGACCTGGGTCGGCAGTTGCTGTTCGATCCACTCGGCGAGGAAGTCTGCTATTGCTTGGGACTTGATAGCTTTCTTTGCCTCAAACTTAATATCCAAGGGAAGAAGTTCAATCGCCCACTTTGCCACTCGACCAGTTGCATCTCTGTTGTTCAGAATCTCTGATAATGGAGCGTCGCTGACGACTGTAATGGAGTGGTCAGAGAAATAATGTGCAACCTTCTTCGTGGTCATATAAATCCCATAAACAAGCTTCTGATAATGTGGATATCTTTGCTTTGATGGAGTCAAAACTTCAGAAACATAATATACTGGGCGCTGAACTTTATTGGCTTTTCCTTCTTCTTCCCGCTCTACCGTAAGTACTGTACTGATGACTTGTCCAGTGGCTGCAATGTAAAGCAGTAAAGGCTCTTTGCTGATTGGGGCAGCAAGCACCGGCTGGGTGGAAAGCAGGGCTTTGAGCTCTTCAATTGCTGCATCAACTTCAGGAGTCCACTCGAACTTGTCTGACTTCTTCATCAGTCGGTAAAGAGGCAATGCCTTTTCACCGAGGCGAGAAATGAATCGACTTAAGGCGGTCAAACAACCTGTAAGCTTCTGAACATCGTGCACACACACAGGGCGTTTCATTCGGAGAATGGCACCAACTTTCTCTGGGTTAGCGTCGATCCCTCGTTCGGAAAGGAGAAAACCGAGTAATTTTCCGCCCGGAACTCCGAATGTGCACTTTGATGGATTAAGCTTGATATCATACCTTCTGAGGTTGGCAAAAGTTTCAGCAAGTTCAGCCAGCGGGTCGGAACCTTTACGTGACTTGACCACAATGTCATCCATGTATGCTTCCACATTCCGACTGATTTGAGTGAGTAAACACTTCTGAATCATCCTCATGAATGTGGCTCCAGCATTCTTCAGGCCGAATGGCATGGTGACATAACAGAAGCACCCAAATGGAGTGATGAAAGCTGTTTTTATCTCATCGGGTCCATACAGTCGGATCTGATGATACCCGGAATAAGCATCCAAAAAGGACAAGCGCACACACCCTGCAGTTGAGTCGACTATTTGATCGATGTGGGGGAGAGGAAAGTGATATTTCGGGCAGGCCCGATTGATATGCTTGAAGTCAATGCACATGCGAAGTGAGTCGTCCTTCTTGGGGACCATGACAACATTGGCTAGCCACTCGGAGTGGTAAATCTCTCGGATAAACTCAGCTGCTAGGAGCCGAGCTACTTCTTCACCGATCGCTTTTCTCTTCTGTACGGCGGACCGTCGAAGATGTTCTTTGACTGGTTTCACTTTTGGGTTGACTCACAAACGGTGCTCAGCCAGCCCCCTGGGAACACCCGGCATGTCAGAAGGTTTCCATGCAAAGATGTCCCAGTTCTCACGGAGGAACTGGATGAGCGCTTCTTCCTATTTGGAGTCGAGTGTTGTCGAAATGTGAGTCGGAGCAGCATTGGGATCGGTCGGGTGAATATGAATCGGCTTCGTTTCACTAGACGACTGAAATGTTGAATCTGTGGCAGGATTCTTAGCTCACAACAAATCACTCGGATCTGCATTCTTTTGATACTCCTGCAATTCCACTACTGCCATTTGTGCATCGGCGATCTTTGCGCCCTTCTGGAAGCACTCTTCTGCCTTCTTCCGATTGCCAGTGATAGTGATCACTCCTTTGGGACCAGGCATCTTCAATTTGAGGTAAACGTAACATGGTCGAGCCATGAAACGTGCATAAGCCGGCCTGCCCAGAATGGCATGATAAGCACTCTGGAAATTCAAAACTTCAAACGTCAACTTTTCTTTGCGGTAATTCTTGGAATCACCGAAAACCACATCGAGGGCGATCTGGCCGAGTGACTCACCCTTCTTTCCAGGAATAACTCCATGGAAACTCATATTGCTTTCATTGAGTCTGGACATCGGAACGCCCATTCCCTTCAAGGTCTCTGCATACAGTATATTAAGGCCACTGCCACCATCCATCAGAACCTTGGTCAACCGAGTGCCTTCGACGACTGGGTCGACCACCAACGCTTGCCTCCCAGGGGTGGCTATGTGTGTTGGGTGATCAGACTGGTCGAATGTAATGGCAGTCTGAGACCGCTTCAAATAACTAGGCGTCGCTGGAGCGACCATGTTCACTTCTCTGTTGATGACTTTCAGTCGACTTTTGCTCTCAACATCAGCAAAAATCATCAGAGTTGAATTGACGTGGGGGTAACCATCATCGTCCTCTTCCTTATCCTCAACCTTGTCTGATTCTTTCTCCTTCTCTTTGGGCTGTTTCTCTCGGAATTTTTGGATTAGGAGCCGACATTGTCGAGTGGTATGCTTCGGGTAAATGAGATTACCCTCTTCATCTTTTTTGGTGTGAATGTGGCATGGTAAATCCAACACATCATTTTCATCTTGATATTTTACATTTTTGGGGTTCCATGGCCCTTTGGGCTTGCCCTTGAACTTTCCTTGAGTCACGGCTAAGGCTTCTCCGGGAGCAGCTGGCTCGGCTTTGCGCTTCTGCTTCCGACTGGAGTTCCCTCCCCCGGTTTCGTGGGCGACTGTTTTGTGCTTGCCACTCCGGAGCCGATCCTCCTCTTCACCATTAGCATACTTGGTGGCAATTTCCATCATTCGACTCAGAGACATATCTCCGGTCCGACCGAACTTCAGATTCAATTCTCGATACTTGACTCCTTCCTTGAAGGCACAAACTGCTTGGTGATCACACACATTCTCCATCGTGTGGTGCAACGTGATCCATCTCTGGATATAATCTCTCAAAGTTTCATTCGACTTCTGCACACAAGACTGTAGCTCTGTTGGCACTGCTGGCCGTTTGCATGTACCTTCAAATGTTCTGACAAACACTCGGGCAAGCTCTTCCTAGCTATAAATACTGCCAGGTGCTAACTGATTCAACCACGCTCTGGCCGAACCCTTTAACATCAGAGGAAGGTGCTTCATGGCCACTTCATCATTGCCACCACCAATCTGCACAGCCACTCGTTAGTCCTCAAGCCAAGTGTCGGGCTTGGACTCACCCGTGAACTTGCTAACTCCAGTCGCCAACCTGAAGTTGGGAGGAATCACTGCTGCTCTGATGGCTCTGCTGAAACACTCGGGACCTGAAACATGCACCCTGCTGCCGGTCGGGTAGTCTCTATAGTGGCCATCTCTGTGTGCTCTGTTCCTGTCAACCAGACCTTGATCAAGAATGGATCTCGCGTCAAAGCCTGGCTCTCGGGGGTCGACTAGAATCCTTTCCCACCACTGTAGGGCGCCTGTCATCGTGTTGCCGAGGCGCGTATGACCCACTCCTTGGGGGAGGAGTGGGTACTCGACGACGATCATACTGCTCACGGTTTCGGTACCGATCATGTCGATCTCCACGTCCCTCACGCCTTGGAGGTGATCTTGGGCTGTGAGCCGACTGAACTGTGTCTGCCATTACAGATCTACTATGAATCCTGGTTTGAGACTGTGACACTGCTGTGTTCTGCTCTCCCGCCGCCCGGAGCAAAGCCCGGATCTGCATCAAACCCCTGTCAGCCTCCAACTGGGAAGGCTGAATCGACTCTGCTATTCGGGCAGTAGCTGTGAGATTCTGAATCGGAGTTCGATATACCTGGGTTGGAAGCGGAAAAAGTTGTCGTCGACTGGATTCAGGAACTCGCTGCCGAGCACGCTCGTCGAGTGCGTGCTGAAGATTCTCCAGTCGAGTGCGCTCAGCCAAGTTGGCCAGGCGCACCTCCTCCAAGGCCCGGGCCTCGGGGGTTTCTCCAACGATAGGAGTGTGAAGCGCATCCATGTTACGGCGGCGAAGCTCTTCCCTCTGCTGTGAAGAGAGGGGATCGGGGCGGTACTCCTCGTGGGCACGCGACGGATCGCCTCCGCCATCACCATCGTCGACGCGGGGGAAGCCAGGAGGACTGCGTGGTCCGTTGACCATCCGGACTTCCGCCGCAGGGTCACTGCTGTCGCACTCGGATGCGGTCTCAACGGAGCCAGTCGAACAGGCCGTAGAGAGTTTCGTCGGGCTTGATTGCCGCGACTTGGGGGGTGGCCGACTGGCGAGCCACCGCGTGCCTCACCCACCGTTGGAGCCTCGACCGACCGGAACGCTTGTGCCGGTGGGCTGCAGGGAGTGAAGACGCCACAGGAGCCGACCGATACTGGGTCGACGGCTGCCGCAGGAGGACGCCGCGGACGCACGCGCGAAAGTGTGTTGCCCCGCGGACGGGGAGCGCCTCGACGTCGAGTGGAGCCTCTTGGAGCCAAGCGGAGTCGTCGGCGACGAACACGAGCGCGCCGAGACGGATCTCGCGGCCCTCGGCCAATCCTCCGCCTGAAACCATGTTGATGGGTATCGGAAAAATTGCAACTTCTCCAACAAGTCGCTAAAACACCTGCCCCAAGGTGGGTGCCAACTGTCGTGGTTCTAAGTCTGACAGTAGAATGGGGGGTAGGGATGTAGAGGCAAGGTCCTAGCTATGGATAAGTTGTACGCACGAGTTTTACGAGTTCAAGCCCTTCTCAGAGGAAGTAACAGCCCTACGTCTCGGAGCCCGGAGGCGGTCTACTGGATTATATGCGTGTGTGTGTTACAGGGGGTGCGAACCCTTGTCCTAGAGGAGGGGGGTGGCTTATATAGAGTGCGCCAGGACCCCAGCTCCCCTCCATTACACAGGGTTCAATGTTCATAAAGAAGGAGCGTTACAGGTAACGTCTGTAGTAAAGTAATATAAATGACTATTAAGTCTAAGAGTAAATGCCCGACCGTTGCTGCGCGGAGTGGCTTTAGGTCTTCTGCACGTTGAGTGGTTTAGTGGTCGAGTGACCTAAATAAGGGGGGTCTCCGAGTGAATGGTAGGTCGAGTGGATTGCACTCGACACCTTCGTTGGGTCCCCTCTATTTACTCCTGAACCTCTTTGCTTCTAGGACAAGGACCTTAGGTAGGAGGTATAGGTCAGGCCTATTACCCTACCCTAGGTCTATGTCCTCATCACCCGGGTGCCCCCTTATCCGCCCCATATTTGGGCTGGATATGGGGGGTGCCGGTCAGCCCAAGCGTTTTAGGGTCGTTTGAGAGGCCCGTTGTCGGTGTCAAAACCGGAGGATCTCGGGTAGTGGGTCCCGAACTGTGCGTCTAAGGTCGATGGTAATAGGAGACAGGGGACACGATGTTTACCCAGGTTTGGGCCCTCTCTATGGAGGTAATACCCTACTTCCTGCTTGATTGATCTTGATGAATATGAGTATTACAAGAGTTGATCTACCACGAGATCGTAATGGCTAAACCCTAGAAGTCTAGCCTGTATGGCTATGCTAATGAGTATCTCCTCCCTCCGGACTAAGTCCCCTGGTTTATATAGACACCAGGAGGATCTAGGGTTACACCAGGTCGGTTACATAGGAAAAGAATCTACATATTCGGTCACCAAGGTTGCCTTCCACGCCAAGGAGAGTTTCATCCGGGCACGGGTGTAGTCTTCGGTCTTCGTATCTTCACGGCCCATCAGTCCGGCCCATGGCTAACAGGCCGGACGCCCAAGGACCCCTTGGTCCAGGACTCCCTCAGTAGCCCCTGAACCTGGCTTCAATGACGAGGAGTCCGGCACGCAGATTTGTCTTCGGCATTGCAAGGCGGGTTCCCTTCTCTCTGAACTCTAAGATGGTCTCTAGACGTGATGATTGTATCCGGACCTGTCACACACACCACACACAACCGCAGAGAGAATATAACATTCCACGAGTCCAATCCACTGACAACTTTTACAACGTGACATCACGTCCACCCGGTCATAATTTTGAACCGTTTTGTGTCTGCCGTTCCACGTTTCAAGACGCGGTTACCATTGGCACGTCTTGTCGAAGCAGAGATCGTGTCCCCTTATTGCGGGATTCTCATCAATACGGGTATGGATAACCCAACTGTACCATTTACACAGTCCTTGGGAATAGGCGAGTTTTGAGGCGAGTGGGGAGGCGTTCAATATTCACTGCCTTTATAAGGGGACAAGGATTGCGCCTTCTTCTCCCACGCCTTCTCCTTCCTCTGCCCATCTATTCTTGAGCTCCAGCGCCCAAGCTCTCATCTCCTTCCTACTCAAGTTAGCACTCAACCATGTCCGGATCCGGAGGTCAAGGCAAGTGGATGGTCTCCTCCGTCAAGGAGAAGGACATTACTGAGCTTCGGGCGGCCGGGTACTTGGCGAAGGAAATCGCCCACCGTCTTACAGCCCAGGGGCAAGTCGTCCCCACACTGAAGCCCAACGAAAGGGTGGTGTTCATCCCTCATTTCCTCCGCGGGCTAGGGTTTCCACCCCACCCTTTCGTCCGCTGGCTGATGTACTATTCCGGGATAGACTTCCATGATCTATCATCGAACTCCTTCCTCAACATCTCGGCGTTCATCGTCGTGTGTGAGGCCTTCCTCCGCATCCAACCCCACTTCAGGCTGTGGCTCAAAGTATTCAACGTGAAGCCGAAGGTAGTGGACGGCCAGCACGCGGAGTGCGGAGGAGCCATGATGAGTAAGCTGGCCAATGTCTCCTGGCCAAAAGGCACTTTCGTGGAGACTGTCAAGGAATGGCAGAAACAATGGTTCTACATTACAGAACCCCGCGGCACCAATTGGGCCGCAGCTGCCGAATTTAACTCCGGCGCACCCATGCGACTCACCTCCTGGGTCGAGAAGAGCCCGAATTGGTGTTCGCCAGACGAGCTGATAGTGCTACAGACCCGCGTTCAAAGCATGGTGGAGAAGAACGTCAAACTTGTCGATGTAGTCCAAGTGATGCTGGTTCGCCGGATCCCCCCTTCCCAAAGCCGAAAGCGCCCCCTTTGGGAGTTTAATCCGAGGGGACACCAAACCCTGGAGAGGCTCTTCGGAACAACTCACGAAGATGCCTGGAAGTTGCTCTTCAAGGGCGACGAGATACCGCCAGCTACGGATTCGGATCGTGGGCACGATATTAACCATCCCGCCAGCGAGGTAAGTTTCTAACGCGTCCTCTACTTGTTTGCTTCAAGGAGGGTATCTGAACTTTTACTGTCATTGCCTATTCAGGAATGGGTGGAGAGGGCGAAGAAGATTCAGTGCCCGGCTCTGCTACCTGAAGAACCAGTCATTCCGCGCTTAGCGAAGATGCTTTTGCCGGCGCCCTATATGGCGCCGGCAAAGAAGGCCAAGGGGAAGGCCCAGGGGGTCCGGAGTGGCCCCCGTCGCAAGAGCGCTCCGGACGTGACGTCCGAAGACAAGACCCGCTCCTCTGCCGCCGAAGATGACGACGATGAGGAGGAGGAGGAGGAGGAGGAGAACAACCCACCCCTGATGAGGAAAGGAAGAAGAGGGCGGCCTCCACGAACCTGGAGGCCGGGACATCCAAGAAGGGGAAGGGCTCCCTCGCGGACATATCCGTGTGGGACGTCGATAGCAGTCCGGAGCGACACCCCCGCACCAAGCCTCAAGCTACTTCGTAAGTGCTATGACTCCCGCATACCCATATGTCCAGCCTCTCCATTTCAATGTATTGACATGGGTAATTATGTTATTGCAGTCCGGCCCACGACAGCTCCCAGCGATCCTCATCAAGAGGTTCGTTGGACTCAAAGGAGATGGCCAGCGAGACACCGCCAGCCGCTTACTCTCCCAAGGCCAAAGAAGACGATGAGGTGCTCTCCCAACGGGCCTTCCCAGGCCGGGGAGAGGCTCAAGACGCGCCCGAAGGCGAAGCCCCCGCCGCCGAACACCAGGGGAAACCAATCCCCCGGGAGTCTGGGGAGGAGGACCGTACTAAGTTCGGCCCTCAACCGGACTTGATTCCAGAGACCGATACGACCCCGGAATCCGGAACGCAACCTTCTTCGAAATAGGGGGGTATGCCTATTCCACTGGTGACCCCTGTCCAACCAGGGGCACCAGATGATCTGCTGGAAGCGCTGCGAGGCGCCTCCATTGTGGATGAGCATTGTGTTCTTATGGGCACGGTGATTGAAAGGGTTTAGTCTATCAAGAGCGGACTGACCGAAGCCTGCAGCAGCCTGCTGATAGGCTTTGAGGTAAGCGACGCAAAAGGAGAAAATCCCAATATAGACTGTAGCCCCTGAGACACTATCCGGTGTTCGGAAAGAAAAGCCGGACAGAGGATCAATGTTTTATTGTAGGAAACTAACTAAATTTGTCTGGAATGAATGTGCAGGCGCCGCTGCTGGCCGCGGCCTCACATGCTGCCGAGGTCTCCGAACTTAGGCGGAGGCTGGAGCAGGCCGAGGAGGAGCTCGGCCAGGTGAAGCGGCGGCTCCGGGAGAACCAAGGTATGTAATGACCCGGGAAATATTCGAAAAGAGTAAGATGATGTACATTGACTGAAGTGTCATGATATGTATAGGAGCGACGACCGAGGTCGAGGCCCTGAAAAAGGCCCTGGGCGAAGCCGAGGGGAAGGCTGTCAAGGAGTAGGCTGCCCGTAAGAAGCTCAAGGCCTGGGTCAACGAGGTCCAGCAGGAGCTCCGGGACGCGGTGAGTAAGTGCGAGACCTTGGAGCGTGATGCGTCGGCTCGAGAGACCGAACTCGCCAAGGCTCGCCAGAGCGTGGAGATGGCCCGGAATGAGGCCCAGGGCTCCCTCCAAGAGATCCAGGAGGCCAGGAAGATCGCCGCGGGTAAGGCGTTCAGTATGCAAAGCAAATATGTGAAAAGGAATTATTTTTTGCTAACCCGGATTCGGAGTTCTCCAGGGGCTTTTGCTGATCTGCCGCGAAGTGTGTCCGACGTCGCGGAGTTCTTTTGAGCCGAGGAAGGGAGCTCCCCGGATAGATTGTTCTGGTCGCAGTATCTTGCGCCAGAGCATCCCGTGCCCTTCACGGATCAGCTGAAACAGCTTGTGGAGCTGCATAGGGTTGCCGACCTAGCCATGAAGGATTTGATAATTCGGCTATGGCCAGCCGAAGCTATGCCCGGCAGCTACTTCGGACTCGTGAAGCGGCTGGTGAACGCTTGTCCTCGGCTGGACGTCGTCAAGTGATCGGCCTGTATTGAAGGTGCGCGCATGGCCTTCGCCCGTTGCAAAAGATGAACGCCGTCGAGCTGGCCAGGGGGCCGCCAGAGGGCAAGGAGCACCGCACACCCGAGCGCTATTTTGCGGATGTCCTAGCAGGGTCTCGCATTGTGGCAACACGGTGTGGGCAGGACATTATTTTCGAACAAATACATTCGCGTTTTCTTTGCCTTGTATGTTGAAACAAAGTCGATTTGTAATATAATGCTTGTTATGTTTTAATTTTTTCCTCCTGTGCGGCCGTGTTGTATGGAATCTGAGGGTTGGCCAGTCGTCGGCTTCTGCCCCCACGTAGGTAGTACGGGGGTGTTCGGGATGGAATCTAAACAATCTTGATCCAATTGTATGGTCCTTGAAGGAGTTGTTTAGCGCAACGAATCAGGCAATCAGACTATGCGGCTTAAACGCCCTCACTTAGCCATAGGAGTTTTACAATAAAACATAGGCGCAGCCCCTAGTTTTCGAACCAGAGTGCTATGAGCATCTGATCGGGAAGTACCGATCCTTCACGTAATGCGGGGGAAATCTCCAACGATTTGTAACCTCCGAACAGCTGACCGGCTCTCGCTGCATCATGACAGTCAGTTTTCGGCTTTCTCAACTGAGGTGCTCCTTTGGATAAACCAGGGCACAAGCACAGGGGCCGGGCAACCCAACTATTGACCAAAGACATGATTCGGAGCCAACGCATATAATGCTAAATTCGGGGTGCTGAATTATACTATAAAGAGTGTTCGGACTTTGTTGCCGTATTGTGGGGCGCTGGGGAGCCCCTGGCAAATATGAAACGTACCAAAGTGTACGGGTGTGAGAAGATAAGTTACCAAATGGAAAAAGGAAAACAGAAAGAGAGCAGAGGTAACATCTGGGGCCCTTAGATTTGGGCCATGAACTGTTTCCATTATAATTGGATTAATGCGTCAAAGCGCATTGATACAAGTAGTGCGATAAGCCACTGGCTATTTAACATGCCACAACCAAAGGCGAGCTGCGTGTGGGTCCTGACAACAGGTAGAGTGATCATTGAATTGACCTCTAGAGCTTCCCCTGTACGACTGTTCTTCTTGCCATCCTGGTATATTTATCCTTTGGCAGGACCGGTACTCAGGCCGTCAAAGAAGGCCTATGCAAAAAGAAACCTGAAAAAGGAAAAAATAAAAATAGAAAAAGTATATGTGTGTCCGGGATCGGTCGAGCCGAACTGTGGATCACAAGCTAGCTATGCCTCCGTCGATACCCATGGAATTTTGAGTGCGTAGTTATGTACGTGCGGCACAAGTGCCACCACTTGATCGAGACTGAGACGGAGGCCGGATTGCTAGTGGAGCTCCTGACGAGCCGAGCTGTCCTGCTGCGGGGTAGTTCGGACCCTCTTGATAGTGTCCGGGAGCTTGGCCGCCAACTTAAGGTTCTGCTTAAGAAGGCCACTCTGTACTTCTACTGCTAAGGCAGCGGTGTGCTCTTCTGTACGGAGGTAGCGTTCCGTGTTTCCATTAACTGTTATGACGCCGCGTGGTCCGGGCATCTTAAGCTTGAGATAGGCATAATGAGGCACCGCATTGAATCGAGAAAATGCGGTTCGTCCGAGCAGTGCGTGATAGCCGCTGCGAAAAGGGACAATGTCGAAGATTAACTCCTCGCTTCTGAAGTTATCCGGAGATCTGAAGACAACCTCTATCGTAATTGAGCCCGTACAGCGAGCCTCTACACCTGGTATGACTCCTCTAAAGGTGGTCTTTGTGGGCTTGATCCGTGATGGGTTAATGCCCATTTGGCGCACTGTGTCCTGATAGAGCAGGTTCAGCCTGCTGCCGCCATCCATAAGGACTCGCGTTAAGTGGAATCCATCAATTATTGGGTCAAGTACCAATGCGGCTGAACCGCCATGAAGGATACTGGTCGGATGGTCCCGTCGATCAAAAGTGATCGGACACGACGACCATGGATTAAATTTTGGGGCGACTGGCTCTATCGCATAGACGTCCCTGAGCGCGTGCTTGCGCTCCCTCTTGGGGATGTGTGTAGCATATATCAAGTTCACCGATTTGATCTGGGGGGAAACTTCTTCTGTCCCCCTGTGTTTGGTTGCCGGGGCTCCTCGTCATCGTCCTCGCTTTGTGATCCCTTTTCCTTGTGTTCAGCGTTTAACTTGCCGGCCTATTTAAAAACCCAACAATCTCTGTTGGTATGGTTGGCTGGTTTGTCTGGGGTGCCATGTATCTGGCACGGGCGGTCGAGTATGCGGTCCAGGCTGGATGGTCCCTGGTTGTTTCTTTTGTACGGCTTCTTCCGCTGACTGGACTTGGAGCCGCTGAATCCAGCATTTACTGTAGTGTCATCGGTATTATCGCCGTTGCTTCGGCGTTTGTTTCTGTTGCGTCGGAGCTTGCCGTTGCTGTTTTTGACCTCGAAGGGGCCTGCCTCGCTGGTTGTGTTTTTGCTGCGAGCGAGCCAACTATCCTCAGACGCGCAAAAGCAGGTCATGAGTGCCGTGAGGGCTGCCATGGATTTTGGCATTTCCTGGCCGAGGTGGCGGGCGAGCCATTCGTCACGGATGCTATGTTTAAAGGCCACTAGGGCTTCGGCATCCGGACAGTCGACGATCTGGTTCTTTTTAGTTAGGAACCTAGTCCAGAATTTCCTGGCTTACACTTCAGGTTGCTGGACTATGTGACTTAAGTCATCGGCATCTGGTGGCCGGACATAAGTACCTTGGAAGTTGTCAAGGAAAGATTCTTCCAAGTCCTCCCAGCTGCCAATGCACTACTAGGGAAATCCCTAGCAGTAGCGCGGGTATTTTGCCTATCAGTAGCACGGGTGGACGCGCTACTGATAAGGCGCCACAGCTATTCCTTAGCAGTAGCGCGTGCTACGCGCGCTGCTACTAAGACATATAGCAGCAGCGTTTGTTCACTCCAGCGCTACTGCTAATATAGCTAGTAGTAGCGTGTTTACTCTCCATCGCTACTAGTATTCTTTTTCTGATTTTTTTTATTTTTAGTGTATTTATACGCCGTTATACAAATTTTGGTACAATACCAATTATGAGGTTGTTATATCAATATGTCCATAACAGTGTGTCAAATGAAGGTGGATTAGGTTCAAGTGGAGGGAACATGTGGTGCATGTCAAAAGTATACTACTAATCCAAACATGATCTAGTTTGGACTAGTAGTACTTTCGATGTGCACCACATGTTGCCTCCACTTGAATCTAATCCGCCAGCACAAGCTATTTAATCATCATCATAGTCATTACCACCAACAGTATTTATTTAATCACCATAGTCATAGTGTAGCACATCATCATCTTCAAACTCATTCTAGCTAGCTAATCACCACCAACACTAGATGCGGTAGCTATCTAATCACCACCAACACTAGCTAATAATAATCATCATAGTCATTACCACCAACACTAGCTATTTAATCATCATAGTCATAGTGTAGCACATCATCATCTTCAAACTCATTTCTAGCTAGCTAATTACTCCTGCTGCTCTCTCTCAGGTAAAATAACATAAAACATGTGTAGCTCTCCTCCTTCATCAAGTTGGAGCATGCAGATGAACCTGTCTCCTAATCGTGGGATGCACTTCTCATTGCTGCCCCCTAGTACTTCTCTGCGCTCCTCCATCA
Source organism: Triticum aestivum (assembly GCF_018294505.1). Taxonomy (NCBI): domain Eukaryota; kingdom Viridiplantae; phylum Streptophyta; class Magnoliopsida; order Poales; family Poaceae; genus Triticum; species Triticum aestivum. The sequence goes on from NC_057811.1 coordinate 477,253,012, forward strand.
CAAATTTGGTCCAGTCTTTCACTATTAAGACTTCCTCGCTCTTAGAAATCCTGAATGTAATAAAGTGCATTGTAGGATATCTTGGCCGTAAGCTAACAATACTCATGGTACCATTAGTCTTGATCCCATGAGGCACAACATTCATCGGGAGTCCCTGTTGAAGAACATTGTATAGTAACATACTTAGCAATGAAGTTTAGCTTAAAAATAATGTATGCAAAAGATGCACTGAGGACAAATAGTGAAAATCTTACCATCTTTCCTACATAGATGTGACCTTAGTTCATTACGAACACTATTGGTCGCACGTTTTCAGTACTAACATTTCTAAGTGCAGGAAGAAAATTTGTCTTGACAGTATCAAGATCCTCAAGCCATGAAACATAATGACTTACCTCCTCGCAGTTTAGTTCAGCCCCGGGACAGTAGTAGGTCCTGTCTACCAAGCGCTGGACATGTTTGCTTGAACCAAAATAAGCTGACAATAGAAATTAGTTGTCAACTATTTTTGAATAAACAATATCAAAGACATAAATATGGTTGAAAAACTCACATAATGGTATAACTGGAGGCGTCTGCACATCGACCCAGATGTCGGTATTACCTTCAATATCATGTTCCGGACGAATATCAAAGGTGATAACCATATCAGGCTCAAATGCATAAGTCTTGCATAGTGCTCGCCAAGTTTTGCATCCAAAATAGGTGTAGTCGTCTGCGTTGTATAATTTTGCGTGGAATATATAACCATGCTCGGTCTTCAAGTAAACTTTCTTTACCTCCATAGTACGACTGAAACCTATCTTATCCAAGACAAAAACTCTTGCATGGCAGGGGATACGCTAGTAGAATAGTAAAAAAATTAAATTATAAGTTGAAGCAGATGTCATGCTTAATTACGAAAAAAGACTTGTCGTTGTGACTTACTGTATCCACTTCGACGTTCACGTCCAGCTTGATGCTGAAGCGCCTATCATCATCTAGGAAGATTCCGTCGCACAGGCCGCGCTCGTCTTCGCAGTATTTGCAAATACCAAAATCCTTTTCGTTGTCAGACATTTCCTATGTTCATAGTTGAAACATTAAATGAAAATCGATCGAAGACAACTCCAGGATACTCAAAATATCTTATAGGACTCATATTGACATGAGCATTCAATAAGCAAAACCAAATCGTAAAATAAATAAGTATTCAAATTAGCATGCATTCAATAAGCAAAAGTAAATCATCTCATGCGTCCGTACATTGTCGAATATTATCACTAATACATCCCGAATAGTATCATACATATAACATCACTAATATAACTAAAACCCTAGCGCACGACGGGTATCGTTGCGGGCGGTGGACACCCAAAGAGAAGGAACCATCACAGGATCATAGCTCCAGTGAGATCCCTGGAGAACCTGCCAGGTATTGGAGAACCTGTGCTCCAACGCAAACAAGTAGCGACGGACGTGCGCGTCCTCCTCACTGACACGGTGACACACCACCTCCGCGGGGTCCTTGAGCCTCTGGACCATCACTGGCCCACGCGACCGCCACCAAAGAAGGTTCGAGTCAACGACAGGCTGGCTCCTCACCAACCTGCGCCCCCCGGTAGGTAGCGCCTCCCAGTACCACCCCGGCGGAGCCCAGTCCCGGACATGCACTAGTAGAAAAAGGGCCATTTGTCCCGGTTCATAAGGCCCATCTGTCCCGGTTGGGGAACTGGGACTAAAGGGTCATTACTAATGCCTAGGCCTTTAGTCTCGGTTCTTATACTAACCGGGACAGATGGGCCTCCACGTGGCCGGTGCTGCGAGCCCAGGCAGGAGGCCCTTTAGTCCCGGTTGGTGGCACCAACCGGGACCAATAGGCATCCACGCGTCAGCTATTCAGGGGCTAGGGTTTTTGTTTTTTTTTTCTAAAAGGGGGTGGATTTGGGGGTTTTGTATGGTTAATTAAGGTGTTTCATATATTGTGTTAGCTAGGTAGCTAATTAATTAATAGAGAGAAGTGTCCTCTCTTATCTCCGTGCTTGGTTGACGCTACGTACTATACATAGGGAGGCCCTCGACACGCTTGCTAGTAAGAAAATGAAGGAAACCATTAAGTACAGAAGTTCGTCATGCATGCTGAGAGAAGTGATCGACCTCTCCTTCTCCGAGGGATTGGTCGAACAACAATTTTTCGTATTATCTATCCGACGCTACTAGCTACATAAATATACAATATGTAATATCTCTTACAATCCCCTAGCATTTGAACTCAACTTCCACATGGTATTCTCCGGCTTTATTGATGACGTGGTCAAGAAAGAATCCCGCCAATTCCTCTTGAATTGCTTTCATGCGATCTTGTGGTAGGAGTTCATTCCGCATCTGCCACGTCTAATTTGAAGAAGGGGGTTAATACATATATATGAATGAAACTCAATAGAAATGATGGTGTAATAAAATGAAATTGTGAATATTATTGCTTACGCACTTCATATTGTCTTTTAGAGTAGCCCCGCTTATCTTTGCAAGTCGCGTTGTAGATGAACTCGCACATGTAGTATCCACAGTAATCATTCCCTTTTTCCTGCCACAAGCACTTTACGAGAAATAGAGGTCAATCAAACTGATAATGAAGCATTATAAATGGCATTGATGAAAGTAGCTAGAATCAACAGGAGATGCGCGCAACTAGCTAGCTAGTAGTACTTACTTTCGGGTATGTATATCGCAGCTCCTTTGGCAGTCCTGGAGCTTCTGCGGTGAACTGTTTCCAAACCCTGCAAGACAAAGAAAATAATTATTACTTGAGATATCAGGAAATGAACAAAAAGTTGCCGATATGGTGGGATAATGATCGATTGAACTTACTTGTTGAGAATTTTAGTCATGTCCGCATAGGTCTCGGGATCTTTTCGTCTCGAGTCTAAGACGGTTACTAGTCCCCGCTCAAGCTTAATCTCCAGGAGAATATAGTGGAAGCTGCGCACGCATGCATAACTCATCAATTACATTACTATAACCTCGCTCGAGTAATAAGGGAAACCGAATATGCACACGACAGTAACACTCACTTGAAGTTGTAAGGAAAGAGTATTAAATCTTTGTTTTGATTTATTAACAATGATTTGAGCAAGTTGGCCTCGGCCTCTTCGGCGCTCTTTTTAACCTGAAATTCATCTATGAGATTTGTGTTAATGAACCCAATATCATACATTTCTGCTTTTCTGCACTCGACAATCTTCAATCTGCATAATATAGTGAGGATAATAATAAATACATGCAATGAAAGAGCTGAGCTATATATAGAGACTTAATGACAGAAGTAGTACTTACAGACAGTAGCAAGTGACCGTTAATTTATCGAGGGTCTTTTGATTGAAGAACTGGAAGAACTCCTCAAATGAACACGCAACAGATCAATTCCAACGAGGTCGTGCTCCCCGTTAACTCTCAGATACAAAGTATTCGTCCCCCCAGACTCTCTACAGGTTTTCATGTACCAATTATGGAATCTTCGCATCATCGTTGTTAGAGATTTTTCATCTTTGACGAGAGGCTTCCCGTACTCGTATCTGTGTTCGTCCACCTCCAAGAAATCATAATGTACATCGTCGGGCAGGTAATCCCCGGAGCATTAGCGACGATGTCGCTAGACACATTGAGCGGGGGGCACGATTGGTTCGCTTGTTCACCGAGCTGGGCAAATTTTTTCCCAACTGCTCGTCGTTCTTTTAACCTTTGATCACTGACAGTACTTCCCGACCGCTCCGCTTTGAGATATGCCTTTTCAGTAACGCGCTCATAGTTGGTTTTCGGCAGAGACTTTGGTGGTTCCTCAGGGCATCGATAGTGCGCTTTGCTTTCACCGGATCTACCTTCTCCTCCGGAGGTGGATGTCTCTTTGCTTTCACCCCTTCAAAGAAGTCCTTCACTTCGATCCGCACGATCTTCGCGTTTTCCTCCTCGGTCTTCTCGTACGGTAACTTATCTAGAGGCTTGAGAGGTGGACCGTATCTGTATTGCCTCCCGCCTCTGGCTGTACTGCTAGACGCCGGAGCAGACAGAGCGGCTGCGGATGTCTTCTTTCGTGCTTGCTTACGAGGCAGAGGAGAAGGACTACGACGCGCCGGAGCAGCCGGGGCGGCGGCGGGTCTCTTCCACCCTTGCTGGCGAGGCGGAGAAGGAGGCGGCAGGTGGCTGCTCGGGCGCGCCGGCGCAGGCGGAGAAGGAGGCGGAGTGCCGCCACGCGCCGGAGAAGGAGGCTGAGTGCCCTGATCGTCAATCGCCGGAGGAGGAGGCGGTGGATTAGGCGGAGTGCCCTGACTAGCCGGAGGAGGAGGAGGGCCGACGGGGGCGGATACCAGAACCATCGCACTATATAATAACAAGGAATAATAAAAGTAAGAAAATTAGACAAGTATCTATCTCAAGTAAGAATTTTTTTTTCTTTTAGAAAGAAGATAAGAACAAGTGGCTCACCACGGTGGTGCCGGCGACGAGATCGGCGCGGGCGATCGACGGCGATGAAGACGGGGACGGGACGTGACGGACCGCTAAACCTAGAAAAATCTTGGGGGAAATGGAGCTCGGAGGTCGAGTTTCGAGAGAAGAAATACTAACTAGTGTGGCTCGGACATTTCATCGAACACCTCATGTGCATAGGAGCTGAGGTAGAGCACCCAAATGCCCTTCCCTCGCCGGCCAGCAAAAAACAGAGCAGTGTGGAGTGCTCTGCTCGCTGGCGATGGGCTATATATAGGCAAATCATTTGTCCCGGTTCGTGGCTGGAACCGGGACCAATGGTTATGGGCCAGGAGCGAGGCCCATTGGTCCCGGTTCTTTCCTAGAACTGGGACAAATGGGTCCAGACGAACCGGGACCAAAGCCCGCGAGGCCCCGGCCGGCCACCTGGGCTCACGAACCGGGTAATGCCCCCGTTGGTCCCGGTTCGTATAAGAACCGGGACTAATGGGCTGGCCAGGCCCGAACGAAAGCCCCTTTTTCTACTAGTGATGGCCCATCTAGTGACGCAGGTGTCCTCCGCCTACTCGACGACGAGGATGCGGGATAGGCATCGTCGACGTCGATGCGCGAAAAATTGCTTTAACTAAAAAAATAACAACAAATGTGACATGTTCAACTAGTTCTATTAATTCAACTAGTTCTTACGATTAAATCTAGTCAATTAATTATATACCTAATAAAATGAATAATGACATAAAAAAGGCCTATGCTTTGCAGGAACGTTGACTCCTTCCCGGTGCGGCAAATCCCGGGCACTCGATATGTCCTAGTTTGTAGCACAAGCCATGCCGAAATTCACGGAAAATTTTGGCATGACTTTTGCTAAAAAGTGGACAAATCGTGAAACTGAAATTTGACGGAACGGAAATGAATCAACATTCCGGCAAAATATAGGCCACTCTGCTTCATTTCCTGGAAACGAACAAAGCCAATTGGGCACAATCGAACCACTTCAATAATGGAATATGCAAATGAACATCAATGACATATATCATATAACAACAATATGCAAATGAAATTACTGTTTAGGCATTTTCATAAAAATTTGCCCTAGCTAATTTCCTAAAAAAATTGCTAATCATTTTTCCTAAATGCTAAAAAAATGCCTACTGCCCTAACCAAATCTAGGGCTCATATGAACACCTAGGGTTCATATGAACATCAACACAGCATCAACACATATATAAATTGCCCTAGCAGAGAGAGAGAGGAGGGTAGGGGAGAGGAGAGGCAGAGCCTTACGGTGACTGCGGCGAGGGAGGGGCAGGCGGCGTCGAGGTCGGGGTCGGGGCTCGGGCGCGCGGCGGAGGGCGGCGTCGAGGTCGGGGTCGGGGGCGGCGTCGGGGTCGGGGGCGGCGTCTAGGTCGGGGCCGGGGGTGTCGTCAACTCTGGGGTCGGGGCGGCGTTGAGGCGGGAGAGCGACAGGAGAGCGCGCGGCGGCGACAGCGGAGGAGTTGCGATTTGGGAGAAGTGGCCGTTGGGAAGAACGAATCGAGCGGTTTAGTCAGAAGTAGCAGTAGCGCGTTCCAGGAAGTGCGCTACTGCTAACATAGCTACAGCGCGTTCCTGGATATGCGCTACTGCTATACCATTCTCTTTTTTCCACTTTTTCATATATTTTTCTTTACATTTTATTTTTTTTCCTTTCACCTTTTTGTATTTCTTTCATTTTCATTTACTTTTCTATTTGCTTTCCATTTAATTTTATTTACTTTAGCAGTAGCGCCTCTTAGTGTAAACGCGCTGCTACAAAGCAAATAGCGGTAGCGCGGTTCGGCGAAGAACGCTACTACTATGTGCAGCCTATCGGCTAAGCCGTGGGAATTTTAATAGTAGCGCTTTTGTATTCGGGCGCGCTACTGCTATAACTGTATCTGTAGCGCCGTTTACAACACCGCGCTGCTGCTAATTAGCAGCAGCGTGCGTTTTTAGCCCGCGCTACTGCTAATGTTTTGTGTATAAGGTTTTCCCTAGTAGTGATGGAATTTTCAGGCAGGCTGTTTAACCAGTGCTGGGCTGGCCCTTTGAGTTTTAGTGGAAGGTATTTGATAGCATGGAGTTCATCTCCGCGGGCCATGTGAATGTGGAGAATAAAATCCTCGATCCATACCGCGGGATCGGTTGTTCCGTCGTATGATTCAATATTTACGGGTTTGAACCCTTCGGGGAATTCATGGTCCGTTACTTCATCAGTGAAGCAGAGAGGGTGTGCGGCGCCTCTATATCTGGCTGCATTGCACCGTAGCTTCGATGGAGTTCGTCTGCGGTTATCGGCTCGGGTGTGACTAGGTTTGTCACGCCCGAATAGGTAGCCATCATCGCGTATCGAGGGACGTCCTCGCGATCCATAAATCGATCGGGCATGTCCTGCTCTACTATCCAGGGTCTGCCGGAGGTCGTATGTGTGACCCCGAGCTGTTTCGTCTCTGTTTTTATGAGGCGGTGGGGCAGGCTATTGTTCGGCCTGAGCTTTCGCTCTATCCCGACCGCGTGGTGGTCGGTCCGCCGCACTGTCCTGACCGCGTGGTGGTTGATCGGCCGTGTTACGCGAGGGGGGCATGAGCTCCGGCGCCTCTTCATCGAACTGGGGTAGCAACCTTCACTTTGGGTAACTCTTGGCTGGGCGTCTGAGGCCGTATTCTTCGGCTGCGAGGACATCGGTCCATCTGTCGACGAGCAGATCTTGGTCAGCTTGAAGCTGCTGCTGTTTCTTTTTCAGGCTCCTTGTCGTTGCTATTAGCTGGCGCTTGAAGCGCTCCTGCTCGAGAGGTTCCTCAGGCATGATGAAATCTTAGTTGCCGAGGCTTTCCTCATCCTCGGAGAGCGGACGGTAACTACCGTCCTCCGAGTCATTGGGCCCGGCCTGTTCGTCGGGGCTGGCTTGCCTCTTTTCTTGCTCCTCCTACTCGGATGTTACCTCAGCAGGGTCTTCATTGTTTTCGGTATCGTCCGGAGTATTATTTTCACCGGTGCCAGCATTGCTGTCTTTTGAATGACGTGACTTAGAGCGGCACCGAGGACGCCGGTGTTTTTGCTGTGTCTTAGGAGGGTCCTCCTTCGCTGGGTTTTCCTTGTCATTGCCGCTATTATTTTTGGGCGTATCCACCATGTTTACGTCATACGAGGAAGTGGCCGTCCATCGTCCAGTAAATGGCGGGTTTTGGCCTTGCTCCTCGTCGGCATCGTCGTCCATACCGTCGATGTCTTCGGAGTCATAATCAAGCCCGTCGGTTAAATCCTCGACAGTGGCTATAAAGTGGGTGGCGGGTGGGAAGCAAAATTCCCCATCATCAGCCCCTAGTTCGAACCGGACATAATTCGGCTGTGAGTCTCCCGCCAGGGATAGGCTCTTTAATGAGTTTAGCAAATCACCCAAGGGCGAGTGCTGGAAGATGCCTTTGGTGCTGAATTCGAAGATCGATAACCGATCGAGCTCGGCGTCCGCAGGTGTACGCGGTTCGAAACATATGACCGGAGATGAGTCCGGAGTTCCGGTAACACAGACGTCCCATGAGTTTAAGTCTATGTGCGGCTCCAACGCCGCGGGATCTGTGGCCTCCGTGGTGGGGTTGAGCTTCCCGTCCTCAGATGGCGCGATCTGCTCCGGGTCTACGGCCAGAGCAACTATAGGAACAATCTCCTGAGTGTGGTCTGATGACAAATTTAGATCATGTGCATCGGGGTGATAGGGAGCGGCCGCTGCGGTCTCGAATCCGGTGAAGATCAAGTCTCCACGGATGTCTGCAACGTAGTTCAAGCTTCCGAGTCTGACCTGGTGGCCAGGGGCGTAGCTATCGATCTGCTCCAGATGGCCAAGCGAGTTGGCCCGTAGTACGAAGCTGCCGAACACGAAGATCTGTCCGGGGAGGAAGGTTTCCCTTTGGACAGCGTCGCTGTGGACGAAAGAAGGGGCCATCAAACCTTTAGGGGACGACACAGTGGAACTCTCAATGAAAGCACCAATGTCGGTGTCAAAACCGGCGGATCTCGGGTAGGTGCTCCCGAACTGTGCGTCTAAGGTCGATGGTAACAGGAGACAGGGGACACGATGTTTACCCAGGTTCGGGCCCTCTCTATGAAGGTAATACCCTACTTCCTGCTTGATTGATCTTGATGAATATGAGTATTACAAGAGTTGATCTACCACGAGATCGTAATGGCTAAACCCTAGAAGTCTAGCCTGTATGGCTATGCTAATGAGTATCTCCTCCCTCCGGACTAAGTCCTCTGGTTTATATAGACACCAGGAGGATCTAGGGTTACACCAGGTCGGTTACAAAGGAAAAGAATCTACATATTCGGTCGCCAAGCTTGCCTTCCACGCCAAGGAGAGTTTCTTCTGGACACGGGTGTAGTCTTCGGTCTTCGTATCTTCACGGCCCATCAGTCCGGCCCATGGCTAACAGGCCGGACGCCCGAGGACCCCTTAGTCCAGGACTCCCTCACCCGTCTGGGTCAGCCCACCCGTGCGTATGACGCGGGTTTGAGAGGTCCGGTCGTAGATGCTCTTAGTACTTAGGATACACATAGCCATATAAACACACGCACAAAAAAACCCCAGCAAATAGCAAAGCCATATCAGACCAAAACTATACAACGGCGCGAAAAAAAAACATAACTCAAAGCGATCGGATCCGCAATCGACAAACTACAATGATGACCATATCCGCACCAAACAGGGGGAAAGGAAAATGATCAACGAACCATGCCAATGAAGCAATGCGCAAATACCTAATGGAATCGGAGGATATTCTTTTGGGGCACATTCGGTTTGAAGGATTTCATAACGTAGGAATTAGGACTAGTATAGGAATCTTATAGGATGGCACTTGCCATTCTAAGGAATTGACTCGTCTCGTTCCTACGCGTAAAATGAGCTTTGAGTGGATGTGTAATTTCCTCCAAAAACACAGAAAATGAATAGTATTCCTACGAAATTCCTGTACACATTTCCTACAAATCAGAGTATCTTCTTTCGGGTAGAAGCAGAGGTTCGCAGATCTCCAAATGTGTGAAGCCAGTGAAGCAAAATCTAACAGAATCTCAGTTCCAGCGATCAATTATGTGTTCTGGAGGTACCACTTGCAATAACTGTCATGCTGCATGTTAGGTTAGCTGGCCACACATGCCCGATCGCCTGGAGAGACACAGTTCAGTTCCTGAAAGACGTACTGTGCACAAGTACTCAATGGTGGTACGTCGGTTTCCTGTACCTGTCCATGTTGCATTTGTCCATTGCGAGTTAGTGAGAATTTAAGAACCGCTTTTCAATTAGGTCCTAAACAGGGAGGCAATATTAATGGTAACACACTGGATTGTCTAATAACCTGGACATACCGCGTGCCCACCATGAGCTAAGCGACGATAGACTCAACAGAAAAACCGTTGTCATATATTGGGGATAGAAATAAGGACGATTAATGAACATATATACCTGTTATCGCGTTGGCCCATATATAGCAATATTCAGTGGCAGAGCAAGGGCGGCACGAACTATAAACATTCGGTATTGTAGATGTTAATATTATTTTCAATACAGTTGATCAAATTTATAAAGATTGACTTGAGGCAAAACTAATATATGAAGTAAATAAAACAAAAGTAGTAAGTCATGTGTTATAAAAGTTACACAATTGACAACCTTTTCGAATATGAATTCATTGACACGGTTTACAGGAATGTAAGAGCAACTCCAACAGATTCCCCAATAACTCCTCCATCTAAAAATAGCCATAATTATCATCTAATAATCATTTTATAGACCTTGAATATCCATTTCGGAGCCCAAGCTCATTTGCACTCGGTGAACAGTAAAATAAAAAATAAAAAATTCGAAAAACTCCAAAAAAATTGCATGAAAGATGCTTAGGTGTGTGAGGTCCACGTCAAATTCCAGCTCGTCTGGGCATCTGAGTAGCTACTCAGATGTCCAAATAAGCTGAAATTTGGCATGGAACTCACGCACCTAAGCATCTTCCATGTAAAAAAGAAATCAGATTTTTAATTCTATTCATGGTAAAGCCCACTCTATCCCTATATTTTTCAGAGTGCCTTTTAGTAACATCCATCTACCCTTTATATTTAGAGGTAGTGGGAGGGAATAAAGAATGCCCTCTATCCTTGGTTTATTTTGGCGCCCTAATACCGCCAAATAATTCCTCCCGCAACGCCCTAATTCATTTGTGTCGCCACCACCAAACACCATCCTTGCCATTACCGCGGCCAACGGGCCATTCCCACCGCCATGGGGTTGTTCCTGTCACCACCTCAACTTTCTTGTCTTCACAAGACCGTCGCCTCACCCACCTCTCCGTGATTCACCACCTCGCCTCCCACCACCACACCCGCCTCCTGACGACACCGCCATTGCTCACGCACATCGTCGCTTCCTTGCAATAACCCGGTCGTCGAGACCTCACTCACTACTCATGTGTCCCCTGATGGTTCTTCCCGGCATTGTACAGGACCTCTACACCTGCTCCCCACCCCCTTCTCATCCGGCCCCGCTGCTACAAGCTTTGCGCCCGATGGTCACCGCGTGTTTGATCGTATGCCAAACTACGACGACAGGGTATATTGGAGGTGATCAAGACCTTATTTCTGGCTGAGGGAGACGAGGTGCAGACTGTGGCTTCTGTCTTATCCGAGGCCACCACCACGACCAAGGAGGAGGAAGAGGCGGCCGCCTCTATAACCGAGCCACAACCAAGGCCAAGCGAGAGGCCCGAAGGACAATGTTGTGGCTGCCTAAATATATAGACGAGGAGATGGGCATGGTCATCATAATGATTTCTTCAGACTATGACAATGATGAAGATGGCTACAACGCGGAGGTTCAGACGACGAAAACCCAGATAACTTGTAGATAAATTATCCCCAACTGGCACACAGATAGAAGCACATGAGGTACTTGGTTCAAGAAGAAATAGACTTTGAGTAGAAGAACAATCTATATTTAGAACTATGTTTACCGTGCATTTGGGCATATCTTTGCTTAGTAGTATCATACGGTTGGACCTTATGTCCCGTTTGAATTTGGAATTGTAACTTTAAAATTATAAATTGAAATATTGTTGAATTGTGCGAAACTGGAACATATCCATGTGGAATCGGAGTTGAAATTGAGTCCATATACACATATATTAAGATAAACAGCAGATGCAAAAATATAGAGGCCATAGTTTTAGGGAATCCGATAAGGCACAAGGCTCCAAAACCTCTAAAACCATTTTAGATGGTGCCTTGTCTGGGAATCTATGGGAGTTGCTCTTACCCAATGTTTCTTTAATAAAATTAAATAATAGGAAGAAGGGTGTCTGTGACGCCCCCGATTTGACCGTACACTAATCATGCACGCAAATGTGTACGATCAAGATCAGGGACTCACGGGAAGATATCACAACACAACTCTAAAACATAAATAAGTCATACAAGCATCATAATACAAGCCAGGGGCCTCGAGGGCTCGAATACAAGTGCTTGATCACAGACGAGTCAGCGGAAGCAACAATATCTGAGTACAGACATAAGTTAAACAAGTTTGCCTTAAGAAGGCTAGCACAAACTGGGATACAGATCGAACGAGGCGCAGGCCTCCTGCCTGGGATCCGCCTAACTACTCCTGGTCGTCTTCAGCGGCCTGCACGTAGTAGTAGGCACCTCCAGTGTCGTAGGAGTCGTCATCGACGGTGGCGTCTGGCTCCTGGACTCCAGCATCTGGTTGCGACAACCAGATAGAAAGGAAAGGGGGAAAAGAGGGAGAGAAGCAACCGTGAGTACTCATCCAAAGTACTCGCAAGCAAGGAGCTACACTACGTATGCATGGGTATATGTGTAAAGGGGCATATCAGTGGACTGAACTGCAGAATGCCAGAATAAAAGGGGGAAAGCTAGTCCTGTCGAAGACTACGCTTCTGGTCATCTCCATCTTGCAGCAAGTAGAAGAGAGTAGATTGAAGTCCTCCAAGTAGCATCGCATAGCATAATCCTACCCGGCGATCCCCTCCTCGTCGCCCTGTTAGAGAGCGATCACCGGGTTGTATCTGGCACTTGGAAGGGTGTATTTTATTCAGTATCCAGTTCTAGTTGTCATAAGGTCAAGGTACAACTCCGGGTCGTCCTTTTACCGAGGGACACGGCTATTCGAATAGATAAACTTCCCTGCAGGGGTGCACCACATAACCCAACAGGCTCGATCCCATTTGGCCGGACACACTTTTCTGGGTCATGACCGGCCTCGTAAGATCAACACGTCGCAGCCCCACCTAGGCTCAACAGAGAGGTCAGCACGCCGGTCTAACCCTATGCGCGCAGGGGTCTGGGCCCATCGCCCTATGCACACCTGCACGTTGCGTACGCGGCCGGAAGCAGACCTAGCCCCCTTAATACAAGCGCGAGCTTACGGTCCAATGCGGCGCGCGCCACTCAGTTGCTGACGTCAAAAGAGCTTCGGCTGATACCACGATGTCGGGATACCCATAACTACTCCCACGTAGATGGTTAGTGCGTATAGACCAAATGGCCAGACTCAGATCAAATACCAAGATCTCGTTAAGCGTGTTAAGTAACCGCGAACGCCGACCAGGGCCAGGCCCACCTCTCACCTAGGCGGTCTAAACCTGCCCTGTCGCTTCGCCACAAAGATCCACTCGCGGGTACTCCTACGAGCCGACCCGACTTTAGTCATCACATGTGTCATGTATTTAGTATATAAGTATATACCCGTGATCACCGCCCAGGTGATCACGGCCCGAAGGTATAGCACAGCAGACGGACAAGAATGTAGGGCCACTGATGGAAAACTAGCATCCTATACTAAGCATGTAGGATTGCAGGTAAAGGTAACAACAGTAGTTACAAGGATAGGCTATGCATCAGGATAGGATATCGAAAAGCAGTAACATGCTACACTACTCTAATGCAAGCAGTATAGAGAAGAATAGGCGATATCTGGTGATCAAGGGGGGGGGCTTGCCTGGTTGCTCTGGCAAGTAGGAGGGGTCGTCGACTCCGTAGTCGAACTGGGCAGCACCAGTGTCGGTCTCGTAGTCTACCGGAGAGAAGAGGGGGAAGAAACAGTAAATACAATGAAAACATAAGCATGACGATACGTGACATGACAATGAGCGGTGCTAGGTGTGTCCTAACGCGACAGTAGGTGGTACCCGCGAAGGGGGGGAACATCCGGGAAGTATTCCCGATGTTTTGCGTTTTCGGACAGATGGACCGGAGGGGGAAAGTTGCGAGTTCGATAGGTTAGGGAGGTGCGGTGGACGAACGGACTGCGTATTCGGATTCGTCTCGTCGTTCTGAGCAACTTTCATGTTGAAAATATTTTAATCCGAGTTACGGATTAAAAGATATGATTTTTTAAAGATTTTATTAATTTCTGGAATTTAATTAATTATTTAATTTAATTCAAAATTTGGATTTATGACATCAGCATGATGTCATGCTGACATCAGCAGTCAACAGGGGTTGACTAAGTCAAACTGACATGTGGGTCCAGTGGGACCCACCTGTCATTCACTGTTCAGGTTAATTAGGGTTTAGCTAATTAATTACTGTTTGATTAAATTAAACAGGATTAATTAACTTAATTAATTTAGTTAGTTAATTAATTAATTATTTTAAAATTATTTTTATTTTATTTATTTATTTATTTATTAATTTTTATTAATTAAATTATTCTTATTATTTTTTTATTTATTATTATTATTATTATTATTATTATTTTATTTATCATTTTTATTATTAATTTTTTTTTAGTAAACGTTCTGGGGCGCTGGGCCCGTTTGTCATTTGGGCCAGGGGGTCGGGCCCAGTGGCCAGTGGCCCAGGGGGGCACTGCGGCTACGGGCGCAACGGGCGCCGGGCGTCGGGCGTCCGCCCGAACGAGACGGGCGAGGGGGCGCGGCGGACGTAGGCCGTCGGGGCGCGGTGAGGCGAGGCTCGCCGGCCGGAGCAGAGCCGCAGCAGGGGACGGGCAGAGGCGGCCACGCGCGGCCACGGGCGCGTACGGGGGCGAGGGTGCGGGGCGAAGCCAGAGGCCAACGCCGGTGGGAGGCAACGGCGGCGCGGCTCGCGCGGGCGCGCGTCGGTGCGGTCGGGCGTGGGGAAGAAGCAGCGAGGGGGGAGCGCGGTCGAGGCCATCGGCCTGCCCGCGACGGCGAGGGCGCGACGGCGAGGGGGGCAGGCGGGGCGTGGCCGACGCGGGCGCGCGGTCGGGGCGCGCGCGGGCGAAGGCCGTGCGGGCGCGCGGGCGTGGTCAGGCGCGGCGGGGGCGCGTCTGGGCGCGCCGGAGCGCAAGCGGGGCGGCGGTGACCGAGAAGAGAGGGGCGGGCGACGGAGGCCGGTGGCCTCACCGTGGGATGCAGGGTCACGGCAGTGGGGGTCGAGGGGGAGACGGGGGCGACGGCGATGCGGTGTCGAGGCGCAGTCCGGCGAGGAGGAGGCGGGCCGGCGAGGCAGTGCTCCGGCGAGGCGAGGGCGCGGGGTCGAGCGCGACGGCGACGGCCTCCTCCTCGATCCAGATCAGGGGGGCAGGGGAGATATTTCGGGGGGGGAAGTGGGGTGGCTGTCGGTGGGGGGTGAGGGGATAAGGTAGGCCAGATGGGCCAGGGTGGAGCTGGGCCTTTCGGCCGGGGGGGATGGTGCTGGCCGGCTGGGCCTGGGGTTGGCCCAGTTGGGCCAGGTCCAGTGGGGGGGCTTTTGTTTTATTTATTTTTTGTTTTCTGTTTTGTTTTGCATTTTCTTTTATTTATTTTCTTTCACCTTTTAAATCTATTTTAAAATACTTAGGCATTTTCTAAAAAGGAGTTTTCTCCACAATAATTACCAGTGTATTATTTGGCACCCACCGAACATTTTTGTTTAAACTTTTGAAAACTTTTATTTTCCACTTTAATTTTAATTGAAGTTTGAATTAGGAGTTTGAAAGGAAATGTGATTCCAATGTGATCAAGCCCTGTTTAGCAACATGATTAGCTTAATCACAGAGAGTTACTGTAGCATGATTCTCGGGGTGTTACAGTGTCCCTGAGGTAATTTCAATTTGGGTGAACTAGACTTTGAAGATCTGACTATAACGTGCAACGACGCTCCACCTTAGGAATCACTAAATCAACTCCAAGAGGTTATTGACCATGTCGGGGCACGATAAATGTGACCTTGATGGTCTAATTCCTGCAAGCAATAGAAGAACAAGCAATCATTATATTTGCAATATGGATATTGCTAATAAAGTGGAAGTTTTGATGAAAGTTGGTGTTCCGTAAGCGTTCTTGGCCCGGTCGGTGGACACAAATGAAGTAAACAAGTTGCAACAATGGAGAACTTTTAACTAAACAAAGCCCGAGTCTAAATGATGCCCAAGAAACGATATTTATGGAGGGAAAAAGTGGAAATCCGATCAGCTTTGTGAGGGGGGGGCTCAGCATAAGGTGGTTTCCTCCACTAATGCAGACTCTAAAAATTGTCTATGGTCATGCATTTTAAAATTACACGGGCTTGTCCCAAATTTAAGGTGGCGCAATACCTATAGAAGGCTACGGAAAAATATGTCATGTCATATTTTATATTTCACTCATGTCTGTATATGTCACCATGTTGACGTCAAAGTCCTAAAATCTCCACATGAAGCTCCATTTGGCGTACCCAGCATGCCCACCTTGATATCCATGCGTGATCATGGTCCAATGCTTGTCTCTCTTCTCCATGAAAGTCCTTTATTTCTGAGCCATACAAAAACATCTAATTTAGGCAGCTTCCTATTCTCATGAACTCGAAGATAAGCCTTTTTGCCAGGTTGATAGACCATGTCTTTATGATGACGGTCATACTGACTCTTCTGACGTGACTGAGCAGTCTTGAGATTCTCGCGAATAATGCGGACTTGTTCTTCGGCCTCTTGAATAATATCCGGACCGAAGAGTGGACGTTCGCCAGTTTTTGACCAGTTCAGAGGGGTTCGGCACTCTCGTCCATATAACACTTCGAAGGGGGCCATCTTCAGACTAGCTTGATAGCTATTATTATAAGAGAACTCAGCATACGGGAGAGATTCCTCCCATTTCTTGCCGAAGGAAATAACACAAGCTCGAAGCATGTCTTCGAGAACTTGATTGACGCGTTCAACTTGTCCTTGCGATTGAGGATGAAACGCAGTACTGAATGACAGATGAGTTACCATAGCTTCTTGGAAACTTGCCCAGAATCTTGAAGTGAATAAGCTGCCACGGTCTGAACTGATAACCAATGGAATACCGTGGAGTGAAACAATCCTGGACATATAGAGCGTTGCCAACTGGCTAGCAGTGATCGTTTCTTTGACTGCCAGAAAATGTGCAACTTTGGAAAGCCGGTCAATGACGACAAGAATAGCATCATTACCTTTCTGTGATTTGGGAAATCCAGTGACGAAGTCCATCTCGACATGGTCCCATTTCCATTCAGGAATAAAGATAGGTTGCAGAGTTCCAGCAGGCCTTTGATGTTCTGCTTTGATAGGTCGGCAAACGTCACACTCAGCAACATAACGAGCAATGTCTTGCTTCATATTAGACCACCAGAATCTCTGACGGATGTCTTGGTACATCTTTGTACTACCAGGATGGATACATAGAGGCGTATCATGAGCTTCTTTCATAACTTCCTGTGTCATATCCAGGTTTTTCTCTGCACATGGCACCACTAGGCGGCCCTTGAAGTATAGGGTGCCATCTTCAGCAATGGTGAAGAATGAGGGCTTTCCTTCTGCGAGGTAGCGCTTAATCTTGTGGGCTTCAGAGTCATACTTCTGTAGCCTTTTGATGCTGTCCTCGAGATCTGGTTTAGCAACTAGGGTATTGAGGGAACCCTGGGTAACAACGTGGAGGTTCACATTGCCAAACTCCTTAGGAGGGGGAGCGAGTGCACCCGGAGGAACAATATGGAGGTTCAACTTCCTGAATTCTTCAACAAGCGAAGGCTGAACTTTGTGAACCTGGAGGTGGTTGCAGTAAGACTTGCGGCTCAAGGCATCAGCCATTACATTAGCCTTGCCTGGCGTATAGGAAATACCCAAGTCAAAGTCTGCAACAAGCTCCATCCATCTCTGTTGACGGAGGTTCAGATCTGGCTGAGTAAACAGATACTTCAGACTTTGGTGGTCAGTGAAGATCTCGCAACGATTACCGAGAAGGTAATGTCGCCACTGTTTCAGCGCATGAATGACAGCAGCAAGTTCGAGATCGTGAACTGGGTAGTTCTCTTCGTGAGGGCGCAGTTGCCGAGAGGCATAAGCAATCACTTTGCGGTCTTGCATTAGGACACAGCCTAATCCTTGACGGGAAGCGTCGCAGTAAATGACGAAGTCCTTCTTAGTATCAGGTGGAGCTAGAACTGGGGCAGAAGTCAACTTGTCTTTGAGTGTCTGGAAACTTTCCTGACATTTGTCTGTCCATTGGAACTTGACACCCTTATGCAACAGGTTAGTCAGAGGCCTGGCGATCTTAGAGAAGTTCTCGACAAATCGACGGCAATAGCTGGCGAGACCAGAAAACTTCGGACTTGCTTAACGTTCTTGGGAGGAGTCCAATCAAGAATAGCCTGAACTCGTTCAGGGTTGACGGCAATACCATCCTTAGAGATGACATGCCCAAGATAGGTTACTTCCGGTAGCCAGAATTCACATTTGGAGAACTTGGCATATAGTTGATGCTCTCGTAGCTTTTCCAGCACAAGTCGAAGATGTTCAGCATGTTCTTCTTCGTTCTTGGAAAATACCAGGATATCATCCAGATAACCCACGACGAACTTGTCGAGGTAATCCATGAATATATAGTTCATCAGACGAGAGAAGGTGGCTGGAGCATTGGTTAAACCGAAAGACATGACGGTGTACTCGTATGAACCATAGCGAGTCACGAAGGCGGTCTTTGGGATATCCTCTTCGCGAACACGGATCTGGTGGTAGCCCAACCTCAGGTCGAGCTTAAAGAACACTGACGAACCCGCCAGTTGATCATACAGATCATTGATCCGAGGAAGGGGGTATTTATTCTGAATGGTAGCTTGGTTTATAGGACGGTAGTCTTGAACTAACCGGTTTGTCCCATCCTTCTTCTTGACAAAGAGAGGAGGTGCTCCCCAAGGAGAGCAACTTGGGCGAATGAATCCTTTGCGAAGAGATTTGTCGATTTCCTCCTTAAGCTCAAGGAGTTCATGCGGCGGCATCTTGTAGGGTCGCTTGGCTATAGGAGTGGTGCCTGGTTTCAAGTCGATGATGAATTCGATAGCTCTAGCAGGGGAAATCCCTGGAAGTTCTTCAGGGAAGACGTCGAGGAATTCACGCACGACGGGAATGTTTTCAATGCCCTCGAGTGGTGCAGCGTTCAATGCATTCAATGCATAGAGCCTTGCCTCGGCATTTTGCACCAGATTAGCTTGGTAAGCAACTATTTCATCTGAAGGGTGTAGCAGATGGACGGTTTTAGTGGCGCAAACTATAGAAGCAGTATGCGCTTTCAACCAATCCATACCCAAAATGAGGTCGATGTTAGACGACTTCAGGATAATGGGAGAGGCATAGAATTCCAGCCCTTCGATTTCCACGGGGACATCGATGCCAACCAAGGAGGTTTGACATTGTCCCACGGGGGTTTTGACCAATACAGAGGTGTTCATCTCCTCACATTTAACGTCGTGCTTGTATGCAAAATCTTCTGACATGAATGAATGCGATGCACCTGTATCAAATAAAACGGATGCTGGTACTGAATTTACGAGGAGTGTACCCATCACAGTAGCAGGCTGGTCTTGAGCTTCGTTGAGATCAACGTGGTTGGCATGAGCACGACCATAAGGCTTAGCATTGTTGTTGCGGGGCTGGTTGTTACCACGGCCCGTTGCTGGAAGGGCAAGTTGATTCTGATTCTGATGGCAGTCCCTGGCACGGTGACCTGGTTGTCCACGCTTGTAGCACAGACCATTATTGGGAGTGGGAACAGGAGCTTGGGATGGTGGAGCTGGAAGTCTTGACTGCCTAGATGGTGGTGGAGGCAGACGAGGTGCAGCATAGGTCTGCCTTGGGGCAGATGCATTTGGACGGTACATGCTGTTCGGGATCCATATCTTACGCTTCTGTGCGGGCGAGCCCGAAGATGAGCCCGTGTCACGGTTGCGCCTGTGAGAGCTCTGGTATTCCTGCAGACCAGTTTCGACATTGATGGCCTTGTTCACCAAGGTGGCGAAATCAGCATAGTCATATACTAGAAGTGTGAGCTTGATGTCAGCTTGAAGGCCATCACGGAACTTCTCCTGTCTGCGTGCATCAGTTGCAATGTCTTCTTCAGCATAGCGGGACAAGTCCAGAAACTCCCGCTGATAAGCTTCGACAGTTTTGTTGCCTTGGGTGAGGTTGTGGAACTCACGCTTCTTCCGGTCCATGACTCCCTGAGGAATGAAGCGGGCACGGAAAGCAGCTTGGAAGTCTGGCCAGGTGATGATTGTTCCAGCTGGCAGAGTACGCCTGTGGCTGTCCCACCATTGAGCTGCGGGTCCCTTCAAGAAGAAGGAAGCAAAGGTGACATAGCTGGCAGGGGCTACATCAGCAGACTCCATCTCATAGGTGATGTCACGGAGCCAGTCATCAGCATCCAGAGGCTGAGTTGAGCTGCGGTAGATGGTTGGGTTGAGGCGTATGAAATCTTGAAGAGTCACTTGGGCTGGCTGCTGGTTCATATTGGGGCGAGGAAACTGAGCCATCATATTTTCCATGAATTGGCGGTTCAGTTCAAACTGTTGGATCATACCAGCCATGTACTCAGGTGGTGGTGGGGCATCGCCACCACGACCACGACCACCTGGTCTAACCATCCTGCTAATATATAACAGGGGTAGTTCAGCATTGAGAAATATTTGCAAAGACAAGAATCATCCATGATGAAACATGCATAACGAAAGGAGCACGATAGCTGCTACATAGTAGTCGGCATAACTTACAAAAGGGGTCATGCATAGAGTTCAGTACATAGACTAAAACATCATAGGCGGCACACAGGCTCGCGGCGACTGCAACTAATACTAACTAAGCAAGACTACATCAGTCCCAAGAGGTACTGTGGAGGTAATCGTAGCCCGACAGCTGGTAGTGAGGCAACGGATAGCCCTCCACGTCAGCAGACTGGGGGCCGCGGATACTCAGGTGTAGAGCCCGATGCTCAGGTGGCAGAAGAGGACCAAGTGCGGGAGAGTAGCCTCCCACCTCTGGCCAACCGACACCGTTGGGCATCACGGTCCTGGCTGGGTAGATCGCAGTACGTGGTACCTGTACAGACCGGACAAAGGGGTGCAGCAGCGTCAGAGCACGGTAAAGGTGCTGACGGGTGGTGTACATCTCGTGGCGAAGAGCTCGGTTAGCTCGATCCAGCCCATCAGCATGCAGAACCAGGTTCTGATGGTAGAAGGGCTCTCGGGTGACAGTGGAGTAGGCAGCAGTATAGTATCCCTCCGCACCAACATCGGATGCGATAGCAATGTGCCTGAAAGGGGAGGTGTCCAACTCCCGATACTCTCCACGAAGACGTGTCAGAGCAGCATAGGCAGCATCGTGGACAGCCATATCGATGGTAACACCAACACCATGTGCGGTGTGCAGCACAGTAGTGGAGTCGTACTCCCGAGAGGAGAGGTGGACGATGGCACGGTACTGCTCCTAGTTAAAGTCCTGCTACTCCTCGTAGACGGTGTACTCAGGGTGCCAGCGATAACCCAGATAGGTCATCATCTCAGCTAGCACCGCAGGTGATCCCGAGGCACCAATGGCCGTCGTGTGGCGCACGACCTGCCTCGTGGGTTCCATCTGAAAGCAAAGACGTTACAAAGGAGTCAAATGATAGTGTGTAAATTGTTCAATATACTATTCTAAGAAACAACTATGGCTTATCCAACTTTGGGGTGAATGCGGTCACGGGATCCTAGTGTTAGAGTTTGTAAATTCGTTTAACCCGAGTAGAAGAGAGTTCAGAGTCCCAGAGTAAAGGTCGAGGAGTAAAAGATCCTAGTACCACCCAATGGCGACGTGGGCCCGTAAGACACACAGCCATGTTAGTAAAAGTTTTGTAATGTCTAGACTCGACTTCGGCCAAGGAGTGTGGAAAGGGGGATTCCTACAGGTAGTCGGCTCTGATACCAACTTGTGACGCCCCCGATTTGACCGTACACTAATCATGCACGCAAATGTGTACGATCAAGATCAGGGACTCACGGGAAGATATCACAACACAACTCTAAAACATAAATAAGTCATACAAGCATCATAATACAAGCCAGGGGCCTCGAGGGCTCGAATACAAGTGCTCGATCACAGACGAGTCAGCGGAAGCAACAATATCTGAGTATAGACATAAGTTAAACAAGTTTGCCTTAAGAAGGCTAGCACAAATTGGGATACAGATCGAACGAGGTGCAGGCCTCCTGCCTGGGATCCGCCTAACTACTCCTGGTCGTCGTCAGCGGCCTGCACGTAGTAGTAGGCACCTCCAGTGTCGTAGGAGTCGTCATCGACGGTGGCGTCTGGCTGCTGGACTCCAGCATCTGGTTGCGACAACCAGATAGAAAGGAAAGGGGGAAAAGAGGGAGAGAAGCAACCGTGAGTACTCATCCAAAGTACTCGCAAGCAAGGAGCTACACTACGTATGCATGGGTATATGTGTAAAGGGGCATATCAGTGGACTGAACTGCAGAATGCCAGAATAAAAGGGGGAAAGCTAGTCCTGTCGAAGACTACGCTTCTGGTCATCTCCATCTTGCAGCAAGTAGAAGAGAGTAGATTGAAGTCCTCCAAGTAGCATCGCATAGCATAATCCTACCCGGCGATCCCCTCCTCGTCGCCCTGTTAGAGAGCGATCACCGGGTTGTATCTGGCACTTGGAAGGGTGTATTTTATTCAGTATCCAGTTCTAGTTGTCATAAGGTCAAGGTACAACTCCGGGTCGTCCTTTTACCGAGGGACACGGCTATTCGAATAGATAAACTTCCCTGCAGGGGTGCACCACATAACCCAACACGCTCGATCCCATTTGGCCGGACACACTTTTCTGGGTCATGCCCGGCCTCGTAAGATCAACACGTCGCAGCCCCACCTAGGCTCAACAGAGAGGTCAGCACGCCGGTCTAACCCTATGCGCGCAGGGGTCTGGGCCCATCGCCCTATGCACACCTGCACGTTGCGTACGCGGCCGGAAGCAGACCTAGCCCCCTTAATACAAGCGCGAGCTTATGGTCCAATGCGGCGCGCGCCACTCAGTTGCTGACGTCAAAAGAGTTTCGGCTGATACCACGACGTCGGGATACCCATAACTACTCCCACGTAGATGGTTAGTGCGTATAGACCAAATGGCCAGACTCAGATCAAATACCAAGATCTCGTTAAGCGTGTTAAGTAACCGAAAACGCCGACCAGGGCCAGGCCCACCTCTCACCTAGGCGGTCTAAACCTGCCCTGTCGCTTCGCCACAAAGATCAACTCGCGGGTACTCCTACGAGCCGACCCGACTTTAGTCATCACATGTAACATGTATTTAGTATATAAGTATATACCCGTGATCACCGCCCAGGTGATCACGGCCCGAAGGTATAGCACAGCAGATGGACAAGAATGTAGGGCCACTGATGGAAAACTAGCATCCTATACTAAGCATGTAGGATTGCAGGTAAAGATAACAACAGTAGTTACAAGGATAGGCTATGCATCAGGATAGGATATCGAAAAGCAGTAACATTCTACACTACTCTAATGCAAGCAGTATAGAGAAGAATAGGCGATATCTGGTGATCAAGGGGGGGGCTTGCCTGGTTGCTCTGGCAAGTAGGAGGGGTCGTCGACTCCGTAGTCGAACTGGGCAGCAGCAGTGTCGGTCTCGTAGTCTACCGGAGAGAAGAGGGGGAAGAAACAGTAAATACAATGCAAACATAAGCATGACGATGCGTGACATGACAATGAGCGGTGCTAGGTGTGTCCTAACGCGACAGTAGGTGGTACCGGCGAAGGGGGGGAACATCCGGGAAGTATTCCCGATGTTTTGCGTTTTCGGACAGATGGACCGGAGGGGGAAAGTTGCGAGTTCGATAGGTTAGGGAGGTACGGTGGACGAACGGACTGCGTATTCGGATTCGTCTCGTCGTTCTGAGCAACTTTCATGTTGAAAATATTTTAATCCGAGTTACGGATTAAAAGATATGATTTTCTAAAGATTTTATTAATTTCTGGAATTTAATTAATTATTTAATTTAATTCAAAATTTGGATTTATGACATCAGCATGATGTCATGCTGACATCAGCAGTCAACAGGGGTTGACTAAGTCAAACTGACATGTGGGTCTAGTGGGACCCACCTGTCATTCACTGTTCAGGTTAATTAGGGTTTAGCTAATTAATTACTGTTTAATTAAATTAAATAGGATTAATTAACTTAATTAATTTAGTTAATTAATTAATTAATTAATTAAAATTATTTTTATTTTCTTTATTTATTTATTTATTAATTAAATTATTCTTATTCTTATTCTTATTATTATTATTTTATTTATTATTATTATTATTATTATTTTATTTATCATTTTTATTATTAATTTTTTTTAGTAAACGTTCTGGGGCGCTGGGGCCCGTTTGTCATTTGGGCCAGGGGGTCGGGCCCAGTGGCCAGTGGCCCAGGGGGCGAGGCCCACTAGGCAGTGGCCCAGGGGGGCACTGCGGCTACGGGCGCAATGGGCGCAACGGGCGCCGGGCGTCGGGCGTCCGCCCGAACGGGACGGGCGAGGTGGCGCGGCGGATGTAGGCCGTCGGGGCGCGGCGAGGCAAGGCTCGCCGGCCGGAGCAGAGCCGCAGCAGGGGACGGGCAGAGGCGGCCACGCGCGGCCACGGGCGCGTACGGGGGCGAGGGTGCGGGGCGAAGCCAGAGGCCAACGCCGGTGGGAGGCAACGGCGGCGCGGCTCGCGCGGGCGCGCGTCGGCGCGGTCGGGCGTGGGGAAGAAGCAGCGAGGGGGGAGCGCGGTCGAGGCCATGGGCCTGCCCGTGACGGCGAGGGCGCGACGACGAGGGGGGGCAGGCGGGGCGTGGCCGACGCGGGCGCGCGGTCAGGGCGCGCGCGGACGAAGGCCGTGCGGGCGCGCGGGCGTGGTCAGGCGCGGCGGGGGCGCGTCTGGGCGCGCCGGAGCGCGAGCGGGGCGGCGGTGACCGAGAGGAGAGGGGCGGGCGACGGAGGCCGGTGGCCTCACCGTGGGATGCAGGGTCACGGCAGTGGGGGTCGAGGGGGAGACGGGGGCGACGGCGATGCGGTGTCGAGGCGCAGTCCGGCGAGGAGGAGGAGGCGGGCCGGCGAGGCAGTGCTCCGGCGAGGCGAGGGCGCGGGGTCGAGCGCGACGGCGACGGCCTCCTCCTCGATCCAGATCGGGGGGCAGGGGAGATATTTCGGGGGGGAAGTGGGGTGGCTGTCGGTGGGGGTGAGGGGATAAGGTAGGCCAGATGGGCCAGGGTGGAGCTGGGCCTTTCGGCCGGGGGGGGGGGGGGGATGGTGCTGGCCGGCTGGGCCTGGGGTTGGCCCAGTTGGGCCAGGTCCAGTTGGGGGGGCTTTTGTTTTATTTATTTTTTTGTTTTCTGTTTTGTTTTGCATTTTATTTTATTTTTATTTTCTTTCACCTTTTAAATCTATTTTAAAATACTTAGGCATTTTCTAAAAAGGAGCTTTCTCCACAATAATTACCAGTGTATTATTTGGCACCCACCGAACATTTTTGTTTAAATTTTTGAAAACTTTTATTTTCCACTTTAATTTTAATTGAAGTTTGAATTAGGAGTTTGAAAGGAAATGTGATTCTAATGTGATCAAGCCCTGTTTAGCAACATGATTAGCTTAATCACAGAGAGTTACTGTAGCATGATTCTCGGGGTGTTACAGTGTCCCTGAGGTAATTTCAATTTGGGTGAACTAGACTTTGAAGATCTGACTATAACGTGCAACGACGCTCCACCTTAGGAATCACTAAATCAACTCCAAGAGGTTATTGACCATGTCGGGGCACGATAAATGTGACCTTGATGGTCTAATTCCTGCAAGCAATAGAAGAACAAGCAATCATTATATTTGCAATATGGATATTGCTAATAAAGTGGAAGTTTTGATGAAAGTTGGTGTTCCGTAAGCGTTCTTGGCCCGGTCGGTGGACACAAATGAAGTAAACAAGTTGCAACAATGGAGAACTTTTAACTAAACAAAGCCCGAGTCTAAATGATGCCCAAGAAACGATATTTATGGAGGGAAAAAGTGGAAATCCGATCAGCTTTGTGAGGGGGGGGGCTCAGCATAAGGTGGTTTCCTCCACTAATGCAGACTCTAAAAATTGTCTATGGTCATGCATTTTAAAATTACACGGGCTTGTCCCAAATTTAAGGTGGCGCAATACCTATAGAAGGCTACGGAAAAATATGTCATGTCATATTTTATATTTCACTCATGTCTGTATATGTCACCATGTTGACGTCAAAGTCCTAAAATCTCCACATGAAGCTCCATTTGGCGTACCCAGCATGCCCACCTTGATATCCATGCGTGATCATGGTCCAATGCTTGTCTCTCTTCTCCATGAAAGTCCTTTATTTCTGAGCCATACAAAAACATCTAATTTAGGCAGCTTCCTATTCTCATGAACATTAGAAGTAATTCTTCGAAATGAAAGTACCTAATAGTTTTATTGGCATGCGCAACCTCAAGTGATCGGTCCTTGTTTGTATGGATCTTGAACATGTGTAGTTGTAGGGGATGTGTGTGTAAACTAGTAATGATGTTCTCATCATTGATGGTGAAACTTAAACTTCGAGGTGTGTGGGCACCTCAAAACTGGGATTGGAGGCAGTGCATATTTGCAAGTAGAACTTATGACTAAATTGCATGGAAAATCTTTGGATTTCAAAAGATGCACCGAGAAACATATATAAATGTGTGACCAACTTTCATCGGTTTAATGATGGAAAAGTTTATATAGTAACTTATGATGTTTCTTGGAGGATTGGAAGCTCCGCTAACGTCTCTTTATGCTCACGTTTGTTGTTATGTCATAGTGAATCTTCATCGAGTTAGTTTTGTTCTACATTTTTCTCGATTAAATTTTAAATAAGAATGCTCATATTCAATCCTTCCCACTCCCATACGAGAAATGTAGCATTGATCTAGACCAACAGTTCATAATATTCCGTATGTTTTCAATCTCTGCCTTTTTCTAGATAAGCAATGCTACATTTTGTCTGGCATATTCTTATCTAAGCAGCTCTTTTTATTTCTTCAATTATACTTCTATCCAGATTTGGGTGTATTGCATCGTCGATAGTCCACCTCTAAACGAGAATGTCATAAAATTGTTTATTTAATCTCCTAATTAGAATATATTGATTAACCTGAGGGGCACCTCATATAAAATTTTGTTTTGAATACATATTAATACAAAGTAACATTGTATGGTAGTACATATAAAAGCATGTATTTTAAGGCTCTTCGATCTTAGCTCCTCATGTTAATCGGATCAAGAATTAAAGTTCTTTGGACCATGCATGCTATTAAAATTATAAAAATATCATATAAAATTGCGGTCCATTTTTCAACCATGTTCATCCATTATACAAACCAAAATTTATATTTTGTGCTAGCTGGAAATTGGTATGAAGCTTTGTGGGTGTCATATTGTTTATATGATAATATTTAAAATGTGTTAGATCACACTATTTTGAACAAAAAAATCTAAATAAAGCTCTTGACTTCAACATGGGAGGCTTGCTTCATATAATGTATACAACGTGTATTGCACGAGTACGATTGGTAGTTGAGAAAATCCACGGTGATGGACATTTTTCATGAATGTTGTAGAATAAAGTACTTTACCTTCTGCATTTCCCATTATGCATGTACATTTGATGCATGAGACCCTTGTCATTCATGTTTAGCTAGTTGACCTTAGTAATAATTGCAATTGTTTATTACTCGTGGGCTAGGTAGTGATCTTAAAATCATTCATGGTCTACGACGTTTCTTAATCAAAGTCAATTTTTGCACAAATATGTACATACCAATGTCCTTGCTGAGCTTCATATAAGACCCATGTTATTTTGTGTTTGCTACACATAGGCCTTGAAGATGAGAACAAAATGACAATACATGCTTGTAGTACCAATCAATGTAGGTATATATATGCAATTCGCGAAAAAATGCAATTTGCGACATAAAAATTTATAGGTTCAAATACGTATGAACTAGACAAGTTAGAAAAAAATTGATCGGAACAAAATAAAATAACCATACACATAATCTTTGATTAAGAATAGTTTGTTTATAAAATTTTAATTCAATGCAGGTTGGTTTTTCTTTGGGTGGGTAAATGAGAGTTTTATTCCAAAGGTGCAGAATTACAATCTAGAGGCAAGATTTTCTCAATACATGAAGGCCCTCTGTGTAGCCAAACGGCAGTGCTACATTCAGTACGGTTATATCTTGCTAGAGTATCTGCAACTCTATTCTGACGACAAAGAAGTTTTTGCAGAATAAACTCCCTGCCATCTCTTAACCCTTTAATTTCTAGCACTAGATGACCGTACACTGAACGGTTCAAAGAATCATGAAGAAGATAGATCGGGCTGTGGACGAAGGAAAATACTCTTTGGAACATGATGGTAATTACACCTGGTTACATATTTTATTTAAAAAAAACAGAAAAAAGTCAAAATGTTCCAAAAAAATTCCCACAAATTTGAGCTGCCGTTTCTGGCATACAAAAATAATCTATAACGAAATATTCTCTGACAATAGCCTGAACAATTCAGGGTATATAGCGACAAATTTGTTTTTTTTACGTCCAGAACAACATGAAAGTCATTTTTTCGCGAAAGTTTGTATACAAGTGCAACAATAAATCTACTTTGTTCGCAAATTAGTTTAAAAAGCTTGTGTAATTACACCTAAGGGCCAAATGTTCTAGTCCCGTGGTCGAGTCAGATAATCTGAACGTAAAGTAACAAAAACACGCGAACATTAATGCCCTTGTTCACTTTTCTTGTGTACACTATGTTTTTACTTCTTATTTCATTTAAGTATACCCGAACATCTTTCTGTTGAGAACATGATCCATCATGTGGATCCCACGTACAATCGTACATAGAACTATTTACAAGTGTAAATTCATATCAACAGGATGAGCAGAAAAATCGTAAACGGACAAAAAAGACTACATTACACATACCCCTTGATTTAAAATAATTTTCTATGAGTTTATGTTTAACTCTGAAATAATTAATAATAATTTATCGAAAGTAAAATCAATGCATTTGGAGGTAAGAATGAGAAGGTGCCTCCCTGATCAGTGTGAATATTCTTCGAGTTAGTTTTGTTCTACTTCCCTTAACGGACTTTTAAATAAGAATGATTTCGTTCAATCTCTACACTCTTCAACGAGAAATGGAGTATGGATTTAGTTTGTGACATTTCGCGTGATTTCAATCTCTGTTGTTTTATAGATAAGAGTTGCTATATTTTGTTTGGCATATACTTACCTAAATAGATATTTTTATTAGTCCAAATATATTTCAATATATAGCATGTAAATATGATGTTGCGTCATTAATAACCTAACTCAAAACGAGAATATCATAAAATTGTATATTAATTATGTATTTAATATTCTAATAAAAACATATTGGTTATCCATAATGGCATATCATTTCAATTTTTCTTTTTAAATATATAGTTAATACATAATAATACCGTACCGCGGTACTTATAAAAGCATAAATTTTAAAACTCTCCAATCCTAGCTTCTCATATTAACCAGATCAGGAATTAAAGTTTTTAACCTTGCATGCTATTAAAATTATTAAAATGTCATTTAGAGATGTGGTTCATATTAACAAAAATGTATAATTTGTGCAAGCTAGAAATTGGTATGAAGTTTTGTGGGTGTCATATTGTTTATGTGATAATATTAAAAATGTGTTAAGATCACACTATTCGAAAAAAAACTAAATAAAGCTCTGAACTTTAACATAGGAGACTTGCTTCATATAATGTACAGTATACAACGTGTATTGCACGAGTACGAGTGGTAGTTGAGAAAATCCACGACGATGGACATTTATCATGAATGTTGTAGAATAAAGTACTTTACCTTCCATATTTCCCAATATGCATGTACATTTGATGCATGACATCTCTGTCATGCATGTTTAGCCAGTTGTCCTTGGTAATAATTGGGATTGTTTATTGCTCGTGAGCTAGGCAGTGATGGTAAAATCAATCATGGTGTACGACGTTTCTTACCCAAAGTCAAATTTTGCACAAATATGCATATATACTAATATCCTTGCTGATTTTTTTTGTATAAGACCCCTGATTTTTGTGATTCCTACACCTAGGGCATGTACAGATGAGAACAAAAATGTATTTGCAATAATACACGCCTGCAGTACCGATCAATCTAGGATTCTAGGTACATATATGCAATTTGTGACATAAACATTTACGGGTACAAATTTGTATGAACAAGACAAGTTAGAAATTTGATCCATGACAAAATAAAATAACCATGGACATAATCTTTGATTGAGAATAATTGGTTGACAAAATTTTAATTTTCAATGCATGGTTTTTTTGCGAGAATAATTTCTGATTTATTCATCAACTGTCAAGGTAGTACAAAGAACATTAGAAGTAAAAAAAATCTTGGTCCGTAGACCACCTAGCTAAGACTACTAGCACTGGAGTGAGCTGAAGGCGCCCCACCGTTATTGGCCCATCTAAAATCAGAAAGTAACAAATACACGTAGACATCAATGCCCTTATACGGTTTTCTCGTGCACACTCTATTTTTTTTATTTCCTCTAAGTATACCCGAACATCTTTTTGTTCAGAACAAGATCCATCGTGGATCCACGTACAATCGTACATACACATATGCAGACTAGCTATTTACAAGTGTAATTAACTTCGTACCAACAACCCGAATAGGAGAATGTTGAACAGAAAAAGAAAGAAGACCATCATACACATACCCCCTTGATTTAAAATAATTTTGTACTGTATTTTAATTCTGAATAAATCAATAACTTTCTGGAAGGTAAAATGAAAGCATTGGAGGTTAGAACGGGAAGGCGCATCCCTGGCCCTGTAGGTCGTTGACCCATCCAAACTTCTCTGTGTAGGGGTTGACCATGGTCTCCGGCGGGTAATCGTCGATGCAGTCTTCCCAGGCGCTGGCGTCGTCGAGGTCCTTGCTCACCTCCCATTAGCAGCTGTTGCACTTGAACCCGGAGCCGAAGGTGACCATGGGCATGGTCATCATAGTGATTTCCTCAAACTATGACGATGATGAAGATGGCTACACGTGGAGGTCCCGACGGCGAGAACCGAAACAACATGTAGATTGTCCCCAATGGGCACAAAGATAGAAGTACAAGAGGTACTTGGAATCGAATCAAGAAGAAATATAGTTTGAGTAGAAGAAGAACAATCTATATTTAGAACTATGTTTATCATGCATTTGGGCATAGCTTTGCTTAGTAGGATCATGCGGTTGGAACTTATGTCATGTTTGAATTTGGAATTGTGTCTTTCAAAATTATAAATTTGAAATACTGTTGAATTGTGTGACACTGGAATATATCCATGTGGAATCGGAGTTGAAATGGAGTCCATATACACACATACTAAGATAAACAACATATGCGAAATGTAGAGGCAATAGTTTTAGGGAATTCGATAAGGCACAAGGATCCAAAACCTCTAAAACCATTTTAGAGGGTGGCTTGTCTAGGAATCTGTGGGAGTTGCTCTTACCCAATGTTTCTTTAATAAAATTGACTAATAGGCAGAAGCGTGTCCTTGAGGTAATTTCAATTTGGGTGAATTAGACTTTGAAGACCTGACTATATAACGTGAGACAAAGCTCCATCTTAGGAATCACTAAATCAACTCTGAGAGGTTAATGACCATGTCGGGGCACAATAAATATGAACTTGATGGTCTAGTTCCTGCAAGCAATAGAAGACAAAGCAATACTTATATTTGCAATATGGATACTGTTGATAAAGTGGAAGTATTGATGAAAGTTGGGGTTCCATAATCATTCTTGGCTTGGTCGTTGGACACAACTGAACAAGTTGCAACAATCGAGAACTTTTAACTAAACAAAACCTGAGTCTATGTGATGGCCAAGGGACGATATTTATGGAGGGACAAAGGGGAAATTCGATCAGCTCTGTGAGGGGGCAAAATCAGCATAAGGTAGCTCCCCCACCAATACAAATTCTAAAAATTGTGTATGGTCATGCATTTCAAAATTACACAGGCTTGGCCCAAATTAATGGTGGCGCAATACCTATAGAAGGCTATGGACAAAAAATATGGCATGTCATATTTTATATTTCACTCATGTCTTCATATGTCATCATGGTGGCGTCAAAGTCCTAAAATCTCCACATGAAGCTCCATTTGGCATTCCCTGCATGCCCATCTTTATCTCCATGCTTGATCATGCTCCACTGCTCATCTCTCTTCTCCATGAAGGTCCTTTATTCTTATGTAATACAAAAACATCTAATTTAGGTAGCATCTTATTCTTATGAACATTAGAAATAATTCTTCAAAATGAAAGTACCTAGTAGTTTTATTGGCGTGTGCGACATCTATTGTTTGGTCCTAGTTTGTATGGACTTGAACATGTGTAGGGGTAGGGGATGTGGGTGTAATAGTACTAGTGATGTTCTCATCATTGATAGTGAAACTTAAACTTCGAGGTGTGTTGGCACCTCATATACTGGGATTGGATGCACTGCATATTTGCAAGTAGAAGTTACGAGTAAATTTCATGGAAAAGAATTGGATTTAAAAAGATTCACCAAGAAACATATATAAATGTGTGACCAAGTTTCATTTGTTTAATAATGAAAGAAAAATTAAATAATAACTTATGATGTTTCTCAGAGGATTGGAAGCTCTCCTAACGTCTCTATCTGCTCACGTTTATTGTTACATCACAGTGAATCTTCATAAAGTTAGTTTTGTTCTACTTCCCTATTGATTATGCATGTACATTTGAAGCATGACATCCTTGTTGTCCTTCGTAATAATTGGGATTGTATATTGCTCGTGGGCTAGGTAGTGATCGTAAAATCAATCATGGTGTACGACGTTTCTTACCCAAAGTCAAATTTTGCACAAATATGCATATATACTAATATCCTTGCTAATTTTTCGTATAAGACCCCTGATTTTTTGTGATTCCTACACCTAGGCCATGTACATATGAGAACAAAATTGTATTTGCAACAATACACGCCTGCAGTACGATCAATCTAGGATTCTAGGTACATATATGCAATTTGGGACATAAACATTTACAGGTACAAATTTGTATGAACAAGACAAGTTAGAAATTTGATCTATGACAAAATGAAATAACCATAGACAAAATCTTTAATTGAGAATAATTGGTTAACAAAATTTTAATTCTCAATGCAGGTTTTTTTACAATAATAACTTCCAATCTGTTCATTAACTGTCAAGGTAATACAACGAACGCTAGAAGTAAAAAATATATCTAGGTCTGTAGACCACCTAGCGACGACTAGTAGCACTGAAGCGAGCCGAAGGAGTGCCTCTATTGTTGGCAAATTCTGAAATTAGAAAGTAACAAATACACGCAGATATCAATGCCTTATTCACTTTTGTTGTGCAACTCTGTTTTTGCTAAGAACACGATCCATCGTGTGGATTCACGTATTTTATTGCACGTTCTTCCTTAGCCCGTTATATTTGAACACAAACCGAAACACAATCCGGTGAGAAATGCCTTAATCTAGATGAGAAATGGTATACTTTGTCTAGCATATTTTTATCTAATTAGCTCTTTTTATTTCTTCAATTATGCTTCTATACAAATTTGAGTGTTTTGAATCGTTGAAATTCTACCTCTAGATGAGAATCTCATAAAATTGTATATATATTGTATATTTATTATTCTAATACCAACATATTGATTACCCTTAGGAACATCTCATTTTTTAAATATATATTTAATACATAATAACACCATATTGTGGTAGTTATAAAATTATGAATTTTAAGGTCTTCGATTTTAGCTTCTCATATTAATTGGATCAACAATTAAAGTTTTGACCCGGCATGCTATTTAAATTATAAAAATGTCATATAAAGATGCGGTCCATTTTTCAACCATGTTGACCCGTTATATTAACCAAAATTTATAATTTGTGCTAGCTGGAAATTGGTATGAAGCTTTGTGAGTGTTGTACTATTTATATGATAATATTAAAAATGTGTTAATATCACACTATTTTAAAAAAATAAGTAAAGCACTTGACTATAACATGGAGACTTGCTTCATATAATGTATACAACATGTATTGTACGAGTATGATTGGTAGTTGAGAAAATCCACGGGGATGGACATTTATCATGAATGTTGTAGAATCAAGTAGTTTACCTTCCACATTTCCCATTATGCATGTACATTTGATGCATGAGATCATTGTCATGCATGTTTAGCCGGTTGTCCTTCGTAATAATTGGGATTGTTTATTACTCATGGGCTAGGTAGTGATCTTAAAATCAATCATGGTGTACGACGTTTCTTACTCAAAGTCAAATTTTGAACAAATATGCATATGAAGACAGTGAATGTCCTTGTTGACTATTCATATAAGACCCTACTTTTTTTTGTTTCCTACACATGGGCCATGTATAAATATGATTAAAAAATTCTATTTACAAAAATACATGCCCGTAGTACCGATCAATCTAGGTACATATATGTAATTTGTGACATAAACATTTACATGTTTAACTTTGTATGAGCAAGACAGGTTAGAATTGTTTTGATATGGGCCAAAATAAAATAACTATAGACATAATCTTTGATTAAGAATAATTTTTTACAAAATTTTAATTCACAATCATGATTGTTGTACTAAATCAGCGACACTTATTTTAAGACAAAGTAACAAATACAAACAGACATCAATACCCTTGTGTTAACTATTCTTGCACACATTCTGTTTTTCCTTTTTATTTCTTCCAAATATACCCGAACATCTTTTTGTTCAGAACAAGATCCATCGTGGATCCACGAACAATCGTACATACACATATGCGGACCGACTATTTACAAGTGTAATTAACTTCGTATCAACAACCCGAATATGAAAATGGTGAACATAAAAAAAAGAAGACCACCATACACATACCCCTTGATTTAAATATAATTTTCTACTGAGTATTTTAATCCCGAATAAATCAATAATTTTCTGGAAGGTACTATGAAAGCAATGGAGGTTAGAACGGGAAGGCGCCTCCCTGGCCCTGTAGGTCGTTGACCCATCCGAACTTCTCCGTGTAGGGGTTGACCATGGTCTCCGGCGGGTAGTCGTCGATGCAGTCTTCCCAGGCGCCGGCGTCGTCGAGGTCCTTGCTCACCTCCCAGTAGCAGCTGTTGCACTTGAACCCGGAGCCGAAGGTGACCATGAGCACCCTGTCCCCTGCTTTGAGCCGCCGCTTCGCCTCCATGTAGGAGAGCACGTACCACAGGCTGCTCGCCGACGTGTTCCCCCACCGGTGCAGCGTCATGGTCGCCGGCTCGACGTCGTAGCTGTTGAGCCCCAGGTTCTTCCTCACCGCCTCGATGACGGCCGTCCCGCCGGGGTGGAGGCAGAAGTGGTCCACCCCCGTCTTGAAGTTGATCTTGGGGCCCTCGAACTTGAGCTTCCGGCGCATGAGCTTGCGCGCCAGGAGGCGCACGGTGAAGCGCGCGAGCTCGGCGGCCGGCAGGATGCGCGGCGCCAGGCGCTGGAGGTTCTCGCTGAAGGCGCGCACGGCGGCCTTGGGGAGCGCCTTGCTGAGGCTGACGCCGAGGCGGCCGTCGGCGTCCTCGCAGTGCACGGCGGCAGCGTGCGCGTCGTCGTGCGCGCCGATGTGCGCGCGCACGAGGCAGCGCAGCTCCATCTTGGCCCGGGACCGGTAGGCCGGGTCGTTGGTGAGCAGCGCGGCGGCGCCGCCGCAGCGGAAGAGGCAGTTGCCGAGCATCATGGACTTGTCGGTGCCGTTGTACCAGTTGGGGGCGCAGGACTCGGAGGTGACCACCAGCGCCATGGTGCGCGGGCGGGTGAGCATGACCTGCCGCGCGAGATCCACAGACACGAGCCCCGCGCTGCACCCCATGCCGGACAGGTTGTACGCCTGGACGTCCTCCCGCATCCCGAACCGGGCCACGACCCTCGCCGCCAGCGACGGCGCCGGCGAGAAGGACCCGACATTGAGCACGACCAGGTCCACGTCCCGCGGCGAGACGCCCGTCTTCTCGAACACGCCGCGCACGGCGTCGTCGAAGAAGGCGTCCATCTCCTCGAGCGCGTCGTAGTGGGTGGCGCACTCCTCGCGGCCGTCGAGCACGTTGCGCGGGCAGTAGGTGTGCTCGCCGATGCCGGAGTTGACGATGACCTTGAGCAGGAAGCGGTAGTCGGGCATGCCGAGGCGCTTGTTGCGCTCGATGACGGCGCCGGCCATCTCGGTGGTGACCTTGCGGTCGTCGGAGGGCTTGTGGCAGGCGAAGTCGAGCAGGTAGCAGCGCGCCCGCCGCCGCCGCGCCAGGGCCTGCCACGCCAGGTACGCCGCCGCGTGCGCCAGCAGCAGCACCGTCAGCAGCGGCAGCAGCTCCATGGTGGCGCTCCGGTGAGCTCGGTTTAGGTGGTGACTGGCGAGTGTGAGGGAGTGTGGCAGTGGCAGTGGCAGGGGCTGGCGTGGCGCGGGCGGGATATATAGACGGGCGGCACGCGGTTGGTGGCGCGGTGCGAGATGTACGTGTTGTAGTGTAGTACGTGGGCGCGCGCACGCGAGGGACGCGGCTCAACTACTGGGGGTGGTGGTGGCGAACATGGCCGCGTCGCGTCGGGGTCGGGTCGCCGGTGAGGTGGGGTTTAATGCGATCGGGGCGGGCACCAGTGGCGGCCTGCGGTGGCCAACGCCCAACCAATTACTCCCCGCGGTGGCATGCATTGGCGAGCTAGTTAGGCCTGTCCGTCTCTCTGGCACTGGCACACACGCCGGCCAGCCAGCCAATCGCCGACGGGATAGCAGGATGAGGGCGACGCGAAAGGCGGTGTCCCCTGTTTTCATTCACATTACAAAATCAAGGCAAAATCCTTGTGAGTTGACACCCTCTATGATTGATCACTCCCCTCGCTAGCATGCATGCTAACGATTCCAAGTGGTTCGAGTCCGACGACTGTTGAGTGGCCTTCCTTGTGAAGCGGAAACAGTGACTGTCAGGTTAATTACTACTACCAGTAAAAGTAATGTGTCATCGAGCTACGCAGCAGTGGCATGGTGAACTTGGGGCCGTGTCCGGTGCCGGTGGTGCCGGCGGCAGGACGCCACCGCTGGCCGGCACACGTACTCTCCGTGAGGGAGCGCCACTGCACTGATCAGTGATCCCGTCGACGGGTACCACGACTTTTGTCCTCAGTCCTCACGCGTGTCCTCTCACCGGTCTCACGCGTCGTAGTTACTGCCCGCGAGCCTTTTGCAGATTGACACCGATCTCATAATACGTACGTACTACTGTAGGCGTTACACTGTTGCACGTCGTACGTGCTCTCCGTGCCAATGCTACTGTCGACCGTGTGTCCTAGCCACTGCTCGCTGTAACGCGTATGTGTCATGTGGAGTGTGCGTGCAGTGCTGAGATTTCATTTCAGAGCGTGGTTGGCTGCGTGCATGTGCATACGGAGTTAATCAATGGCGCCGCAGAGGGTGAGCATCGGACGGCTTAGATGCATGCATGAGCATCGTGGAGTAATTAGGGTCGTTCGTAACGTATCTGCCGGACGGTTGACTCCTGGTGTCAGCAGCCGCAGGATAGAGCAAGGACCAAGGGAATTTCACACCCGGATCCAAAGGTCCGAGTAAATGAACCATTGTTGGATATATTCCATAACGCGTCCCTACTTCAGCTACGCTGACCAAACATAATACTACCTGAATACATTCATTTTCGCGACAAGTAATTCCGGACGGAAAGAGATTTTTAAACAAAATTTTCTTTACATAATTATGAGCAAGAATCGCAAACAGAGGACGGACCTCAATAATGAACTCAACAAATTGCAAAGATGCACTCTAGTGTTTGCAATCAGATGATTTGCACTATGATTAATTCATGCTTTTTTTTGCAGGGTTAAAAGGATTTCATTGCTCAAGTAGGAGGGAGATCTTTCATACACAGCTCAGGTACATTAGCAGGGCCTGGCTTAAGCCATACAGCCGTCCTAGCTTCTACACGACCAAAATTCATGCTTTCAGCATCCTTTACATTGACACTCAACGGTGTGATATCAGATTTCCTGATCTCATACTTCAATTGTTGGAAACAATTCGAGTTTTCCCGTTAATCCTGGATTAAGGACCTCCAAAACTATGGCGGCGTTAACAATGGAGTTTGTTGGGTTCGGGTCGAGGTATATGATTTCTACGCCTATGCTTCCCAAACCTGTGGGGCGGGGGGAGGGGGTGACCGGGGTGGCATTGAACCGCCGGAGATAATACTTGCATGCTATAGAACAAAACATTAAAAAGTTGATTTATCTTTGTTTGCATTTAGAACCTACACTTGAATTGCCGGTAGTTTTGAGTTATCTACTGTTGTTTTGATAAATACTTAGTGCATGAGAGTGGTTTTTTAACTCCTGGGTAGGGGCACCATCCTGAACAATAAATTCAGAATAATAGAAAACAAAATAAAAGAATGAAAATTGGTGACGTCTAATATGCTCAAACTTTGTAGGTGATTGCAAGATTTCATGCCGAAAAATATTCGAGGAGCTCTACACAAGAAAAAGATTTCATCTCTCAAGGTTTTGAGCACCGATTTTTGTTTCTCATGTGCACACCTTTCTCTATGTGATATTTCTTGACAAAACATTTGCAAGCACCTAAAACATTTGAGCATATTTGATGTAAAAAACATATATATTTTTCTTCTTTTAATTTCCTGTTAATGAGGGTGTCCCTTCATACGTCTCCAACGTATCTATAATTTTTTATTGTTCCATGTTATTATATTATCCATCTTGGATGTTTTATATGCATTTATATGCTATTTTATATGATTCTTGGGACTAACTTATTAACCTAGAGCCCAGTGCCAGTTTTTTTCCTTGTTTTTGAGTTTCGCAGAAAAGGAATATCAAACGGAGTCCAAATGAGCTGAAAATTTACGGTGGTTTTTTATGGACGAGAAGAACCCCCCGAAGCAAAAGAGTTGGGCCAGAAGAGCCAAGAGGCCTCCACAAGGGTGGAGGGCGCGCCCTACCCCCTGGGCGCGCCCTCCGTCCTTGTGGGCCCCTCGTGGAACCCCCTGACATGAAACCGACGCCAAAAATTCCTATAAATACAGAAACCCCCAGAAATAAACCTAGATCAGGAGTTCCGCCGCCGCAAGCCTCTGTAACCATGAAAAACCAATCGGGGCCCTGTTTCGGCACCCTGTCGGAGGGGGAAACCATCACCGATGGCCATCTTCATCATCCCGGCGGTCTCCATGACGAGGAGGGAGTAGTTCACCCTCGGGGCTGAGGGTATGTACCAGTAGCTATGTGTTTGATCTCTCCCTCTCTCTCTCTCTCTCTCTCTCTCTCTCTCTCGTGTTCTTAATTTGGCACGATCTTGATGTACCGCGAGCTTTGCTATTATAGTTGGATCTTATGATGCCCTCTACCTTCTTGTAATGGATTGAGTTTTTCCTTTGAAGGTATCTTATTGGATTGAGTCTTTAAGGATTTGAGAACACTTGATGTATGTCTTGCATGTGCTTATCTGTGGTGACAATGGGATATTCACGTGATCCACTTGATGTATGTTTTGGTGATCAACTTGCGGGTTCTGTGACCTTGTGAACTTATGCATAGGGGTTGGCACACGTTTTCGTCTTGACTCTCCTGTAGAAACTTTGGGGCACTCTTTAAAGTTCTTTGTGTTGGTTTGAATAGATGAATCTGAGATCGTGTGATGCATATCGTATAATCAAACCCGTGGATACTTGTGGTGACATTGGAGTATCTAGGTGACATTAGGGTTTTGGTTGATGTGTATCTTAAGGTATTGTTTTAGTATGAACTCTAGGGTTGTTTGTGGCACTTATAGGAATAGCCCAATAGATCGATCAGAAAGAATAACTTTGGGGTGGTTTCGTACCCTACAATAATCTCTTCGTTTATTCTCCGCTATTAGTGACTTTGGAGTGACTCTTTGTTGCACGTTGAGGGATTGCCATATGATCTAATTATGTTGTCATTGTTGAGAGAACTTGCACTAGTGAAAGTATGAACCCTAGGCCTTGTTTCCAAGCATTGCAATACCGTTTTTGCTCACTTTTGTTACTTGCCACCTTGCTGTTTTTATATTTTTAGATTACGAAAACCTATATCTACTATCCATATTGCACTTGTATCACCATCTCTTCGCCGAACTAGTGCACCTATACAATTTATCATTGTATTGGGTGTTGGGGACACAAGAGACTCTTTGTTATTTGGTTGTAGGGTTGTTTGAGAGAGACCATCTTCATCCTACGCCTCCCACGGGTTGATAAACCTTAGGTCATCCACTTGAGGGAAATTTGATACTGTCCTACAAAACTCTACGCTTGGAGGCCCAACACGAGTCTACAAGAAGAAGGTTGCATAATAGACATCATCCCTACACCAAGGAACTACCACACCATTCTCAACTTTTTATCATTTACAGTACTGAAACATGGAATTTGTTGCTACTATAATTTTCAAATCAACACGGTTTGATGGCCCCCTTTTCTGTATCCTTTGTCACATTATAAAAACCTTATTTGCATACATAAACTATGAACTTACTGGGGGTGTTGTTTCAGCACACCCCTTTAAATAAAAAATTTGAACAAAATCAGTGGCGAAGACCCTTACTGTGACTCATTTTTCATTAGTATGTTGGATATGGTACCACTACATGTGGATATTTACAATGGGAATTGTAAAGATATAATCGCACATTTTTTAGCCATGACTACATACCCTCCTTTTGACCGGGTTTGGACTTTTTCATGATCATACAAAAAATGTTTCTTGATACTGAAGGCACATACTCCAATGCAATCTCTTTGTTGTCAATTATATAGTTATTTATATGATTCCATGTAGACTAACACCTAGCAATACTAGTCTCTTTGAAGCATATGATATTTTGCTTGTTCATTGCTTGGATGATCATATCCAGAATATCAAGACCAATGTGAAATTCAATGCCCAGACTCGACCAAAAGTTCTGAAATAATTCACATGAGAAAAAGAGATGCATCGTAATTTCAATAATGCCCTCCTCCCATAGATACGGTTTGCATTATCAAGAACGAAATTTTTCATGTTCATCAAGTCACTATCATAAAGCCTATCATGTATACGGAGCGGAAGATTTTGTTTTTGTTTTTATTTGGATATAAATGTAGACTTCCATATCCATTTGCAAGTGGCCGAAGTAGGTTGAGGATCACCAATAAGGACTTGGTAAACTCTTCTAGTGCGATATTTATCATTTCCTGAGTGAAAGGTACAATGGTCATGTTGCAGAGAATCATCCCGATTATTCACAATGTGTAATAAACATTTTAGTTGTCGAACGGTGAATGAGAATGTTTGTCTTTCGAAATTTGTTGGTGGCTAAGGTGTGCTTGATTTTAGAAATAAGAATAAGGAACTTTTATTCAAACACCTATATAAGTTCTTTAACCATCATGATCTTCCCTAGGAAGACTTTATTTGGAATGCATATTATCATCATTGTGCCATGTTATCCATGCCTTCTAAGAGCATCTCCAATAGAAGATGCAAATTTGGAGATGTAAAAATTTACATCTCCGAAAAGTGCTCTTCACATCTCCAAAAATGAGGGTACTCCAACAGATGATGATATTCAAGATGTAAAAAAGAAGATCCAATAGATGATGCAAAGTAGAGATGGAAAAAGCTGGCAATGGCCGCACGGCTGATGTACAGTCGCACAAATTGAAATGAAACATCCCAAAAACAACTTAAAAATTTCACATGTCCACAACATCAAATTTCATAATTCATCAAATCCGCAAGATCAAATGCCACACAAATACAACAAAGTTTTGCACAATAAACAAATAGTGAAACTAGGTAGCTCTTTCGCCATGCAATTTCCAATACTCCTCCATAAAATCCTTCTGAAGATGATGGTGTGCATCAGAGTCTCTAATTTCATTGTACACCTTCAGGAAACGTTTGATTCACTCATCTTTTCTCACCGGCATAGCACGTATGCCCATCAAATGATAGAAGGTGTAATCTAAATCAAGGTTGTCAGAATCGCGATTTCGAATCGGATCGGAGCTCTGATGGTAGAATCGTAAATCGTAGAATCTTCACTACCAGGATCATAGAAACGTAGATTTTATGAACTAAAATCATAGAATCAGATGGGTAGGTTTGGATCGTAAAGTCATAGAATCGTATAACAGAATCGCGATTCTAACAACCTTGATCTAAATTCTGTCCACGCTCATTCTCAATGATCATGTCATGCATCATCACGCAAGCGGTCATCATATACCAAAGTATTTTTATCCCAGAATCTTGAGGGTCCTCGCATAATAGCAAATTGGGATTGCAAAATCCCAAAAGCCCTCTCAACATCTTTCCTAGTTGCCGATTGTGCATTGAGAAAGATGAGTTCTTTCTTACCTTTGGGTTTTGAAATTAGCTTGACAAAAGTACTCCACCTCAGGTAGATCCCATCCACAAGATAGTACCCATAGTTGTATGTGTGGCCATTTGCTTCGAAGGTCACCGGTGGTGCTTCGCCATTTGCTAACATGGCAAAAAGAGGCGACCGGTCGAGCACGTTGATGTCATTGCAAGATCCATGCATCCCAAAATATGAATGCCAAAACCCTGTTTCTTGATCGGCAACAGCCTCAAGAATGATAGTGGCATCCTTCCTGCAACCCTTGAACTGTCCATGCCATGCTTTTGGGCAATTTTTCCATTTCCAATGCATGCAATCGACGGACCCTAGCATACCTGGAACCCACGAGCTTTGTTCATCTCCAAAAGCATCTGAGTATCCTAAGCATTGGGCGCTCTCAAGTACTCCAGACCAAACAC
Organism: Triticum aestivum; assembly: GCF_018294505.1. Lineage (NCBI taxonomy): Eukaryota > Viridiplantae > Streptophyta > Magnoliopsida > Poales > Poaceae > Triticum > Triticum aestivum. The sequence continues at coordinate 477,295,759 of NC_057811.1, forward strand.
TTCTACCATGGTATTTGCCAATTGTTTGACATAGAAGATACAAGTGCTCTCTCCCATCGCCAAGTTGTCATCAATGTAGTCTGCTGGAACACCATAGGCCATCATGCACAAAGTGGCAGTGAACTTCTGCTCGGTGCTATGTCCAAGCATCCCAGCACAACTCCTCTTCAGCTTGAAGGATCGATCATGCTGCTTCACGGAATTGCAAATATGAATATTCTGAACACGCATCGAAAGTACCTCCCTGGGAAAATGGGCGGTGAACCAAAATAGTTGCGCATCAACCTCCTGTGCGCCTCAACCCGTTCTCTCCGGATGAACTACGGCCATACACGGAACCACCGTGCTTCGGCTTCTTCTTGTGCATCACCACTAGCATAGCAATGTCATCTTCTTCGTTCAAATAAAATTCACCATCTGACGAGGAATCTTCCATGAAGGAGGAGTCGCACAAGCTCATCTACAATGAGGAAATCACCGTCGAACTACCTCTCCAACCCTAATAAAAAACAGTCAGGTTTGCTCGATTTTTTACCTTGGAAGATTTCGTCGAACACCTTCCTTGCGGGGTGGAAGAAATCGGCCAGTTGTGGGTTTGGAAGCCGTTCTGCGGTGGTTTGTGCCAGAGGTGGCGACGGCTTGGCAGACAAGACGACTGCAACCGTGCAGAGAAGACGACGACAGCTCAGCGCTGTAGACGGCCGGCTTCTCGCGGCGTGAAGAACGACGGAAGTGGGATGACGACGTGGCGTGCCTCCCATACTTCCGGCAATGGGTCTTGACGAGGAACAAGCCCAACCTATCCATGACCTCGCCATCGAAGGCACTACGCCAACCAGGCCTCTGGAGAAGCTTCGATTCGAAGCGGCGGCCAAAAATGAATCGATGGCTGCGGGCGCAGCCGTCGCTACCATGACGAGGCGGTTGGCGGGGGATAGGCGAGCGGAGTCGCGGCGGGGCTGGCAGGCGTCGGGCGGGCGGGCGGGCGGCGGCGGCGACTGTGGGCGAAATCGAACGACGGCGGAGTTGGGCGGGTGACGGGTGGTCGTGCAGAAGCCAACTGAAGGCAGTTAGGCAGTTGGCGTGCGGCTGGCGTTTTTACATCTCTAGTGGGTGGAGATGCAAATTTGCATCGCTAGGTGTTGTATTTTACATCTCCGGGAGACGTGTATTTTTTTGTATCTACATCATCTGTTGGAGAGGGTTTTTTGGGCCTCAGAGATGCAAAATTTAGTTATTTTTGCATCTACATCTTCTATTGGAGATGCTCTAACAGAGGTTCATTCTGGTGGAAGGATTGTTGCTCTATTATCCATGCTTTTCAAAGAGATGAATAATATTACGGTTCATGATGGTACATCTACTCTACAATGGTTCGACAGTTGGCATGAACTACCCCTTAATATAACATTTCCATAATAGCATTCATATGCGATCATAATATCAAAATATTTATGGGTGGTGATTAGCATTCATGACTCCTTGGCCGCAACATAAGATGGAAGATAAATTGGTTTCATGCCTTGGAGTTGGCCGCCCCATGCTACATTTACTCATGTAGATCAGCCGATCAGTTTTATTGGTCCTCTTGAAATTAAAGTCATGTAGATTTACCGCCTAGTTTTTATACTGTGATTTGCTCATGTAGATATTGCTGTAGGTGTTTGTTGGTAGGTGTTCTTGTTCAAATAATTAGTCCCTATTTATTGATTTGTATGTTTGTATAATCATATGTAATATTACATGTTGAATAATTAGTAACCGAAAAAACAAAAGCTCGGACTTATATATATGATTGATGAAATTTTCGTATAAGCATCTTATAAAATTTTATATTAATTGCATTTTTAATTTCAAAAGAAAAACATATCAATTAAGTATTCTCATAACGTATTTTTAATCATATCCTAATTTCTCATATATTTTTCAATAAAATCATATCCTTTTTATATAGCATAAATTTTGTTGGAACCATCTCATCCTAAATGTCCATAATAATGAAATGTAACAACTAGTTTTCAGACCCTCATATACAGTTCTATCAAACACTAAAATATGATATAGTCCATTTTCTTAAAACACGATTATCAATGCTAAGAGCTAAAAGTTAGAATTTGCATTAACTCAATGATGTTAAGAAAAATTGTTTATATAGTACAATAATTATAATAATGTGCCAGGTTCACAATACTCAACAAGAAATCTAATAAAACTTACCAATATGGTGATTATTACAGAAGACATAGTTTAAATAGTTGACACAACACACACTGCATGTGTACATTCATTAGGTTCAGAAAAAATGCAAGACAATAGAAAGATATTTGTCGTGTGAGTTCTCGAATAAACTACATTGACAATCTGTCTATCTTGAAAACCTTGACATTTTAGACGTTTACATGGCCTCTAGAATGCTACCAAGGCAATGGAAATCAAACAGCACGATATAATTACAAATATAATGAAATTATTATTTTTACGTCAATATTTGTGGGAAGATCTATCAATATGGTTTTCGAATATGCATTCTAAAGTTCCCAATACACTCCCCACAGAAAAGAAGTTTTCAAAATACAGTACCATCTATTTTTTTTCATGTCAAATAATGATAAAGTGCTGGTTGTTTGAGGGCCCTTTCAGTTGCCAGATGTTTTTGGGCGGGCCATATCTCCGTTTGCCTTTGCTGGATACCACCCACCGGTCGGCGTTCAATTCGCTGCAGTCCGGCAGCTACCGCGAGTGTGCTCAGCTCGATCGGGCATGCTGCTGTGCCTGCACCCCCCATAACTGCGACCAAACAGTAGGAGGACCCCACCAGCAGGCGCTGTAGCACAAAATTTGAATAGAAAACCGCTGCAAGTGCAAATGGTGGTAGTACTCCTGGCGCGTCCGAATTGAGGATGCCCGGGTGATGTTTCTTCCTGCTTCGAGCTCGTACAGGCCGCAGGCGCGTAGGAGGAGAGGATCACTGACCGAAATGTTGCGACCATTGAAGCTCCGTTTGGGAACAAAGAGGGTGGTAAGGTAACTCAACTCGGCAGGAACCTTAGCAAGCCTGCACACGGTCCGTGACCGTGCCTCCATCGCCATGGATAACTCCGGCCTCCGGGCGCTGCATTTAAGACGGGCTGCGGCTGCATGCACGGGGCCCTTGCGGTCGGGACTGATGGCCATGGCCCCGGCGGAGCACCGGGGAGGATGGGCTCGGCAAGTGGCCGTCCGCAGATCGGTCCGGCCGGCCAGCACCCTCGTACGCGCCGTGGTTTGGCCGCCACAGCGCACTGTGGTTGTCGTCCCCATAACCGAAAAACTGAAAAGAGTCGGTGCCCATGCCGATCCTGCAAATTCCTCGACCGTACGTGTCCCGCCTCGCTTGGTGCAGTGATCAATGCCGACTCGACTGTTGGCGAGACGAAACCGCAGCATGCATGGATGGGCGGCCGGAAAAGGGAGGCGGCCTCGCGGCGCTGTCCACCCGGCCAACCGGCTGTTGCGCTGCCGTTTCCTCCCCTCCTTTTTCTAAAATTTTCGGCCAGTGCATTCATGCGCTTCGCTTGTACTCCTACTTGTGTCTTTCTTTCTTTCCTTGCAACTTGGGCTGGGGCATGCTCTCTCCTCCATCTTTCTTTCCTTGCTTGCAACTTGGGCTGGGGCAGGTAGGTACGTAGCCGCACCTCTAGCTAGCGAGCTAGGTGTTCCAACGCTCGCATTGATGGTATATCCATGGTGGGCGAAGGCTGGGGCGGACCATCTATTGGGGTCGAGGTGCATGGTCACACACGCTCATAGTGTAGTCGCATACACACACATATTGGCACGCTTGCATGCATTCAAGTTTGAAGGGCATTGGTTGCGTCTTCTGTCGACCCCTTCATGCCGATCTGTTTGCTTGTCTGTCGACCCGTACGTACGTTCACATGCCGATTTGTAGCTAGCTTAGCTGGTGACCGATCTGGGGTGTACGTACCTTGTCGATCGACCCTCCATCCAGTTGCTGCAAAGGAGCGGCGTGACTAGCCAATTATTGGGTGCTTCAGCTAATCTCAGAGACCTTATGAACACCGGTTGACTAGTTCCTGTGTTACTAGTCATGATGATCAGTCGTACAGTAGCCAGCTAGCCAAGGACCGACCTCGCGATCGACGACGAGGGTCAATAATAGCAACCTCGCAGAGAAGGCATGCTTAACTTCCATGTGAAGTCAAGCTCTCCTGCTTCGTTTGTTTTGTGCGGTGTAGGTAGTACGTTGTGCTCGTTTGACTTTGACGCCGATCAGGTCACGACAAATGCAGTGCAACGAACACGGCCATTATATCACCCCATGAACACGCGTGCCTTCTGCACGTTCGCACAGGTCACTAAGAGGATCTACAGCCACAACGTACAAATTTCATTTCTCAAACGTCCGCGGACGCGCCCGCCCGGTCTGTGTCCGATTTTTGCTTACACCCAACCGCAACTCCTGCTTTGACACCTCATTTTCGCAGGCATTTCATCGAGCATGTTATGGGTGGCACCACCAGGGCATAGGGCATGGAGAGAACGAGGAGAGCATGCAAATTAAAGGGTGGCACAAGCTCAAGCAAAGTGAGAGTAGATGATGATGATGATGACTTTATGCTAAGCAAACAAGTTGAGAACACATCCAAGAGTGCAGTTGCATCAGAGAAGGTTGTCAGTAGCTCTAAGAAGGTCAAGAGCGAAGATGATGACTTTATGCCAAGCAAGAGAGCTCAGAACAGATTCAAGAGTTGTGCAAACTCGAAGAGCGGTAGATCAAGTAAGAGTGTAGCATCATTGAAGGGCGCCGATGCTGATTACGATTTCGTTGATGAGTTTGTGCAAGGGAAACTAGTTTAGATAACATTGGACGCAATCGTGAAGATCTTTGGAAGAACCATGTCACTGAGAATAGTGATGATGACTTCATGTAGTATTTGTACGACGATTAAGAAGCATTGTGTTGTATCTTAATTTGAGAAGCGTTATGTTGTATCTTAATTTCTTGTTGTAGTATGTCGCAATTTCTATTTGTTGCAATATCTTCATGAGTATTTTCTTATCAATTAGCAAAGTTCCAAGTAACATGCAAAGAAATATGTCTCACTACTACAAATCCGAACACTACTGACTCATCATCACTGACCGGCCAATGGGTACGCTTCACTGATGTGCACTTACACTGACCGGCCACCAAAGTGGCATCGATAATAACGACTTTTGGGCTAGGCAAGATAGTTATAACAGACTGGTCTAAAATTGGTTGGTCAGTGAAAGCTTGTACCGATGGTCAAATAGACCAAAGATAACCACTGACTGGGCCCTAAAATTGACCTATTTGTGTAGTGCATTCAAATAAGACCAAAGATATCATTTTGATCGACCATGTCTCACGGCATGGATCTAGACAAACCCAAAACAAACCTTTATAACTATCCAGTTACAGAGTAGTGTTCGATCAGTCCAAAGTAGGTCGGTCTCCATCTCAAGTCCATTCACCGACCTTAGATCTTGGACACATAACGCATGTCATAATAGAGAATAACAGACGTCCACATCTTGATGCGTGTCATGTTGGGTCTGTCCAACACAGACCTTATCTGAAGTCAGATTCGACTACGTCCAATCCGACTATAGATCTTTCTGAGTCCATATTATCTAGCTAGCAACCAATGCTACATAGCTAGTGAGACCGGGCCATCTAGCGTATGCTAGTCTAGTCAGTTGCAATTCCACACAACCCTTTCGACTAGGTACCATTTAGAACAATCATCAGCAATGTATAGTCTCATAAATAAGTCACATACTTATTGACATACATCATTGATAATGTCCAAGAACTATCTTAATCCATAAACACATAGGATATATCATCATACATGATTGCCTCTAGGGCATATCTCCGACATTAAAGATGATAGAGAATTGTATGCCGTAATATTTGCTTTTGAAAAAGTTCAAGCCTTACATTACAGAGCAAAAGTCATTGTATAGGCAGATCGTCAAGCAATAAAGGAGGTGTTCGCGGTTCGAAACCAAGAAGGTTCCGATGTGCTCTTCTTTTGCAGGAATTCGACATGAAGATACAAGATCAAAGTGGGGTTGATGATATGTAGGTGAATGTATCCTTGGTAAACAAAGAAGAAGTGGGCGATCACAAAGGAAAGGTTTGTATTCTTTATGGTACTACCATGACGTCGGATGGAATCACAACACGAACCTTTGAAAATACGACACCACCCGCAATTCGCACAGAGACATCTCCTTCGAAGGTAGATGTAGGAAAGGAGCGAAATTTTGATAAAAATGATTGTCCTGATGCTTTGTACCGAAGCAAATTTGCAAGAAAAACTTCCCCACTAAAACAAAAAAGAAGAGAGAAGAAGGTAGGGACTAAAACGTTTTTGAAGAACAAGACTTGTGAGAATCGCGGGAGCAGCACTTGTCACCTCTACAATTTTGCTTAGAACTTATAAATTTCTATTTATTTGGCTTAGGAGTTAAATTCTGTGTAAACTTGAGGTAATTGCTTACCAGAAAACATCACAACGAACATCTTTATAATCAGGCTTAATTTCCTGGCCACCAAACAAAGTTTTCTGCAACAAAAAGATATAGAAGAATAAATAGTGTTGATTCTAAACACAAAGAAAACAAGCCGAACGACCAAAATCAGTTATTGTGAAGGGATTACAAACAACAGCCATCGGAGCAACATGAGTTTGGTTAATCCGATTTGTTACATCACCCACGGCCCATATATTCAGAACTGGTGCACAGGAGTATTTGTCGATCTAAACAGTCGTGAAGCCAAAATTAATATCATATTATTTAGAGTGCCAAAAGCACACAATCGGAAATTAATAAAAAATCCAGTGCATAATATGTTGGGGAACGTAGTATTTCCAAAAAATTCCTACGATCACGCAAGATCTATCTAGGAGAAGGATAGCAACGAGCGGGGAGAGTGTGTCCACGTACCCTCGTAGACCGAAAGCGGAAGCGTTAAGTAACGCGGTTGATGTAGTCGAACGTCTTCGCGATCCAACCGATCAAGTACCGAACGCACGACACCTCCGCGATATGCACATGTTCAGCTCGGTGACGTCCCTCGAACTCTAGATCCAGCTGAGGTCGAGGGAGAGTTTTGTCAGCATGACAGCATGATGATGGTGATGATGAAGTTACCGGCGCAGGGCTTCACCTAAGCACTACAACGATATGACCGAGGTGTGTTTCTGTGAAGGGGGGCACCGCACAGGCTAAAACAATTCTCAACTTGTGTGTTCTAGGGTGCCCCCCTGCCCCCGTATATAAAGGAGCAAGGGGAAGGCCGACCGGCCCTATAGGGCGCGCCCAAGGGGGGCAATCCTACTCCTAGTAGGAGTTGGACCCCCCCTTTCCTAGTCCTACTAGGAGAAGAAGGAAGGAGAGGGGAAGGAGAAGGAAGGAGGGGGCGGCGCCCCTCCCCCTAGTCCAATTCGGACTAGGCCCATGGGGGGCAGCCCTTGGTTGCTCCCTCTCTCTCCCTTAAGGCCCAATAAGGCCCATAACTTCCCCGGTGGTTCCGGTAACCCTTCCGGCACTCGCTGCCCCCTCTCTCTCCCTTAAGGCCCAATAAGGCCCATAACTTCCCCGGTGGTTCCGGTAACCCTTCCGGCACTCCCATATTTATCCGGAGACCCTCGGAACTATTCCGGTGTCCGAATATAGTCATCCAATATATCAATCTTTATGTCTCGACCATTTCGAGACTCCTCGTCATGTCCGTGATCTCATCCGGGACTCCGAACTACCTTCGGTACATCAAAACACATAAACTCTTAATACCGATTGTCATCGAACGCTAAGCGTGCGGACCCTACGGGTTCGGAACTATGTAGACATGACCGAGACTCATCGCCAGTCAATAAGCAATAGCGGAACCTGGATGCTCAGATTGGTTCCTACATATTCTACGAAGATCTTTATCGGTCAAACCGCATAACAACATACGTTGTTCCCTTTATCATCGGTATGTTACTTGCCCGAGATTCGATCGTCGGTATCATCATACCTAGTTCAATCTCGTTACCGGCAAGTCTCTTTACTCATTCAGTAATGCATCATCCCGTAACTAACTCATTAGTCACATTGCTTGCAAGGCTTATAGTGTTGTGCATTACCGAGAGGGCCTAGAGATACCTCTCCGACAATCGGAGTGACAAATCCTAATCTTGATCTATGCCAACTCAACAAACACCATCGTAGACACCTGTAGAGCATCTTTATAATCACCCAGTTACGTTGTGATGTTTGATAGCACACTAAGTGTTCCTACGGTATTCGGGAGTTGCATAATCTCATAGTCATAGGAACATGTATAAGTTATGAAGAAAGCAATAACAATAAACTAAACGATCATAGTGCTAAGCTAACGGATCGGTCAATTCAATCACATCATTCTCTAATGATGTGATCCCGTTCATCAAATGACAACTCATGTCTATGGCTAGGAAACTTAACCATCTTTGATTAACGAGCTAGTCAAGTAGAGGCATACTAGTGACACTCTGTTTGTCTATGTATTCACACATGTACTAAGTTTCCGGTTAATACAATTCTAGCATGAATAATAAACATTTATCATGATAAAAGGAAATATAAATAACAACTTTATTATTGCCTCTAGGGCATATTTCCTCCAGTCTCCCACTTGCACTAGAGTCAATAATCTAGATTACACAGTAATGATTCTAACGCCCATGGAGTCTTGTTGCTGATCATGTTTTGCTCGTGAGAGAGGCTTAGTCAACGGGTCTGCAACATTCAGATCCGTATGTATCTTGCAAATTTCTATGTCTCCCTCCTTGACTTGGTCGCGGATGGAATTGAAGCGTCTCTTGATGTGCTTGGTTCTCTTGTGAAATCTGGATTCCTTTGCCAGGGCAATTGCACCAGTATTGTCACAAAAGATTTTCATTGGACCCGATGCACTAGGTATGACACCTAGATCGGATATGAACTCCTTCATCCAGACTCCTTCATTTGCTGCTTCCGAAGCGGCTATGTACTCCGCTTCACACGTAGATCCCGCCACGACGCTCTGCTTGGAACTGCACCAACTGACAGCTCCACCATTCAATAAAAATACGTATCCGGTTTGTGACTTAGATTCATCCGGATCAGTGTCAAAACTTGCATCGACGTAACCGTTTACAACGAGCTCTTTGTCACCTACATAAACGAGAAACATATCCTTAAGTCATTTTCAGGTATTTCAGGATGTTCTTGACTGCTGTCCAGTGATCCACTCCTGGATTACTTTGGTACCTCCCTGGTAAACTAATAGCAAGGCACACATCAGGTCTGGTACACAACATTGCATACATGATAGAACCTATGGCTGAAGCATAGGGAATGACTTTCATTTTCTCTCTATCTTCTGCAATGGTCGGGCATTGAGTCTGACTCAACTTCACACCTTGTAACACAGGCAAGAACCCTTTCTTTGCTTGATCCATTTTGAACTTCTTCGAAACTTTATCAAGGTATGTGCTTGTGAAAGTCCAATTAAGCGTCTTGACCTATCTCTATAGATCTTGATGCCCAATATATAAGCAGTTTCACTGAGGTCTTTCATTGAAAAACTCTTATTCAAGTATCCTTTTATGCTATTCAGAAATTCAGTATCATTTTCGATCAACAATATGTCATCCACATATAATATCAGAAATGCTACAGAGCTCCCACTCACTTTCTTGTAAATACAAGCTTCTCCAAAAGTCTGTATAAAACCATATGCTTTGATCACACTATCAAAGCATATATTCCAACTCCAAGATGCTTGCACCAGTCCATAAATGGATCACTGGAGCTTGCACACTTTGTTAGCACCTTTTGGATCGACAAAACCTTTTGGTTGCATTATATACAACTCTTCTTTAAGATATCCATTAAGGAATGCAGTTTTGACATCCATTTGCCAAATTTCATAATCATAAAATGCGGCAATTGCTAACATGATTCGGACGGACTTAAGCATCGCCACGGGTGAGAAGGTCTCATTGTAGTCAAATCCTTGAACCTGTCGAAAACCTTTCGCAACAAGTCGAGCTTTGTAGACAGTAACATTACCGTGTGCGTCAGTCTTCTTCTTAAAGATCCATTTATTCTCTATGGCTTGCCGATCATAGGGCAAGTCAACCAAAGTCCACACTTTGTTCTCATACATGGATCCCATCTCAGATTTCATGGCCTCAAGCCATTTTGCGGAATCTGGGCTCACCATCGCTTCTTCATAGTTCGTAGGTTCGCCTTGGTTAAGTAACATGACCTCCAGAATAGGATTACCGTACCACTCTGGTGCGGATCTTACTCTGGTTGACCTACGAGGTTCGGTAGTAACTTGATCTGAAGTTTCATGATCAACATCATTAGCTTCCTCACTAATTGGTGCAGGTGTCACAGGAACCGGTTTCTGTGATGAACTACTTTCCAATAAGGGAGCAGGTACAGTTACCTCATCAAGTTCTACTTTCCTCCCACTCACTTCTTTCGAGAGAAACTCCTTCTCTAGAAAGGATCCATTCTTAGCAACGAATATCTTGCCTTCGGATCTGTGATAGAAGGTGTACCCAACAGTCTCCTTTGGGTATCCTATGAAGACACATTTCTCCAATTTGGGTTCGAGCTTATCAGGTTGAAGCTTTTTCACATAAGCATCGCAGCCCCAAACTTTAAGAAACAACAACTTGGGTTTCTTGCCAAACCACAGTTCATACGGTGTCGTCTCAACGGATTTAGATGGTGCCCTATTTAACGTGAATGCAGCCGTCTCTAAATCAGTAAGAGACATCATAGATCGCACCATATCTAATAAAGTGCGGTTACGACTTTCGGACACACCATTACGCTGTGGTGTTCCGGGTGGTGTGAGTTATGAAACTATTCCACATTGTTTCAAATGAAGACCAAACTCGTAACTCAAATATTCACCTCCACGATCAGATCGTAGAAACTTTGTTTTTTTGTTACGATGATTTTCCACTTCACTCTGGAATTCTTTGAACTTTTCAAATGTTTCAGACTTATGTTTCATCAAGTAGATATACCCATATCTGCTCAAATCATCTGTGAAGGTCAGAAAATAACGATACCCGCCGCGAGCATCAATACTCATCGGACCGCATACATCAGTTTGTATTATTTCCAACAAGTCTGTTGCTCGCTCCATTGTTCCGGAGAACGGAGTCTTAGTCATATTGCCCATGAGGCATGGTTCGTAAGCATCAAGTGATTCCAAAAGCCCATCAGCATGGAGTTTCTTCATGCGCATTACACCAATATGACCTAAACGGCAGTGCCACAAATAAGTTGCACTATCATTATTAAACTGATATCTTTTGGCTTCAATACTATGAATATGTGTATCACTACTCTCGAGATTCAATAAAAATAGACCACTCATCAAGGGTGCATGACCATAAAAGATATTACTCATATAAATAGAACAACCATTATTCTCTGATTTAAATGAATAACCGTCTCGCATCAAACAAGAGCCAGATATAATGTTCATGCTTAACGCTGGCACCAAATAACAATTATTTAGGTCTAAAACTAATCCCGAAGGTAGATGTAGAGGTAGCGTGCCGACGGCGATCACATCGACTTCGGAACCATTTCCCACGCGCATCGTCACCTCGTCCTTAGCCAATCTTCGCTTAATCCGTAGCCCTTGTTTCGAGTTGCATATATTAGCAACAGAACTAGTATCAAATACCCAGGCACTACTGCGAGCATTAGTAAGGTACACATCAATAACATGTATATCAAATATACATTTCACTTTGCCATCCTTCTTTTCTGCCAAATACTTGGGGCAGTTCGCTTCTAGTGACCAGTTCCTTTGCAGTAGAAGCACTCAGTCTCAGGCTTAGGTCCAGACTTGGGCTTCTTCACTTGAGCAGCAACTTGCTTGCCGTTCTTTTTGAAGTTTCCCTTCTTCCCTTTGCCCTTCTTCTTGAAACTAGTGGTCGTGTTGACCATCAAAACTTGATGCTCCTTCTTGATTTCCACCTCCGCAGCCTTTAGCATTGCGAAGAGCTCGGGAATCGTCTTATCCATCCCTTGCATATTATAGTTCATCACGAAGATTTTGTAGCTTGGTGGCAGTGATTGAAGAACTCTGTCAATGACACTATCATCTGGAAGATTAACTACCAGCTGAGTCAAGTGATTGTCGTACCCAGACATTCTGAGTATATGCTCACTGAAAGAACTATTCTCCTCCATTTTGCAGCTGTAGAACTTATTGGAGACTTCATATCTCTCAATCCGGGCATTTGCTTGAAATATTAACTTCAACTCCTGAAACATATCATATGCTCCATGACGTTCAAAACGTCGTTGAAGTCCCGATTCTAAGCCGTAAAGCATGGCACACTAAACTATCGAGTCAGCTTTGCTCTGCCAGACGTTCATAACATCTGGCGTTGCTCCTGCAGCGGGTTTGGCACCCAGCGGTGCTTCCAGGACGTAATTCTTCTGTGCAGCAATGAGGATAATCCTCAAGTTACGGACGCAGTCCGTGTAATTGCTACCATCATCTTTCAACTTAGCTTTCTCTTGGAACGCATTAAAATTCAACGGAACAACAACACGAGCCATCTATCTACAACAACATAGACATGCAAAATACTATCAGGTACTAAGTTCATGATAAATTAAAGTTCAATTAATCATATTACTTAAGAACTCCCACTTAGATAAACATCCCTCTAATCATCTAAGTGATCACGTGATCCATATCAACATAACCATGTCCGATCATCACGTGAGATGGAGTAGTTTTCAATGGTGAACATCACCATGTTGATCATATCTACTATATGATTCACGCTCGACCTTTCGGTCTCAGTGTTCCGAGGCCATATCTGCATATGCTAGGCACGTCAAGTTTAACCCGAGTATTCTGCGTGTGCAAAACTGGCTTGCACCCGTTGTGTGTGAACGTAGAGCTTATCACACCCGATCATCACGTGGTGTCTCGGCACGACAAACTGTATCAACGGTGCATACTCAGGGAGAACACTTATACCTTGAAATTTAGTGAGAGATCATCGTATAATGCTACCGCCGAACTAAGCAAAATAAGATGCATAAAGGATAAACATCACCTGCAATCAATATAAGTGATATGATATGGCCATCATCATGTTGTGCCTTTGATCTCCATCTCCAAAGCACCGTCATGATCACTGATACGTCTCCGTCGTATCTATAATTTTTGATTGTTCCATGCCAATATTATACAACTTCCATATACTTTTGGCAACTTTTTATACTATTTTTGGGACTAACATATTGACCCAGTGCCCAGTGCCAGTTCTTGTTTGTTGCATGTTTTTTGTTTCACAGAAAATCCATATCAAACAGAGTCCAAACGGGATAAAAACTGACGGGGATTTTTTTGGAATATATGTGATTTTTGGGAAGTGGAATCATCGCGAGACGATGCCCGAGGAGGCCACGAGGCAGGCAGGCGCACCCCTGACCCTCATGGCCACCCCGTAAGGCGGTTGGTGCCCTTCTTTCGCCGCAAGAACGCTAATTTCCTGATAGAGATCGTGTCCAAAATTCAGCCCAATCGAAGTTACGGATCTCCGGTTATAAAAGAAACGGTGAAAGGCCAGATCTGAGAACGCAGAAACAGAGAGAGACAGAGAGACAGATCCAATCTCGGAGGGGCTCTCGCCCCTCCCATGCCATGGAGACCAAGGACCAGAGGGGAAACCCTCCTCCCATCTAGGGAGAAGGTCAAGGAAAAAGAAGAAGAAGGGGCCCCTCTCCCCCTCTCTTCCGGTGGCGCCGGAACACCGCCGTGGCCATCATCATCCTCACCGCCATCTTCACCAACATCTCCATCACCTTCCCCCCTCTATCTACAGTGGTCCACTCTCCTGCAACCCGTTGTACCCTCTACTTGAACATGGTGCTTTATGCTTCATATTATTATCCAATGATGTGTTGCCATCCTATGATGTCTGAGTAGATTTTCGTTGCCCTATCGGTGGTTGATGAATTGATATGATTGATTTAATTTGCTTGTGGTTATGTTGCTGTCTTTTGGTGCCCATCATATGAGCGCACGTGGATCACACCTTAGGGTTAGTTGTATGTTGATAGGACTATGTATTGGAGGGCAAGAGTGACAGAAGCTTCTACCTAGCATAGAAATTGATGCATACGGGATTGAAGGGGGACCAATATATATCTTATGCTATGGTTGGTTTTACCTTAATGAACGTTAGTAGTTGCGGACGCTTGCTAATAGTTCCAACCATAAGTGCATAGAATTCCAAGTCAGGGATGACATGCTAGCAGTGGCCTCTCCCACATAAAACTTGCTATCGGTCTAGTAAAGTAGTCAATTGCTTAGGGACAATTTCGCAACTCCTACCACCACTTTTCCACACTCGCTATACTAACTTTGTTGCTTCTTTATCTAAACAGCCCCTACTTTTTATTTATGCGCTCTTTATTTTCTTGCAAACCTATCCAAAAACACCTACAAAGTACTTCTAGTTTCATACTTGTTCAAGGTAAAGCGAACGTCAAGCGTGCGTAGAGTTGTATCGGTGGTCGATAGAACTTGAGGGAATATTTGTTCTACCTTTAGCTCCTCGTTGGGTTCGACACTCTTACTTATCGAAAGAGGCTACAATTGATCCCCTATACTTGTGGGTTATCAAGACCTTTTTCTGGCGCCGTTGCCGGGGAGCAATAGCGTGGGGTGAATATTCTCGTGTGTGCTTGTTTGCTTTATCACTAAGTAATTTTTATTTGTTGTTCTTAGTTGTTTTCTATCTTTAGTTATGAATCTGGAACACGAAATACCAAAAAATTTAGGTTTAGTTGCTACTCATGGAGATGGGGAACCTCCTAAAACCCTCGATGCTCGTTATGTGATAGATATTATGTACTACTTTGATAATCCTGAGAAAACCCCATTCAATTTGGTAATGGGAGACATGTTGGATCAACGTGAATACTTTAGGGATTATCACTTGACTCAAAAAGGGAAACTATTATGGGATCAAATTTACATGTTGAAGTGGTATGCTCGGCAACTATGCTTGAGATATGATTATACTTGTTGCTCTAGGATGAAGGCTCCACACCTTCCCTTTTCATGCAAATTTAATGATAATAAAACTTTAGCTTCTTATGCTAATGGTATATATGATTACTATGATGTGGAACAAATAGAAGAAATTGTTGCTTTTATGGGTGCTTATGAAATTGAATCTTTGTTCAAAGAGTGTGAAAATCTTTATGATGCTATTTATAGACCTAAAAATTTAGCTATCCTTAAATATTGCTATGAGAATTATGAATTCAATTCCGATATGATGAATTTATTGAGAAAGTCTCCGCTGTCCAAGAAGAGACTAATATTTTGCAGAAGTCTATGGAAGAAGAAATTAATGACATTGTGAGCTCATTGGATGAAAAAGATGAGGAGGAGAGCGAAGAACAAAAGGAGGAAGAGCGGATTGATCACTCGTGCCCACCTTCTAACGAGAGTAACTCTTCAACTCATACATTGTTTAATTTCCCTTCGTGCTTACCGAAGGATGAATGCTATGATAATTGTTATGATCCCGTTGATTCTTTTGAAATATCCCTTTTTGATGATGCTTGATATGCTTGTGGCCAAGATGCCAATATGAATTATGCTTATGGAGATGAACTTGCTACAGTTCCCTATGTTAAACATGAAATTGTTGCTATTGCACCCACGCATGATAGTCCTATTATCTTTTTGAATTCTCCAAACTACACTATATCGGAGAAGTTTCCCTTATTAAGGATTATTGATGGGTTGCCTTTTACCATTGCACATGATGATTTTGATGAATGTAATATGCATGTGCTTGCTGCTCCTAATTGCAATTATTATGTGAGAGGAACTATATCTCCACCTCTCTATGTTTCCCACACGATAAAATTGCAAGAAATTGTTTATACTATGCATTGGCCTTTACTATGTGTGCATGAATTGTTCTTTTATGACATGCCGATGCATAGGAAGAGAGTTAGACTTCGTTGTTGCATGATATATGTTACTTTGTGCTCACTACTAAATCACAAATCATTGTTAATTAAAATTGGCTTTGATATACCTTGGGATCCGGGTGGATCCATTACTTGAGCACTATATGCCTAGCTTAATGGCTTTAAAGAAAGCGCTGCCAGGGAGACAACCCGGAAGTTTTAGAGAGTCATTTATTTCTGTTGTGTGCTTCTATAAAGTTTAAAAATAAAAATAATGTGCCAAGGTTTGCCTTTAGGATGTTTACATTGATTGTTGGTTTGTGCGGTGCAGAACAGAAACTTTGGCTGTAGTACGCGATTTTACATTTTTTACTGGAACGTCAAACGGTTCTGAAACTTTTTGCACTGTCTTTCTATACAAATTGTTTATTTTCCTAATTTTGGTAGAATTGTTGGAGTACCAGAGGTATGGTGAATGTTCAGATTATTACAGACTATTCTGTTTTAAACAGATTCTGTTTTTGATGCATTGTTTGCTTGTTTTGATGAAACTATCGATTTCTATCAGTGGATTAAGCCATGGAAAAGTTATATTACAGTAGCTACAATGCAAAAACTAAATATGAACTGGTTTTCAACAGTGCGTAGAGTGGTGATTTGCTTTATTATACTAACGGATCTTACCGAGCTTTCTGTTGAAGTTTTGTGTGGATGAAGTGTTCGAGGATCGAGGAGGTCTCGATATGAGAAGAAGGAAGAGAGGCAAGAGCTCAAGCTTGGGGTGTTGGGGATCGTAGCAGAATTTTAAAATTTCCTACGCATCACCAAGATCCATCTATGGAGTATACTAGCAACGAGGGGAAAGGAGTGCATCTACATACCCTTGTAGATCGTGAGCGGAAGCGTTCAAGTGAACGGGGTTGATGGAGTCGTGCTCGCCGTGATCCAAATCACCGATGACCGAGTGCCGAACGGACGGCACCTCCGCGTTCAACACACGTACGGAGCAGCGACGTCTCCTCCTTCTTGATCCAGCAAGGGGGTAGGAGAGGTTGATGGAGATCCAGCAGCACGACGGCGTGGTGGTGGAAGTAGCGGGGATCTCGGCAGGGCTTCGCCAAGCTTCTGCGAGAGGGAGATGTGTTGCAGGGGGAGAGGGAGGCGCCAGGGGCTGTGGTGTTGCTGCCCTTCCTCCCCCCCCACTATATATAGGGTCCCTGGGGGGCGCCGGCCCTGGGAGATCAGATCTCCAAGGGGGGGCGGCGGCCAAGGGGGGGGAAGGTGGCTTCCCCCCCAAGCCAAGTGGGGGGCGCCCCCACCCCTAGGGTTTCCAACCCTAGGCGCAGGGGAGGCACAAGGGGGGCGCCCCAGCCCACTAGGGGCTGGTTACCTTCCCACTTCAGCCCACGGGGCCCTCCGGGATAGGTGGCCCCACCCGGTGGACCCCCGGGACCCTTCCGGTGGTCCCGGTACAATAGCGATAACCCCCGAAACTTTCCCGGTGGCCGAAACTAGACTTCCTATATATAATTCTTCACCCCCAGACCATTCCGGAACTCCTCATGACGTCCGGGATCTCATCCGGGACTCCGAACAACTTTCGGGTTACCGCATACTAATATCTCTACAACCCTAGCGTCACCGAACCTTAAGTGTGTAGACCGTACGGGTTCGGGAGACATGCAGACATGACCGAGACGCCTCTCCAGTCAATAACCAACAGCGGGATCTGGATACCCATGTTGGCTCCGACATGTTCCACGATGATCTCATCGGATGAACCACGATGTCGAGGATTCAGTCAATCCCGTATACAATTCCCTTTGTCAATCGGTATGTTACTTGCCCGAGATTCAATCGTCGGTATCCCAATACCTTGTTCAATCTCGTTACCGGCAAGTCTCTTTACTCATACCGTAATGCATGATCCCGTGGCTAACTCCTTAGTCACATTGAGCTCATTATGATGATGCATTACCGAGTGGGCCTAGAGATACCTCTCCATCACACGGAGTGACAAATCCCAGTCTCGATCCGTGCCAACCCAACAGACACTTTCAGAGATACCCGTAGTGTACCTTTATAGTCACCCAGTTACGTTGTGACGTTTGGCACACCCAAAGCTTTCCTACGGCATCCGGGAGTTGCACGATCTCATGGTCTAAGGAAAAGATACTTGACATTGGAAAAGCTCTAGCAAAGGAACTACACGATCTTTTGTGCTATGCTTAGGATTGGGTCTTGTCCATCACATCATTCTCCTAATGATGTGATCCCGTTATCAACGACATCCAATGTCCATAGCCAGGAAACCATGACTATCTGTTGATCAACAAGCTAGTCAACTAGAGGCTCACTAGGGACATGTTGTGGCCTATGTATTCACACATGTATTACGATTTCCGGATAACACAATTATAGCATGAACAATAGACAATTATCATGAACAAAGAAATATAATAATAACCATTTATTATTGCCTCTAGGGCATATTTCCAGCAGTCTCCCACTTGCACTAGAGTCAATAATCTAGTTACATTGTGATGAATCGAACACCCATAGCGTTCTGGTGTTGATCATGTTTTGCTCTAGGGAGAGGTTTAGTCAACGGATCTGCTACATTCAGGTCCGTATGTACTTTAGAAATATGTATGTCTCCATTCTGAACACTTTCACGAATGGAGTTGAAGCGACGCTTGATATGCCTGGTCTTCCTGTGAAACCTGGGCTCCTTGGCAAGGGCAATAGCTCCAGTGTTGTCACAGAAGAGAGTCATCGGACCCGACACATTGGGAATCACCCCTAGGTCGGTAATGAACTCCTTTATCCAGACTGCTTCCTGTGCTGCCTCTGAGGCCGCCATGTACTCTGCTTCACATGTAGATCCCGCCACGACGCTTTGCTTGCAACTGCACCAGCTTACTGCTCCTCCATTCAAAATATACACGTATCCGGTTTGTGACTTCGAGTCATCCAGATCTGTGTCGAAGCTAGCGTCGACGTAACCCTTTACGACGAGCTCTTCGTCACCTCCATAAATGAGAAACATATCCTTAGTCCTCTTCAGGTACTTCAGGATATTCTTGACCGCTGTCCAGTGTTCCATGCCGGGATTACTTTGGTACCTTCCTACCAAACTTACGGCAAGGTTTACATCAGGTCTGGTACACAGCATGGCATACATAATAGACCCTATGGTCGAGGCATAGGGGATGACACACATCTTTTCTCTATCTTCTGCCGTGGTCGGGCATTGAGCCGTGCTCAATTGCACACCTTGCAATACAGGCAAGAACCCCTTCTTGGACTGATCCATATTGAACTTCTTCAATATCTTGTCAAGGTACGTACTCTATGAAAGACCAATGAGGCGTCTTGATCTATCTCTATAGATCTTGATGCCTAATATATAAGCAGCTTCTCCAAGGTCCTTCATTGAAAAACACTTATTCAAATAGGCCTTTATACTTTCCAAGAATTCTATATCATTTCCCATCAATAGTATGTCATCCACATATAATATGAGAAATGCTACAGAGCTCCCACTCACTTTCTTGTAAACACAGGCTTCTCCATAAGTCTGTGTAAACCCAAACGCTTTGATCATCTCATCAAAGCGAATGTTCCAACTCCGAGATGCTTGCACCAGCCCATAGATTGAGCGCTGGAGCTTGCATACTTTGTTAGCATTCTTAGGATCGACAAAACCTTCCGGCTGCATCATATACAATTCTTCCTTAAGGAAGCCGTTAAGGAATGCCGTTTTGACGTCCATTTGCCATATCTCATAATCATAGAATGCGGCAATTGCTAACATGATTCGGACGGACTTCAGCTTCGCTACGGGTGAGAAAGTCTTGTCGTAGTCAACCCCTTGAACTTGTCGATAACCCTTAGCGACAAGTCGAGCCTTATAGATGGTCACATTACCATCCGCGTCTGTCTTCTTCTTAAAGATCCATTTATTTTCTATGGCTCGCCGATCATCGGGCAAGTCAGTCAAAGTCCATACTTCGTTTTCATACATGGATCCTATCTCGGATTTCATGGCTTCTAGCCATTTGTCGGAACCTGGGCCCGCCATTGCTTCTTCATAGTTCGAAGGTTCACCGTTGTCTAACAACATGATTTCCAGGACAGGGTTGCCGTACCACTCTGGTGCGGAACGTGTCCTTGTGGACCTTCGAAGTTCAGCAGTAACTTGATCCGAAGCTTCATGATCATCATCATTAACTTCCTCCCCAGTCGGTGTAGGCACCACAAGAATATCTTCCCGCGCTGCGCTACTTTCCGATTCGGAAGGGGTGACTATCACCTCATCAAGTTCCACTTTCCTCCCACTTACTTCCTTCGAGAGAAACTCTTTCTCCAGAAAGGACCCATTCTTGGCAACGAAGATCTTGCCTTCGGATCTGAGGTAGAAGGTATACCCAATAGTTTCCTTAGGGTATCCTATGAAGACGCATTTCTCCGACTTGGGTTCGAGCTTTTCAAGTTGAAGTTTCTTGACATAAGCATCGCATCCCCAAACTTTTAGAAACGACAGCTTAGGTTTCTCCCAAACCATAATTCATACGGTGTCGTCTCAACGGATTTCGACGGAGCCCTATTTAAAGTGAATGCGGCAGTCTGTAAAGCATAGCCCCAAAATGAGAGCGGTAGATCGGTAAGAGACATCATAGATCGCACCATATCCAATAGAGTGCGATCACGACGTTCGGACACACCATTTCGCTGAGGTGTTCCAGGCGGCGTGAGTTGTGAACGGATGTTTCCGTGAGCAGTAAGCAGCGGATCTCCCCTTTTTGGGGGAAAGCTGGTGGCCCTTTTGGCGTGTTAATTCTTTCGACGGGGCGGCCTTCTTCGTTCGGTAGATCCGGTCGAGGTGGTTTTCGTTTACCAGCGCGTAGGAAACGATTCCACATTTCTTTAAGTGCGTACCAAATTCGTGACTTAAATATTCTCCACCACGATCTGATCGTAAGAACTTTATTTTCCTGTCACGTTGATTCTCAACCTCACTCTGAAATTCCTTGAACTTTTCAAAGGTTTCAGACTTGTGTTTCATTAGGTAGACATACCCATATCTACTTAAGTCATCAGTGAGAGTGAGAACATAACGATATCCTCCGCGAGCCTCAACACTCATTGGACCGCACACATCGGTATGTATGATTTCCAATAAATTGGCTGCTCGCTCCATTGTTCCGGAGAACGGAGTCTTGGTCATCTTACCCATGAGGCATGGTTCGCACGTGTCAAATGATTCGTAATCAAGAGACTCCAAAAGTCCATCTGCATGGAGCTTCTTCATGCGCTTGACACCAATGTGACCAAGGCGGCAGTGCCACAAGTATGTGGGACTATCGTTATCAACTTTACATCTTTTGGTATTCACACTATGAATATGTGTAACATCACGTTCGAGATTCATCAAGAATAAACCATTGACCAGCGGGGCATGACCATAAAACATATCTCTCATATAAATAGAACAACCATTATTCTCGGATTTAAATGAGTAGCCATCTCGAATTAAACGAGATCCTGATACAATGTTCATGCTCAAAGCTGGCACTAAATAACAATTATTGAGGTTTAAAACTAATCCCGTAGGTAAATGTAGAGGTAGCGTGCCGACGGCGATCACATCGACCTTGGAACCATTCCCGACGCGCATCGTCACCTCGTCCTTCGCCAGTCTCCGCTTATTCCGCAGTTCCTGTTTTGAGTTACAAATATGAGCAACCGCACCGGTATCAAATACCCAGGAGCTACTACGAGTACTGGTAAGGTACACATCAATTACATGTATATCACATATACCTTTGGTGTTGCCGGCCTTCCTGTCCGCTAAGTATTTGGGGCAGTTCCGCTTCCAGTGACCACTTCCCTTGCAATAAAAGCACTCAGTCTCAGGCTTGGGTCCATTCTTTGACTTCTTCCCGGCAACTGGCTTACCGGGCGCGGCAACTCCCTTGCCATCCTTCATGAAGTTCTTCTTACCCTTTCCCTTCTTGAACTTAGTGGTTTTATTCACCATACTTGATGTTCCTTTTTGATTTCCACCTCCGCTGATTTCAGCATTGAATATACCTCAGGAATGGTCTTTTCCATCCCTTGCATATTGAAGTTCATCACAAAGCTCTTGTAGCTCGGTGGAAGCGACTGAAGGATTCTGTCAATGACCGCGTCATCCGGGAGATTAACTCCCAGCTGAGACAAGCGGTTGTGTAACCCAGACATTCTAAGTATGTGCTCACTAACAGAACTATTTTCCTCCATTTTACAGCTGAAGAACTTGTCGGAGACTTCATATCTCTCGACCCGGGCATGAGCTTGGAAAACCATTTTCAGCTCTTCGAACATCTCATATGCTCCATGTTTCTCAAAACGCTTTTGGAGCCCCGGTTCTAAGCTGTAAAGCATGCCGCATTGAACGAGGGAGTAATCACCAGCACGTGATTGCCAAGCATTCATAACGTCTTGGTTCTCTGGGATGGGTGCTTCACCTAGCGGTGCTTCTAGGACATAATCTTTATTGGCAGCTATGAGGATGATCCTCAGGTTCCGGACCCAGTCCGTATAGTTGCCGCCATCATCTTTCAGCTTGGTTTTCTCTAGGAACGCGTTGAAGTTGAGGACAACGTGGGCCATTTGATCTACAAGACATATTGTAAAGATTTTAGACTAAGTTCATGATACTTAAGTTCATCTAATCAAATTATTCAATGAACTCCCACTCAGATAGACATCCCTCTAGTCATCTAAGTGAAACATGATCCGAGTTAACTAGGCCGTGTCCGATCATCACGTGAGACGGACTAGTCAAGATCGGTGAACATCTCCATGTTGATCGTATCTTCTATACGACTCATGCTCGACCTTTCGGTCTTCCGTGTTCCGAGGCCATGTCTGTACATGCTAGGCTCGTCAAGTCAACCTAAGTGTATTGCGTGTGTTCCGAGGCCATGTCTGTACATGCTAGGCTCGTCAACACCCGTTGTATGCGAACGTTAGAATCTATCACACCCGATCATCACGTGGTGCTTCGAAACAACGAACCTTCACAACGGTGCACAGTTAGGGGGAACACTTTCTTGAAATTATTATAAGGGATCATCTTACTTACTACCGTCGTTCTAAGCAAATAATATGCAAAACATGATAAACATCACATGCAATCAAATAGTGACATGATATGGCCAATATCATTTTGCTCCTTTGATCTCCATCTTTGGGCGCCATGATCATCTTCGTCACCGGCATGACACCATGATCTCCATCATCATGATCTCCATCATCGTGTCTTCATGAAGCTGTCACGCCAATGATTACTTCTACTTCTATGGCTAACGCATTTAGCAATAAAGTAAAGTAATTTACATGGCGTTATTCAATGACACGTAGGTCATGCAAAATAATAAAGACAACTCCTATGGCTCCTGCCAGTTGTCATACTCATCGACATGCAAGTCGTGACTCCTATTATAAGAATATGATCAATCTCATACATCACATATATCATTCCTCACATCTTCTGGACATATCACATCACAAGGCACATGCTGCAAAAACAAGTTAGACGTCCTCTAATTGTTGTTGCAAGTTTTTACGTGGCTTCTATAGGTTTCTAGCAAGAACGTTTCTTACCTACGTAAAACCACAACGTGATATGCCAATTTCTATTTACCCTTCATAAGGACCCTTTTCATCGAATCCGTTCCGACTAAAGTGGGAGAGACAGACACCCGCTAGCCACCTTATGCAACTAGTGCATGTCAGTCGGTGGAACCTGTCTCACGTAAGCGTACGTGTAAGGTCGGTCCGGGCCGCTTCATCCCACAATACCGCCGAAACAAGATAAGACTAGTAGTGGCAAGAAAAATTGACAACATCTACGCCCGCAACTGCTTTGTGTTCTACTCGTGCATAGTAACTACGCATAGGCCTGGCTCATGATGCCACAGTTGGGGATCGTAGCAGAATTTTAAAATTTCCTACGCATCACCAAGATCCATCTATGGAGTATACTAGCAACGAGGGGAAAGGAGTGCATCTACATACCCTTGTAGATCGCGAGCGGAAGCGTTCTAGTGAACGGGGTTGATGGAGTCGTACTCGCCGTGATCCAAATCACCGATGACCGAGTGCCGAACGGACGGCACCTCCGCGTTCAACACACGTACGGAGCAGCGACGTCTCCCCCTTCTTGATCCAGCAAGGGGGAAGGAGAGGTTGATGGAGATCCAGCAGCACGACGGTGTGGTGGTGGAAGTAGCGGGGATCTCGGCAGGGCTTCGCCAAGCTTCTGCGAGAGGGAGAGTTGTTGCAGGGGGAGAGGGAGGCGCCAGGGGCTGTGGTGTTGCTGCCCTCCCTCCCCCCCCCACTATATATAGGGTCCCTGGGGGGCGCCGGCCCTGGGAGATCAGATCTCCAAGGGGGGGCGGCGGCCAAGGGGGGGGGAAGGTGGCATCCCCCCCAAGCCAAGTGGGGGGCGCCCCCACCCCTAGGGTTTCCAACCCTAGGCGCAGGGGAGGCCCAAGGGGGGGGCGCCCCTGCCCACTAGGGGCTGGTTCCCTTCCCACTTCAGCCCACGGGGCCCTCCGGGATAGGTGGCCCCACCCAGTGGACCCCCGGGACCCTTCCGGTGGTCCCGGTACAATACCGATAACCCCCGAAACTTTCCCGGTGGCCGAAACTGGACTTCCTATATATAATTCTTCACCTCCGGACCATTCCGGAACTCCTCGTGACGTCCGGGATCTCATCCGGGATTCCGAACAACTTTCGGGTTACCGCATACTAATATCTCTACAACCCTAGCGTCACCGAACCTTAAGTGTGTAGACCCTACGGGTTCGGGAGACATGCAGACATGACCGAGACGCCTCTCCGGTCAATAACCAACAGCGGGATCTGGATACCCATGTTGGCTCCCACATGTTCCACGATGATCTCATCGGATGAACCACGATGTCGAGGATTCAGTCAATCCCGTATACAATTCCCTTTGTCAATCGGTATGTTACTTGCCCGAGATTCGATCGTCGGTATCCCAATACCTTGTTCAATCTCGTTACTGGCAAGTCTCTTTACTCGTACCGTAATGCATGATCCCGTGGCTAACTCCTTAGTCACATTGAGCTCATTATGATGATGCATTACCGAGTGGGCCCAGAGATACCTCTCCGTCACACGGAGTGACAAATCCCAGTCTCGATCCGTGCCAACCCAACAGACACTTTCAGAGATACCCGTAGTGTACCTTTATAGTCACCCAGTTACGTTGTGACGTTTGGCACACCCAAAGCACTCCTACAGCATCCGGGAGTTGCACGATCTCATGGTCTAAGGAAAAGATACTTGACATTGGAAAAGCTCTAGCAAACGAACTACACGATCTTTTGTGTTATGCTTAGGATTGGGTCTTGTCCATCACATCATTCTCCTAATGATGTGATCCCGTTATCAACGACATCCAATGTCCATAGTCAGGAAACCATGACTATCTGTTGATCAACAAGCTAGTCAACTAAACGCTCACTAGCGACATGTTGTGGCCTATGTATTCACACATGTATTATGATTTCCGGATAACACAATTATAGCATGAACAATAGACAATTATCATGAACAAAGAAATATAATAATAACCATTTATTATTGCCTCTAGGGCATATTTCCAACATGGGGATGCCCAAGGCACCCCAAGTAAATATTCAAGGAGACTCAAGCGTCTAAGCTTGGGGATGCCCCGGAAGGCATCCCATCTTTCTTCAACAAATATCGGTATGTTTTCGGATTCGTTTCGTTCATGCGATATGTGCAAATCTTGGAGCGTCTTTTGCGTTTAGTTTTCACTTTTCTTTTATGCACCATGCTGGTATGAGATTGCCCATGGTTGATTTATAGAATGCTCTTTGCACTTCACTTATATCTTTTGAGTATGGCTTTATAGAATGCTTCATGTGCTTCACTTATATCATTTGATGTTTGGATTGCCTGTTTCTCTTCACATAAAAAACCGCCATTTGTAGAATGCTCTTTTGCTTCACTTATATTTGTTAGAGCGTGGTAATATCTTTTGTAGAAAGAATTAAACTCTCTTGCTTCACTTATATCTATTTAGAGAGATGACAGGAATTGGTCATTCACATGGTTAGTCATAAAATCCTACATAAAACTTGTAGATCACTGAATCTGATATGTTTGATTCCTTGCAATAGTTTTGCGATATAAAGATGGTGATATTAGAGTCATGCTAGTGGGTAGTTGTGGATTGTAGAAATACTTGTGTTGAAGTTTGTGATTCCCATAGCATGCACGTATGATGAACCGTTATGTGATGAAGTCGGAGCATGAGGTATTTATTGATTGTCTTCCTTATGAGTGGCGGTCAGGGACGAGCGATGGTCTTTTCCTACTGATCTATCCCCCTAGGAGCATGCGCGTAGTACTTTGTTTCGATGACTAATAGATTTTTGCAATAAGTATGTGAGTTCTTTATGACTAATGCTGAGTCAATGGATTATACGCACTCTCACCCTTCCATCATTGCTAGCCTCTTCGGTACCGTGCATTTCCCTTTCTCACCTCGAGAGTTGGTGCAAACTTCGCCGGTGCATCCAAACCCCGTGATACGATACGCTCTATCACACATAAACGTCCTTATATCTTCCTCAAAACAGCCACCATACCTACCTATCATGGCATTTCCATAGCCATTCCGAGATATATTGCCATGCAACTTCCATCATCATCATATACATGACTTGAGCATTTATTGTCATATTGCTTTGCATGATTTTAAGATAGCTAGCATGATGTTTTCATGGCTTGTCCGTTTTTTGATGTCATTGCTACGCTAGATCATTGCACATCCCGGTACACTGCCGGAGGCATTCATATAGAGTCATATCTTTGTTCTAGTATTGAGTTGTAATATTGAGTTGTAAGTAAATAAAAGTGTGATGATCATCATTATTAGAGCATTGCCCCAAGAAAAAAAAAAGAGGCCAAAGAAGCCTAAATAAAAAGGGGGCCAAAGAAGCCCACCAAAAAAAGAGAAAACAAAAAAAGAGAAAAAAAAGGGGCAATGTTACTATCCTTTTACCACACTTGTGCTTCAAAGTAGCACCATGTTCTTCATATAGAGAGTCTCTTGAGTTATCACTTTCATATACTAGTGGGAATTTTCATTATAGAACTTGGCCTGTATATTCTGATGATGGGCTTCCTCAAATGCCCGAGGTCTTCATGAGCAAGCAAGTTGGATGCACACCCACTTAGTTTCAGTTTGAGCTTTCGTACACTTATAGCTCTAGTGCATACGTTGCATGGCAATCCCTACTCCTCACATTGACATCAATTGATGGGCATCTCCATAGCCCGTTGATTAGCCGCGTCGATGTGAGACTTTCTCCTTTTTTTCTTCTCCACACAACCTCCACCATCATATTCTATTCCACCTATAGTGCTATATCCATGGCTCACGCTCATGTATTGCGTGAAAGTTGAAAAGGTTTGAGAACATCAAAAGGATGAAACAATTGCTTGGCTTGTCATCGGAGTTGTGCATGATTTGAATATTTTGTGTGGTGAAGATGGAGCATAGCCAGACTATATGATTTTGTAGGGATAACTTTCTTTGGCCATGTTATTTTGAAAAGACATGATTGCTTTATTAGTATGCTTGAAGTATTATTGTCTTAATGTCAAATGATAGACTATTGCTTTGAATCACTCGTGTCTTAATATTCATGGCATGATTAGATTATGTGATCAAGATTATGCTAGGTAGCATTCCACATCAAAAATTATCTTTTTTATCATTTACCTACTCGAGGACGAGCAGGAATTAAGCTTGGGGATGCTGATACGTCTCCGTCGTATCTATAATTTTTTATTGTTCCATGCCAATATTATACAACTTTCATATACTTTTGGCAACTTTTTATACTATTTTTGGGACTAACATATTGATCCAGTGCCCAGTGCCAGTTCCTGTTTGTTGCATGTTTTTTGTTTCGCAGAAAATCCATATCAAACGGAGTCCAAACGGGATAAAAACTGACGCGGATTTTTTTTTGAATATATGTGATTTTTGGGAAGTGGAATCATCGCGAGACGATGCCCGAGGGGGCCATGAGGCAGGCAGGCGCGCCCCTGACCCTCGTGGCCACCCCGTAAGGCGGTTGGTGCCCTTCTTTCGCCGCAAGAAAGCTAATTTTCGGATAGAGATCGTGTCCAAAATTCAGCCCAATCGGAGTTACGGATCTCCGGTTATAAAAGAAACGGTGAAAGGCCAGATCTGAGAACGCAGTAACAGAGAGAGACAGAGAGAAAGATCCAATCTCGGAGGGGCTCTCGCCCCTCCCATGCCATGGAGACCAAGGACCAGAGGGGAAACCCTCCTCCCATCTAGGGAGAAGGTCAAGGAAGAAGAAGAAGAAGAAGAAGAAGAAGGGGCCCCTCTCCCCCTCTCTTCCGGTGGCGCCGGAACACCGCCGTGGCCATCATCATCCTCACCGCCATCTTCACCAACACCTCTGCCATCTTCACCAACATCTCCATCACCTTCCCCCCTCTATCTACAGCGGTCCACTCTCCTGCAACCCGCTGTACCCTCTACTTGAACATGGTGCTTTATGCTTCATATTATTATCCAATGATGTGTTGCCATCCTATGATGTCTGAGTAGATTTTCGTTGTCCTATCGGTGGTTGATGAATTGCTATGATTGATTTAATTTGCTTGTGGTTATGTTGTTGTCCTTTGGTGCCCATCATATGATCGCGCACGTGGATCACACCTTAGGGTTGTATGTTGATAGGACTATGTATTGGAGGGCAAGAGTGACAGAAGCTTCTACCTAGCATAGAAATTGATGCATACGGGATTGAAGGGGGACCAATATATCTTAATGCTATGGTTGGGTTTTACCTTAATGAACGTTAGTAGTTGCGGACGCTTGCTAATAGTTCCAACCATAAGTGCATAGAATTCCAAGTCAGGGATGACATGCTAGCAGTGGCCTCTCCCACATAAAACTTGTTATCGGTCTAGTAAAGTAGTCAATTGCTTAGGGACAATTTCGCAACTCCTACCACCACTTTTCCACACTCGCTATACTAACTTTATTGCTTCTTTATATAAACAGCCCCTACTTTTTATTTACGTGCTCTTTATTTTCTTGCAAACCTATCCAAAAACACCTACAAAGTACTTCTAGTTTCATACTTGTTCTAGGTAAAGCGAACGTCAAGCATGCGTAGAGTTGTATCGGTGGTCGATAGAACTTGAGGGAATATTTGTTCCCCCTTTAGCTCCTCGTTGCGTTCGACACTCTTACTTATCAAAAGAGGCTACAATTGATCCCCTATACTTGTGGGTTATCAATCACCATCGTCACCGGCTTGACACCTTGATCTCCATCGAAGCATCGTTGTCGTCTCACCAACTATTGCTACTACGACTATCGATACTGCTTAGTGATAAAGTAAAGCAATTACATGGCGATTGCATTTCATACAATAAAGCGACAACCATATGGCTCCTGCCAGTTGTTGATAACTGTTACAAAACATGATCATCGCATACAACAATTTATATATCATCACGTCTTGACCATATCACATCACGTCACAGCAAGCCCTGCAAAAAATAAGTTAGACGTCCTCTACTTTGTTGTTACAAATTTTACGTGGCTGCTACGGGCTTAGCAAGAACCGTTCTTACCTACGCATCAAAAACACAATGATTTTTCGTCAAGTGTGTTGTTTTAACCTTCAACAAACGACCGGGTGTAGTCCCACTCGATTCAACTAAAGTTGGAGAAACAGACACCCACTAGCCACCTGTGTGCAAAGCACGGCGGTAGAACCAGTCTCATGAACGCGGTCATGTAATGTCGGTCTGGGCCGCTTCTGTTGGAAATATGCCCTAGAGGCAATAATAAATGGTTATTATTATATTTCCTTGTTCATGATAATTGTCTATTGTTCATGCTATAATTGTGTTATCCGGAAATCGTAATACATGAGTGAATACATAGACCACAACGTGTCCCTAGTAAGCCTCTAGTTGACTAGCTCGTTGATCAACAGATAGTCATGGTTTCCTGACTATGGACATTGGATGTCATTGATAACGGGATCACATCATTAGGAGAATGATGTGATGGACAAGACCCAATCCTAAGCATAGCGCAAAGATCGTGTAGTTCGTTTGCTAGAGCTTTTCCAATGTCAAGTATCTTTTCCTTAGACCATGAGATCGTGTAACTCCCGGATGCCGTAGGAGTGCTTTGGGTGTACCAAACGTCACAACGTAACTGGGTGACTATAAAGGTAAACTACGGGTATCTCTGAAAGTGTCTGTTGGGTTGGCACGGATCGAGACTGGGATTTGTCACTCCGTATGACGGAGAGTTATCTCTGGGCCCACTCGGTAATGCATCATCATAATGAGCTCAATGTGACTAAGGAGTTAGCCACGGGATCATGCATTACGGTACGAGTAAAGAGACTTGCCGGTAACGAGATTGAACAAGGTATTGGGATACCGATGATCGAATCTCGGGCAAGTAACATACCGATTGACAAAGGGAATTGTATACGGGATTGATTGAATCCTCGACATCGTGGTTCATCCGATGAGATCATCATGGAACATGTGGGAGCCAACATGGGTATCCAGATCCCGCTGTTGGTTATTGACCGGAGAGGCATCTCGGTCATGTCTGCATGTCTCCCGAACCCGTAGGGTCTACACACTTAAGGTTCGGTGACGCTAGGGTTGTAGAGATATTAGTATGCGGAAACCCGAAAGTTGTTTGGAGTCCCGGATGAGATCCCGGACGTCACGAGGAGTTCCGGAATGGTCCGGAGGTGAAGAATTATATATAGGAAGTCCAGTTTCGGCCACCGGGAAAGTTTCGGGGGTTATCGGTATTGTACCGGGACCACCGGAAGGGTCCCAGGGGTCCACCGGGTGGGGCCACCTATCCCGGAGGGCCCTTGGGCTGAAGTAGGAAGGGAACCAGCCCTTAGTGGGCTGGGGCGCCCCCCATGGGCCTCCCCCCTGCGCCTAGGGTTGGAAACCCTAGGGTGGGGGGGCCACCCACTTGACTTGGGGGGGAAGCCACCCCCCCCTTCCCCTTGGCCGCCGCCCCCCCATGTAGATGGGTCTTGGCCGGCACCCCCCTCCCAGGGGCCTATATAAAGGGGGGAGGGCAGGAACATTACAGCCTTGGGTGCCTCCCTCCTCCCTTGCTACACCTCTCCCTCTCGCAGAAGCTCGGCGAAGCCCTGCCGAGATCCCGCTACATCCACCACCACGCCGTCGTGCTGCTGGATCTCCATCAACCTCTCCTTCCCCCTTGCTGGATCAAGAAGGAGGAGACGTCGCTGCTCCGTACGTGTGTTGAACGCGGAGGTGCCGTCCGTTCGGCACTCGGTCATCGGTGATTTGGATCACGGCGAGTACGACTCCATCAACCCCGTTCATTGGAACGCTTCCGCTCGCGATCTACAAGGGTATGTAGATGCACTCCTTTCCCTTCGTTGCTAGTATACTCCATAGATGGATCTTGGTGATGCGTAGGAAATTTTAAAATTCTGCTACGATCCCCAACAGCTTCATCCAACAATACCGCCGAATCAAAGTATGACATGCTGGTAAGCAGTATGACTATTATTGCCCACAACTCTTTGTGTTCTACTCGTGCATATAACATCTACGCATGGACTTTGCTCGGATGCCACTGTTGGGGAACGTAGTATTTCAAAAAAATTCCTACGATCACGCAAGATCTATCTAGGAGAAGCATAGCATTGAGCGGGGAGAGTGTGTCCACGTACCCTCGTACACCGAAAGCAGAAGCGTTAAGTAACGCAGTTGATGTAGTCGAACGTCTTCGCGATCCAACCGATCAAGTACCGAACGCACGGCACCTCCGCGATCGGCGCACGTTCAGCTCGGTGACGTCCCTCGAACTCTAGATCCAGCTGAGGTCGAGGGAGAGTTTCGTCAGCACAACGACGTGATCACGGTGATGATGAAGTTACCGGCGTAGGGCTTCGCCTAAGCACTACGACGATATGACCGAGGTGTGTTTCCGTGGAGGGGGCACCGCACACGCTAAAAAAATTGTCAACATGTGTGTTCTAGGGTGGCGCCCTGCTCCCGTATATACAGGAGCAAGGGGGAGGCCGGCCGGCCCTAGGGCGCGCCCAAGGGGGGGCAATCCTACTCCTAGTAGGAGTTGGACCCCCCCCCCCTTTCCTAGTCCTATTAGGAGAAGAAGGAAGTAGAGGGGAAGGAGAAGGAAGGAGGGGGCGCCGCCCCTCCCCCTAGTCCAATTCGGACTAGGCCCATAGGGGGGGCGACCAGCCCTTGGCTACTCCCTCTCTCTCCCTTAAGGCCCAATAAGGCCCATAACTTACCCGGTGGTTCCGATAACCCTTCCGACACTCCGATATTTATCCGGTGACCCTCGGAACTATCCCGGTGTCCGAATATAGTCATCCAATATATCAATCTTTATGTCTCAACCATTTCGAGACTCCTCGTCATGTCTGTGATATGATCCGGGACTCTGAACTACCTTCGGTACATCAAAACACATAAACTCATAATACCGATCGTCATCGAACGTTAAGCGTGCGGACCCTACGGGTTCGAGAACTATGTAGACATGACCAAGACTCATCTCCGGTCAATAACCAGTAGCGGAACCTGGATGCTCATATTGGTTCCTACATATTCTACAAAGATCTTTATTAGTCAAACCGCATAACAACATACGTTGTTCCCTTTGTCATCGGTATGTTACTTGCCCGAGATTCGATCGTCGGTATCATCATACCTAGTTCAATCTCGTTACCGACAAGTCTCTTTACTCGTTCCGTAATGCATCATCCCGTAACTAACTCATTAGTCACACTGCTTGCAAGGCTTATAGTGATGTTGAAAGTACGTGTAGTCCCCATGTGTTGTTTTGGTAATTAATTAATGACAATCCTTATGGACTAATGTTTGCATTGAGATATACAAAATGGAGTTCATTGGAGTATCTTAAGGGTTGCCATGCTTAGAGCTATGGTTTGAGCCATAATGGATCAAGATCTTAAAAGGATGATTTGAATGATGAATTCTAGGAGTGGCTCAAAGATATGATCATAATGGACTCATGTGTTGAGTCATGATTGAGCAAGCTATTCAAGTGAAGAATTCAATATACCCTTCATGACGTCAAGATTAAACATGGAGTAGAGATATCGGTTGACCAAGTTGAAGCTCGGAGATTAAACTCTAAATGGTCAACACACGAGCGCAAATGATGCACCACATAAGATCTTGTGGTATGATAAGAAATTATCAATTGCACTCTGTGTACTAACCCATACTATGTGTTGTCTATGTTTTTGAGGGTTAGGTGATTCTCATGGGCTTGCATCGAGAGAGAGATTTCAAGTGTCTATGAGAGGATGACATCAAGTGTTGGTGATCATGGTTGATAAGGGCAAGTTCAAGATAACCATCCCAAGGGATTACATGCTTGAAGCTTGTGGATGATCACATGATGGACAAGTGAAGATGAATACAAAGCAAAGCCTCCCATATTGTGTATGGGGGAGCTACTTGAAGACTTCACCAATGTCTTGCCTTGAACTTGAGCCAAGAAGAAACATCAACATCAAGATCAAGTAAAAGGCTTGAGTCAAAGGTATTAGTTCCTTTAGCGTTAGTGTTGTGGAGAGATGACCACCGAAGAAAAATATACACTCAAGAATGGATTCTCGATAGCTATGTAGTATAGCTCTTTTATGTTTCTTGAGTTATAGGGATCCCGCACTATTAAGAGGGGATCAAAGGGGTTAGTGATAGATTTGCTCAAGTCAACATCTTCTATTTCTACTTCCTCACATCATATTCCAACATAGGCATATTTCACTCCTATCCAATACAAATACAATATGCATATACATCTACCAAAGTAAATCCATAGCCAAATAGGTTCCCCAAAGTATATGATCTTACATTTCCATACTTTGCATCCTACATTTTGGTTTATCTTGGGTGGTTCTCTATGTGAGGACCTGGAGCTTTTCCATAGCTTCAAAACGAGCCCAAGATCATCAAAATCGGAGTCCGGATGTGAAAGTTATGCATGTTTTACTTTTGGGGCGGCTGCAGTTTTTGTGTTGGCCGGATGTCCGGGCTTTTCCCCGGATGTCCGGCCACTGCTATCCAGAGGGCGTCTGATTTGTGTGAAATCGCCGGATGTCCGGCCCCTGGCCCGGATGTCCGGCCGTAGATGTCCAGAAACCTTACCGAAATGCTGTTTGTATACGCCGGATGTCCGGCACTTGGCCGGATGTCCGGGGCCCCAAGTTTGGCCAGATGTCCGGGCTTCGGCCAGATGTCCGGGCCCTGTAATCTGTTTTCCACATACGTGTGTGTGATTCTCAGCCGCCGGATGTCCGGCCATTGCCCGGATGTCCGGCCCGGCGCTGCCACTTACACTAAAACGGCTAGTTTTCTTGGCACACTATATATACCCCTCTACCCATCCGGTAGAGGGTTGACCACTTCATCTCAAATCGCCCCAAGAACACAAGTGGCTCCCTCTCACTTCTCCTACACCAAATCTTAGATCCTGGAGAGATTCGTGGGAGTTCTTGAGAGTTTTTCCAATCAAGTGATAGATCCACTCCCTCTCCCTCTCTTGACCAAAGGAATTCATGATTTGAGCAAGTCTTGAGCATTTCCCCTTTGTTCTTGTTACTCTTGGAGGTTGGAGACTCCTAGGCGGTAGGAGTACTCCGGTGAGGAATCAACTTGTGTCCCCCGAAAAGTTTGTGAAGGTTTGGAGGCCGCCTCAAGGTCTACCACTAGTGGTTGAGAATCGCCTTCGTGGTGATATCTCAAGGAGAATAGGGTGAGCCTTCGTGGCGTTGGTGTGCCTTCGTGGTAACATCCACCTCTCTAACGGTGACTAGCTTCCCTCCAAGGAAGTGAACATTGGGATACATCCTCGTCTTCGTGACTTTGGTTATCCCTAACCCTAACTCCTTACTTGTGGTTTACTTTGGTCACTTGACCATGCATTCACTATATCTTGTTGTCCTCATTATATTGTGTTGGCCATTCCCTTGAAGAGATTATTTAGGCCTACACTTTATATTCGCAATTCATACTTTCTACTATTGTTCTATCTTATGCTTAGTGTGAATTGCTAGCTTGTAAAATTCATTTCCATATCTTGTGACATAACTTGTGTAAGCTTGTAGTGCTTACTTGAGTTTGCTTGTATCATTCAATTCCATATATTGTGATACAATTTGTGTAAGCTTGTATTGCTTACTTGTGGTTGTGTGTATTATTCATTTCCATATCTCGTGATATACATTGAGTAAGTTTATGTGACTTACTTGTGCTTACTCATATCCTCGTTGTTCTCATCTTGTCTATCCTAAGTTGTTGGTGCACTTAGTGAGCCTAGTATATTTAGGATTTGTGCTTGAAAAGTATCCGCTTAGTTTATTTCCGCATTAGGATATAGCCAAATCCGTAAAAGATTTTAAAACGCCTATTCACCCCCCTCTAGGCGACATCGTGGTCCTTTCAGATGTGCATTACCGAGAGGGCCTAGAGATACCTCTCCGACAATCGGAGTGACAAATCCTAATCTCGATCCAAGCCAACTCAACAAACACCATCGGAGACACCTGTAGAGCATCTTTATAATCACCCAGATACGTTGTGATGTTTGATAGCACACTAAGTGTTCCTCCGGTATTCGGGAGTTGCATAATCTCATAGTAATAGGAACATGTATAAGTTATGAAGAAAGCAATAGCAATAAATTAAATGATCATAGTGCTAAGCTAACAGATGGGTCAATTCAATCACATCATTCTCTAATGATGTGATCCCGTTCATCAAATGACAACTCATGTCTATGGCTAGCAAACTTAACCATCTTTGATTAACGAGCTAGTCAAGTAGAGGCATACTAGTGACACTGTTTGTCTATGTATTCACACATGTACTAAGTTTCCGGTTAATACAATTCTAGCATGAATAATAAACATTTATCATGATATAAGGAAATATAAATAACAACTTTATTATTGCCTCTAGGGCATATTTCCTTCATAATATGGACATGGACCCAATCAACCTAAATGGCTAAACAAACATGAAGTCGAAATTAACATATTGTATTATACGAAGTGCCTAAAGTATACACTGTAGAAATCAATAGGAAATCTAGTGCAGAATGTGGATCCTTCTTACAATATCACTCCAACACATCACCTCAAAACTAATTATGCATGCCCTTTAATTGGTTTGTAGTTGAAACTTGATGAAGAGGCCGTGAACTGTCCATGTAAGTGTAATTAAAATCTCACAAAGATCCAAAAAATACAAAAATTATCGTGCACTCGTTGAAAAGCTGGTCTCACCAGTATATTTATTTTCAACCCATCTGTGCGGTACGGTCGGGCAACTGTGATATATGTACATGTCATCGAATCACATGACATTGCATATGTGGTGGTGTATAATTGGTTGCACGCAGACATGGAACAACACACTCATTATACCCATTCATGGACTAGCATGTTCATTATAAAGTCCTTATACGATCCACGAACACTATAAACTAAATGGATCGTGGTATCATTCAAAACCACTTTAGAAGATGTCGCGCCCCCACACCCTGGCGCTGAAGTACCAATTATTTATCACTTTCTGTTCTTCGAAAGTATTTATTGTCTCATCCTAGCATTAAACTGTTTCATTTTAAATCGCAGGCACAAAGAGTATATAATCACGCATGCATCATCATCCAACCATCACCTTGTGTACATGTTGATGAAGTTTCTGTCTAAGCATCTTATAAAATTTTATATTAATTGCATAGTTAATTTCATAATAAAATCATATATATCAAGTAATGTCATAACATATTTTTAATATAATTTCTCATTTATTTATTCAATAAAATCATATCATTTTTATATAGCATGAATTTTTTTGGAACCATCTCATCCTAGATGTCCATAATAATTGTAAGTAACAACTAGTTTTTATACCCATCTATTATGATTAGTTATAAAATTCAATCAAACACTAAAATATGTTATAGTCCATTTAAAAAAATATGATCATCAACGGTTGAACGCTAAGAGCTAAAAGTTAGAATTTACACTAACTCGGAGATGTTAAGAAATTTTGAAGATGTCATATTGTTTTTATATTACATTGTTATAATAATGAGCTAGGTTCACAATACTCAACAACAAGAATTTTTTTACCAATACAATGATTATTATAGAAAATGTAGTTTAAATAGTTGACACAACAGACACTGCATGTATACATTCGTTAGCTAGGTAATAAAATGCAAGGAAATAGATAGATATTTTTCGTGTGAGTTCGGGAATAAACTACATTGACACTTTGTCCAGTCTTAAAAACTCCACGTTTTAGATGTTTACACGGCCTCTAGAATGCAATTAAGGCAATGGATATCTACTAGTACAATATATTACAAACATAATGAAATTATTATGTTACAAAATATTTGTTGACAGATCTATCAAATTTTCACATGTGCATTCAAAAGTTTTCAAAATACTCACCGCAAAAAGGTTTTCAAAATACTACCATCTTTTCTTTTCATTTCAGTTTGATATAGTGCAGGCTATGTGAGGTCGCTTTCAGTTACAAGGGCCGTGTTTGGTAGCCTGCACCCTTTTCTGCCCCCCTTGCATGTGTGACTCAACTGTGATACGATGAGCTAATACAGGCTCAAAACATTGTTGTGCACATGGTTTGGTAGCCTACATTGCATCAATACCCAGATTACACCTGTCGTTTGGTGGCCTGCATTTGTGCTTTAGGGTTGAGCAGATGCAAACCAGAGTTGTTTGGTTGTGTGCACTTGTTCTGCTCGCCCCTTTCAAATGTGGTGGACTTACCATCCAAATGCAGCACATTTCACAGTAGACATCACATATACGAACAACAACACAATTAACACTACTTCTACACCATTAAAACACAATTTAATAATGCATACCACAGATTAAATACTACCACATTTATTAAAGATGGCAGAGGCATCCCATGCCCATGCACAACCCCAGGGTGCTGATCCCTGAGCAAAATATACAGTTTAACGGCAAACAGGCAAAAAGTTTAGAACATTCCAACACTAAACAGTTAATTTAGAAGCAAGCAAACAAGAAAGGAGGAAAAGCATGACCAATGTTACCATGGCAGCAGTGCTTGGTGCACCTGACCCTATAGATGGTGGAGGTGTTGGCACTGTAGATCTACACCTTGAAGCCCAGTCCCGAAAGCCTCTGGACAAGCAGGTCGTCGGTGATGATCTTGTGCTTGTGGCAGAAGTAGTGACAACCCCTCCACAACACCATCTGCTCGTGGAAGATCTGGACATGGACCCAGAACTCACACCACTTGTTTGCAGACAGTTTGAGGACGTGAGGAGACTTCACGACGAGCCACTACTTCATCACCGGATGTAAGGCCTCGGGGATGACAAACATGGCAATGTCCTCGACGTCCTTGATGGGCACGCAGAACCTGAGTGGCTCCCGTGCCCCCTCCTCATGGCCAAGCCAGGCCAGCGGCCAATCCTCTTGGCCAGACTGCCCAGGATGCCCACCCTCTTGAGTCATCAATTCACTGGGATGATGTCCTCAACCACCTCGACGACAGCTACAACCTACGCCACTCAATCGGCGGTGTCCCACTACGTCTTCGTGACCTTGTGAATTCAGTTGACGAGAGTAAGTAACCAGTGTCCCACTACGTCTTCATGACCTTGTCAGTTCATAGCAATGCCCAACTGCATTCTGCCATGATAGTGCACCATTGCTATGATCAGTGCTCAATGCCTAACTGCATTCCGCCATGATCAGTGCAGCATTGCTATGATCAGTGCACCATTGCTATGATCAGTCCTATGGTCTTGTGATCATAGCAATGGTGGACTGATCATGACAGAATGTAATTGGAGATTTCTATGATCTGTTCCCAATTGCACTGATCATAGCATCTGCCACTGATCACGGCAGTCGCAATTGGGCAGTGTTGTGATCAATATATCATAGAACTGCGTAAAATGCATGCACATGCATTCTCCTACTATGAGAGAAGATAGCCCCTACTATATGAACGTGCACACACAGTACAATGATCATAGAAACAACCTAGCAACCATTCTGATTACAGCTACATCCTAACCAACATTGTGATCATAGCACGAACACCCTAACTAGCATTGTGATCATAGCACAAACACCCTGACTAGTATTGTGATCATACCAAGAACACCCTAACTACCAATGTATCATTGTCATGATAGCAAGAATAACCTAGCCAGTGTACAGCATTAGCATTAACACCCTAAGCAGGCACATAGCATGACTCCGAATCGATTGGATACGAATCAATCCAATCAAAGCCAATCCATTGCAATCAAATCCAATCTATTTAGAATGAGGCAAAAAAACTAACTGCTAACTTGAGCATGGGGAACAAATAGCTTACCGGAGCGGTTCTCGGTAAAAGGAGTGCTAGCCGTGGAACAGATAATCTGACCATTCTAGGGCCCAATCCGAGGATCCTCTCCATTACATCAGTGTTCCTCGTGACACGCGAGATGGAGGAAAAGGGCCCAGTCATCGATCCTCCGGCCGCGCTCTCCTTGGCTTGGACCAGAGCAAAGGAAGAAAACCCTCACTCGGGGTTTCAAAAACTACTTGTCACGGCCGCCGTTGTGCTCTCCTCCGCAGCTGCACCGATCGGCATGAACGACATTGGTGAGTCAATGGCCGCTAACCACGGCCTGGTGCAGATGGGGGATGACACCCGGATAGCCGGCATCAAGTCAATGCCGGTTCGAGTCAGGTCAGACACCCACCGGGCGTGGATGGGGGTGGTGCCGGCAACGATGGGACTGGGGGTGGCGCGGGTCGGCCATTGGAGAGCACCAAGGGGCGGTGAGAGAGAGAGAGAGAGAGAGAGAGAGAGAGAGGTGGAGTTAATGCGAGAGGGTAGTAACGGGGAGAGAAGGGAGGAGTTATGAGACGCCGCGTCATCTCCCTCTTCCCAACGCGTGCAGGGAAGTGCCACGTGTGGCTTGAGTGAGCTAGCTCATGAGAAACGACCAAATCAGTCGTTCCCCTCAGCCTGGCCCGGGACTGTTTTAAGTTTTGTGCGGACCGAGAAATGCATGCAACCCAGCTTACCAAACACCCAAACTTGCACCGTGTGGGCCTGGTTGGGTTGCATGCACAAAATCTATATCTCGCTTGTAGCAAGTGTAGCTTCGGTCTCGCTTGAAGCAATTATGCGCGCTATACACTGTAATACGTTTTTCTATTGGTTACACTTTCCGATTTTTATCGGGTTTTTTCTGTTTCTCTTTGGTTTTCTTCAGGTCTTTCTTATTTTTCTTTCGATTGTTTTCCCTTTTCATTTTATTTTGTATTTCTTTTGTTTCTTTCTTGTTGTTAATCTGTTTTCTTCATTTTTTCTATGTTCCATTTGTTTTTTCTTCCCACTATCTTTTTTCTTACATTTTCTCTTGTTTTCTTTGATTCTTTCTCGGTATTTTAACACATGTCTACTTTTTTTGCACACAATGTGCATTTTTCGTATGCATCACGAACATTTTTTTCATACACGTTGTACATTTTTTTTATACATCTAGAACATTATTTTTATGCATGTTTAACATTTTTTAATACATTATTAACATTTTTCTTAAATTCGTGTCATTGAAGTCTACTTTTTTTCATATGCATTGTACATTTTTCTTAAACATTAGCAACATATTTTTATAAATGTTTTTATTTTAAATAAATTATTATTTTTATGCACATTTAACATTTTTTAAATACGTTATTAACATTGTTTCAAATTTATGTTATTGATGCCTACTTTTCTTTCATATACATTGTACATTTTTCGTATACATTAATATTTTCATTTGAATAAATTATTATTTTTAAGCACGTTTAACATTTTTAAATACGTTATTAACATTGTTTCAAATTTATGTTATTGATCTACTTTTATTTCATATACATTGTACGGTATACATTAGCAACATATTTTCATAAATGTTTTCCATTTTAAAAAAAATATTATTTTTATGCACGCTAAACATTATTTAAATATGTTATTAAAATAACTTTTTAATTTATGTTCTTGATGTCTACTTTTCTTTCTACATTGTATATTTTTCGTATACATTAGCAACATATTTTTATAAAATGTTTCTGATTTTTAGTTACATTAGTAATATTATTTAAATATTCTTTTGATGACTACTTTTTCCAATACACATTGTATGTTTTCCTTATGAATCAGGAACATTTTCTATACATATTTAATATTTATTAAATACATGATTAACATTGTTTGTAAAACTATGCTCGATGACTATTTGTTCTCATTTTTTATACATGTATAACATTTTTGTAATAGATTAATATTTTTTAATGCATGGTCAACATTTTTCTAAATTTATGTTTTGATGTTCAATTTGTTTAATACATGTTCTACATTTTCCATATACACCTGCAATATATTTTTTATACACATTTAATATATATTTAAATACATTATTAACATTTTTTGCAAATACATGCTTGGATGACTACTTTTTTCATAGACATTGTGCATTATTC
Source organism: Triticum aestivum (assembly GCF_018294505.1). NCBI lineage: Eukaryota > Viridiplantae > Streptophyta > Magnoliopsida > Poales > Poaceae > Triticum > Triticum aestivum. The sequence goes on from NC_057811.1 coordinate 477,337,542, forward strand.
CTATGCACCAGGAATATTTTTTATGCATGTTTAACATTTTTCAAATACATGATTCACATTTGCAAAAACCGGTTGGCGTTCAATTCGCTGCAGCAGTTTGCTAGCGCGAGCCAGGTCGATCGGGCATGTTGTACGGTTGTGCCATAACTGCGACCAAACAGTAGCACCCCACCAGCAGGCATTGTAGCACGAAATTTGAATAGAAATAGCTGCAAATGCAAATGGTTGTACTCCACTCCAGCAGGACATAACTCGCGCGTCCAAATTCAGACTTGATTGAGAAGCTTGAAACTGCATTTCTGCAGTCAACTGCACTAGGGAATACCACACCTTCATCAATACATGGATTTTCCCTGTCATACATCTTTACAGGTCTGCCCTCTTCTGCATCTTCAAAAACTCCCATCTCAACATCCTCTTGCTTCTCATCATCATCTGCATCTGAAAATTCTGCAGGAATGTACTCTTTATCTGCTGCATCTCCTTCATCATTATTGTGCTGGACATATCCAGGATATAGAACCTCATCCTCCAAACCAGGTGCATCAGGCAATGCCTCCTCCACAACAGGATCAAGTGGCTTCTTTTGGTTTTCTTGGCTTTCATTGACACTTGCAGTTGCATAAGCACTTGGTGTTCTAGGAGCACTTGGTGTTCTACTGCTAGCCCTAGTTCTGGATGCAGATGGCCTGGAACTAGATGTGTTCACACATCTCTGGCCTCTAGTTCTTTGTATAACTGTAATTTCCAAATTGCATGACATAGTTGTTGCATTACTTGCAAACATCAGACCTAACTCTGCATCACACTGCACAGGGACCCAACAAAGTTTGGAACTATCCCAATATCTGATCTCCACAGCATCAAACAATCCCCATGGATACTTGGCACAAATGGCAGCCCTAAAATTAGTATATGAACTAGTGTTGTCCACAACTAAAGGAAATGTGAATCCACAATCTTTTCCTTTTGTACCAGCAGAAACTAGAACAGTGGTCTCCATTCGAACTGAAAGAAAGAACGTTGTAGCTGGATCCATCCTATGGGGGAACAATATCCAGTGATAAAACGCACAAACTTTAGACTAAACCCTAAATCCAAGTAAATCTCCTATGAAAAAACTGAGCAAATCAGGTCCAATAATAACCCTGGGGGAATTTGCCGTGCAGATCCGCCCCCGCTTGTCGCCATTGGTGCAGATCCCCAATATTAAGGATAATGTGTGGGCCTTTACTGAAAGAAGATGGTTGATCCCCTTGCCGACTCATTCCATCCTCCCCCCGGTGGGTCGTCCTCTTATTCACTCTCGCGAGCAAAGAAGAAGAGAGACAGCATTCAAGCCAGTCTAGGTTGGTTGGTGAGCCTAGTGATAGGAGACTATCTAGCTTGGTTCGGAGAGCACTTGTTGGGTTTCAGATTCGTTTTTTGCTAAATGTTACGGCCTAAATGCTGAACTATTGACCCTACTTGTTCGGATGGGTGTTCACCCTCTCGCCGTTGGTGCAGATCCGCCACAGGAGCTTCCCTTGTCGCCGTTGGTGCCGCCGCCGCCTTCTCCGCGCTGCAATGGAGGTGTGCTGTTCCTACCACTGCAGCGGCCACCGCCGTCGCTTTCTCCACTCTCCCCCATCACCTTGCAATGGATCTGGCCGCCCGCCGCTCGGCGCCGCAATTTAGGGTTCGTCAGACGGAAAAAGAGGTAGCAAGAGTGGGGAATGAGAGTGTGTGAGTGAGCACGGGGGCAAGCGGTGTCCAAAGTAACGCGTCGTTTGCGGTCAAACGGCGCTGACTGGACGGAGACGTGCCGGAAGGGCAAAAACGCAAGGGGAGCGGTCAAAGCTGGGCAAGACCGCGTGTTTTCCAAATTTAGGGGCAAATCAGTCGACGGTGACACAGAAACAATTATCCCTTTTTTCTGTTTCTCTTTGGTTTTCTTCAGTTCTTTTTTGTTTTTCTTTCGATTGTTTTCCCTTTTCATTTTATTTTCTTTCTTTCTTGTTGTTAATCTGTTTTCTATGCTCCTTTTGTTTTTTCTTGCATTTTCTTTTGTTTTCTTTGCTTCTTTCTCGGTATTTTAACACATGTCTACTATTTTTGCACACAATGGGCATTTTTCGTATGCATCAGGAACATTTTTCCATACATGTTGTACATTTTTTTATACATCTAGAACATTATTTTTATGCATGTTGCACATTTTTTGAATATGTTATTAACATTTTAAAATTCATATTATTTAAGTCTACTTTTCTTTCATAAACATTTTAAATTTTTCGTACACATTAGCAACATATTTTTATAAAACTTTTTCATTTTGAAACAGATTTTTTATGCACGTTTAACATTTTTAAATACGTTATTAACATTGTTTCAAATTTATGTTATTGATGTCTACTTTTCTTTCATATACATTGTACATTTTTCGTATACATTAGCAACATATTTATATAAATGTTTCTCATTTTTAGCTAGATTATTAATATTATTTAAATATATTTATTCGGTGACTACTTTTTTCACTACACATTATATGTTTTCCGTATGCATCAGGAACATTTTTCTATACATGCTTAATATTTATTAAATACATGATTAACATTCTTTGTAAAACTATATGCTTGATGACTACTTTTTCTCATTTTTTATACAAGTATAACATTTTTGAAATAGATTAACATTTTTTATGTGCGGTCAACATTTTTCTAAATTTATGTTTTATGTTCAATTTGTTGAATACATGTTCTACATTTTCCATATACACCTGAAATATATTTTTATACGCATTTAACATATTTTTAAATACATTATTAACATTTTTCGCAAATACATGTTTTGATGACTACTTTTTTCATAGACATTGTGCATTATTCCTGTGCACCAGGAATATTTTTTATGCACGTTTAACATTTTTCAAATACATGATTCACATTTGCAAAAACCGGTTGGCGTTCAATTCGCTGCAGCAGTTTGCTAGCGCGAGTCAGGTCGATCGGGCATGTTGTACGGTTGTGCCATAACTGCGACCAAACAGTAGCACCCCACCAGCAGGCACTGTAGCACGAAATTTGAATAGAAATAGCTGCAAATGCAAATGGTTGTACTCCACTCCAGCAGGACATAACTCGCGCGTCCAAATTTAGGATGCCGCGTGATGTTTCTTCCTGTTTGGAGCTCGTACAATGCCGCAGACACGCAAGAGGATCACTGACTGACATGCTTGTATATGAAGGAAGGAAGGTAGGAAGGAAGGAAATGTTGCGACCACTGAAGCTCCGTTTGGGAACAAAGCTCGCAGGAAGAGAAGCTCCGTTCGACTACTAAATTCCCCAGGAAATAAAGCCTGCGCACGGTGCGTGACCGTGCCTCCATGGATAAGTCCGGGCGCTGCATTTACGGCTGCATGCATGCACGGGGTCCTTGCAGGTGGGATTGATGGCCATGGCCCCGGGCAGGAAGCCGGTGGGGATGGGTGCGGCGGTGAGGATCCACACCGCAAGTGCCCGCCCACAGATCGTCGTCTGGCATCAATCCAACGCCGTGGCTCCGTCGTGGTTGGTTGGCGGCCTGGTGTCCGGCGTTCCCGTAACTGAAAAACCGAAAAAAGTTGGCGCGTCGGCGTGCTTTGCCTCACGTGGAAAGCCGGTGTGATCACATCCCTTCCGGCCCTGCGCATCCCCGAGCCGTCCTGGGCGTTGCTTGGTGAGGAGCGCGGCGGTGGTGATCAATGCCGGACCGTTGGCTTGGCGGCGGAACCGCAACATGCATGGGCGGCCGGAAAAGGTCGGCCTCGCGGCGCTGTCCGCCCGGCCAACCGGCGGTTGCGATGCCTTTTCCTCATCTCCGGCCGGTGCAAGCACGCGCTTGGCTTGTACTTGCGGGATTGTGCCTTGTGCTCCCAACGATCTTCTTTCCTTGCTTGCAACTTGGTCCGGGCCTCCGGGGCAGGTAGCCGCTGCTCTAGCTAAGCTAGGTCTTGTTCCAGCGCGCGCATTGATGGCATTGCTCGGCGCAACGCATCGACCGATCTGCCACTATCCACGAGAGGCGAGGCAGGGCCGGGCCAGCTTTTGGAGTCGTAATGCATGGTCATATACACTCCATATATTGGCATGCATGCAATCATTCAAGTTTGAAGGGCATTGGTTGCGTCTGTCTGTCCGTGTGCTTGTCTGTCGACCCGTACGTTCATGCCGATCTGTAGGTAGCTGGTGACCGATCTGGGGTGTACGTACCTTGTCGATCGACCATCCAGTTGCTAGCAAATTATTGGGCGCTCGAGCTAATCGCAGAGACCATATTAACGCCGGTTGACTAGCTCATCTCATCTGTATGTAGGCCGGTAGTTTGTAGCCAGCTAGGCAAGGACGGACGGAGGATCGACCAAGAGGGAGAGGGCCAATAATAGCCAGCAACCTCATCACGAACACGACATGCGTAACTTCCATGCAAAGTCAAGCCCGCGTGCTTGGCTCGTTTCGTTTCGTTTGGTGTGGTGTGGTGTACTGTGTGCGTGTCCCGTACGTTGCGTTTGACTTGGGCGTCAGATCATGATAAATGCACGCGACGCGACAAATGCCACCATGCATGAAAAAGACACGCTCGTTCATACATTGATGCATGGGACCAAGCCAAGGAGAGGGCACCCCGTGCAACCATTGGCATATACACCCATTTTTCAAAAAATCCATTTTAAGCACGTTCTAAAATACCGCATGGGACATGTGGTTAGCAAAAAAAAAAGCACGTTCTAAAATGTCAAAAAAAATCACACATACATGTTCGCGAATGTGAGTACGTGGCATAGAGTTTTGTGAAAGAAAAAAATAATTTTGTTCTGTCACCGTAAAAAGAACAAATTTCTGTGCTTCTAAATAGTGTTCCACGACACAATTTTTTTTGTTTTTTTTACACAAGCCGTAAAAAAAGTTATTTTTCCGTGAAACTTTATAGACGCACATGGAACATGAAGGCATACTTGTGCAATTTTTTTCAGGTATTCTTGGCATTTAGAAATGTATTTTCCAAAATGGGTTAATCCTTGCACTCCCCCAAGCCAAGCCAACAAACTAGGGGAGAGTACTGGTGCAAGTACTCCCTCCGTTCGAATTACTTGTCGCAGGTATGGATGTATCTAGATGTATTTTAGTTCTAGATGCATCCATTTCTGCGACGAGTAATTTGGAACGGAGGGAGTACTACACAGGAGTACTCCCATAATAGTACTAGTCCCAGGGATCGGAGGAGGCGAGCAGAGGTGGTTGCATGCACCGAAGCCGCGTGAGACTGTACTCGCACTCTGCATTGCATTGACGTATGGAACCTAGCCAGGCCAAGCCAACAAACCAATGGAGAGTACCAGGGAAGAGATGGGCAGAGGTTGCAAGCACCGAAACCGCGTCAAGTTTTACTCCTCCTCCGGTCCTCCCCTGCCTGCGTACTTAACCGTGTGGTGTGTGCAGCGCAGCGAAGGCAGATGGATGGATGCCGGCACGGGATTGGGTCGTGCGGCGTCCAGACGCGGGCATTGATGCCGATATTCTTTTCCACGGTACACTCATGGCAGGTTGATGGGAGGATATCTGGTGCTACGGGAGCACCTAAGATCAGGTGCTCCAGGAGCTTTTCAACCGTTAGATCTGAGATCCGAAGGCCGAGGAGAGAGCTCACGCTTTTATTCAAAGAACATCCCTAGAAATTTGGTATTGCAAATCGGGTCCAGCGCATCTGTAGATGACCGTTGGATTTCAGATCCAATGGCCGAGAAGCTCTTGGAGCACCTAAACTAGCACCTGATATTTTCCTCGGTTGATGGGCTCGGGCGGTGAGGCGGAGGAGCGGGATTGGGCGGTGTGGCTCCGGCATGCACTGGGGCAGAGGCAGAGGCAGGCAGGCGCGCATTGATGCGCAGCCTCGGTCGCAGCCGGGAGAGCCGAGCCGACCCGAGGTCAGCATGACTCTGCAATGCTGCTGCCGCTGCCGCTCAAGGTAATCTTCTGCTCCGTTGCAGGTGGAATTGAAGGCGGCACCAATGATCGGTCGGTTGTAGAGTAAGGCTGGCCATAATGGGGGTAACATAAGTAGTATCATGTACTTGAAACTCGCAAACATGCTTATGTGGCAGGCAATTAAAGAAGAGAGAGATGGTTATAGTAACATAGGTAGATACCGTAACATAATAAATGTGGTGCTACTATGTGTCATGCATGGCAATAAATGAGACCACCTATGATACTAATCTATGATACTCCCTCCGTCCGAAAATACTTGTCATCAAAATAGACGAAAATGGATGTATCTAGAACTAAATACATCTAGATATATCCCCTTTTATTCACTTTGATGACAAGTATTTTCGGACGGAGGGAGTACTATGCACTATAGAGGTAGTAACATAGACATGTTACTAGTCTAAGTTACTTCCCACTATGACCAGCCTAAGAATTTGTGCCCAGCGAGAAGGTTTTGGTCTACTTTTATGCATATACGTACAGGGAGAGGGACAGCGAGAAAACACGAGGGACTATTGTGGTGCTACTACTACTCCTACTGAGGACCATTTCCATGAACTAATAGTAAGCCTTGTGTGGAACAAGGGGGTGCGAAAAATCTGTACATTTTCTACCCGAATAGCAAAACTTGCACTAGTGCAGCAGTGCTGATGGCACAGGATTGGATGGATGGCTGGTGTGGATATGTGACCCTGGCAGGCACTGGAGCGGCCTCGCAGAGAAATTGGACTGTCACTTTTCATTCTCTTTTTTTTAGAATTAACTCTTTCGTTCATGTCAACTTCCTTTTAGTACCCGCCATTCTTTCTAAACAGGGCCTCATCATGCTGCCTGCGGGTTTTTTTATTGAGCAACTGCTGGCCTGTGGGTTGTACCTATCTACCTCAGCAGCTTTGTAGGGCCCAGGCCTGCAGGCCAAGGCCCAGACAGAGCCAACTTGAACAAACAGCAAAACTTGGACAGTTTCTCAAAAAAAAAAAACTTGGAGACAGGAACCTGAAGGCACATGAGCAGCCTATAATATTCAGGGACTGCCATGACATACCCCTCAAAAAAAGGTACTGGCATGACATGCAGGCTAAATGGGGAAGTATTTCAACTTCAAGGGCTTATTTGGGTTGGAAATCATGACAATACCCACGATTTCTGTACAAACTGTTCCACACAAACTTATTTCTACCATCAAATACACCGTATCACCCTTTCAGGTCAAATGCCAAGCGCAGCAGGGCTCGCGAACTGAAACAAGCATCTACGTGTACACAGTTCCCTTCGCCACACCGGTATAATTTTGGTCCAAAACATTGCACGGATCTTGCTTACAAGTTCGTCTTCGGCTTGGATGGCGGGCTCACGCGCCTGGTCAAGGTCCGCATCGTCACAAACTCCTCCGCGGCAGAAGGGTGGATCCCGACCTGCAAAGCCAGCCAACGTGGTACCATTGTTATAACCTGAAAAAACAATGAGACCCGAAACTCTGTCGTAATGTGGTGGCAATCTCTTTCAACTTACGGTGCTGTCGAAGGTCGCCTTGGTAGCTCCAGCCTTGAGCGCAACAGCAATGCCCTGCATTTTGTGTCGTTTACAAGCTCAGGTATAGAATACATCGAATGGATAACAGCAAAAAAAAAATCATCTTAATAAAAAGAGCACGGGAATTCCACAAATGCTTATACCTGCATAATTTCAGCTGCATCTGGTCCACACATGGCTGCACCAAGTACCTTATCGGTCTCAGCATCAACCACCAGTTTCATGGTAGACTTCTCCACGCGTCTTTAAGATAAGAACAAATGCAAAATCAGAAACCTTCCCCACGAGAACAAGGAACTTAGTATCAAACAGAATGTTGATAGAGTGCAGTGGTGCACAAACCAGTGAAAACACTGAGATGCTTACTTGGATATGCTGTTCTTCATTGGGTTGAAACTTGATGTGTAAATAAGAAGATCATTCTTGGTTTCCGCCAAAGCCTCTTGTTCGCTCAGACCGACGACAGATAGTGGTGGGATGCTAATTTGACAAAAACATATTCTCACACTATAACACTGAGGGGATGATAGTGCAATAAAGTAGCACATTTCAGAAAACACAGAAGCTAGTGGTAGTCTAGCAGAGGTTTTCAGGGGTAAATGACAGCACGTTTCATTGACACAAAAGGAGCTATCCTGTCATTCTACTCTCTCACTGTAGTGACACGAACAAAGTTCGGAACCACATGTTTCTCAGAGAAAAGCTTGAAACTAATTGCTAAACCTAAGTATAAACTAAGTAATTTCAACTAAATTAAGGTAACTACTTACCAGAAAACAGCACAAGGTACATCTTTATAATCAGGCTTAACTGTCTGGCCACCAAACACAGTTTTCTGCAACGAAAAAGATAGGGAAGAATAAATAGTGCTGATTTAAAAAACAAAGACTACAAGCAGAACGACCAGAACAAGTTACTGCGAAGGGATTACAAACAACAGTTATCACTTACAGCGAAGCAAGTAGCCTCCATCAGAGCAACAGGTGTTAGGTTAATCCGATTTGTTACATCACCCACGGCCCATATACTTGGAACTGATGTACGGGAGTATTCATCAACCTAAACAGACATGATGCCAAAATTAACAACTATATTATTCAGGGTGCCGAAACTATATACTATCCAGAAATTAATAGCAAATCCAGTGCATAATGTGGACACAGACCCAATCAACCTAAACAGACGTGAAGTCAAAATTAACAAATCGTATTTTCAGAATGCCTGAAGCACACAATGCATAAATTAATAGCATAACTGAAGTGCAGAATACGGACACAGACCCAAGTTCACAGGTGGGTTTGTCAGGGTAGAGAGAGAAATATGAGAAGTAAATATCGTTTCAGATTGCCAAGAGTATACAATGCAGAAATTAATGGCAAGCCCAGTGCATAATATGGACACAGACCCGAGTTCACAAGTGGGTTTGTCAGGGCAGAAACAGAAATATGAGAAGTAAATTTCAAATAAAGAAAGAAGATAGACCTTGATGGCTCCTATTTGATCAACCTCAACACCAACAGCTTCCAAGTTCAGCCTATTGGAGTTCGGCGCACGACCTGCACAAGTTAAAAACCAGGCATAAGAATAATTCTGAACTTGCATATTCAATGCAAAATAAAATTTACGATAAATATTACTCCCTCCGTCCCATAATATAAGAACGTTTTTCAAACTGTTTTAGCTTGGAAAACGTTCTTCTATTATGGGACAGAGGGAGTACATTCTAAACAGAGCAAGGAAACCAGTAGTGTCTGATTCTTCCACATCCAACCACAACAGATTAATACGTGACAAACAAATAAGTGGATAGGTATCTTTTTAAAATATAAATCAGTACAAGTTTCAGAATACAGTATAATTTTTTGCTCTACAGACACAAGTAACCAGGAGGTGTCGGGTTGTCCCTTTATTGATTGCATGATGTGAACAATGCTTAAATGGAACAGATAAACTTAGTCTCAAAACAAACAAACAAAACATGGTAATTACCTGTAGCAAAAAGAACAACATCTGCAATGAGCTCATCCCCTTTATCTGTCACAACTTTAATGCCATCGGCCGTTTTACTCAACTGGTTAACATGAATGAAATTGGTCAAAACAAACTCCAGCCTGAACACGAGGAATGCAAACTGAACTTCATAAATTTAGCATAAATCACCTCAGTCAAATTGGTCCCCGGATGCAATCTGATTCCCCTTCCCTCAAGGTTACTTGCAACAACTGTTCTCATCTCATCATCAAAACCTCTGCAAGTGGCAGTGTAATGTTACATTCACCTTTCAGTCGAATACTAATTTTTAGAGAATTCCACAATGTGAAATACATAGAAATTTAAAATGCTAAATGCCAATGACAGAATTTCCATTTTACGCGGACTTGTTGTCAAATTCTGAATAGGGTAAAGGGTCAGGCTCTACTAGAGTCTGCAACAACCTGGGCAACCACTGGCATGAAGAAGTCCAAACGTCACGCTGGAGGGGATTGGGGGGTAGAACATAGGCTTCGGATGATGAATAAGGGAGATAATAGATTGATAAGCTGTTCTCTTATTGCCACTGATTATGGGTACATATGTTGTCCCTTATATAGGATAGGAGGACTACTTGACCCCTAAGTAACAACTTAAATGATACCAATCCGATCTCTAACTCGAATCTTATCTCTTTCCTATTTAAACAATTATCTTTTATATTTAGGTACTGTCTAATGCAGTCGTGCACATAACAGGCTTCAAACTTTTTGAACAATGTCAGTCACTACTTTGGAAAAGCTAAAAATCACACCATCCGCTTTTCAGTATAATGCAAAACCACACAAACATATTGCTTGGGTGGAGTCTTACTTTCATTTGCAGAGTGGAACATCATGATGGCCAAGGAAACTAGGCAGAGTACCAGAAGAAAATAAGTGACGCTTCGGTAAGAAAAAATGGATACTAGCAACTTCAAGCACATGATAGTGTGACACGACATCTCCAACCACACAAACTACATGAAAATGCTTCTGAATTGTGCAGTATATAATTTGGGTAAATGACCAGAAATTTTGTGCAGTCTCCGTGTTGACAGCACCTACATACCTTAGAGGAAGCTCTTTCCTATAAAATAGATCTACTTCAGCACCCAACCCTTTCCAGATTGAAGCAAATTCAACAGCAATATATCTGCAATGACGCGCCAGAGGAAAAAAGTTGGTTAGGAAGAATTGGTAATAAAAATAATAACAGTATGTCAGAATGTATCACATAAATCTAGAAACATACCCGCCACCAAGAATCAAGGCGCGTTTCGGTAGCTCCTCCAAACTTAAAGCCTCATCTGAAGTAATAGCCAGCTCCTGTAATTGAATATCCCCATTGGTGTAGGTCAGAATGATCAAGAGGAATACAGAAAACAGTGAAATGTAATACTTTGCTTCCTTAATAACCCAAAGGCAGGTGAAAGATGACTAACTAAGTGTGTTCCAAACTGAAAGAGTTATTCATGTGAAGCACTAAGGCAATAGAATCACAATGAGTAAATCACATTCACATGGGAGAAAACTAAAACATTCTGAAAGCAGACACGGGCAGAGGAACACCCAAGGAGCTAAGGAAACATGTTAGCACTAACATCACCCAGTAATACAAGTAACATAAAAATTTCTCAAGGGGAACTTCCCAAACCTTTCCAGGAATGTTGACCAGAGTTGCCCGGCTACCAGTTGCAATCAATATGTGCTTGGTCGTGTGCCTTTGCTTTGAACCGTCTGGTTGGGTGACTTCGACAGTATGAGCATCAACTATACTTCCTGCCCCTTCAATCATGGTCACACCAGAACCACCAAGGATTCTCTTGTACACTCCATTTAATCTCACAATCTCTTGAGTCTGCAGGACAAAGAATCATGATCTTGGGTCACAGGCACCTATACTAGTGCCCAGTATGAACAATGAATGTGCTAAGCCAAGGTGTATGTGCCTGACCTTGTTTTCCAGCAACTTTTTCCAGTTGTAGTTGATGTCCCCGTTGATCTCCCACCCGAATTGCTTGGCGTCCTGCACTCGTAACACACGGGTTATGAAAATGAGCACACCAGAACACTGCTCCCAATGCAGATTACAAGCTGTAGAATAAAAGAAGTATAGGATTTACAATAGTTGGGTACAGCTTAAGGGTGGAGGTTGTGCAGCAAGCAACAGTCTGACAGTTTGGTCAACCGGGAAGGAATAATGTTTATTTTTTAACATAATACTCCTACTTGACAGGACAACAACAGCTAGCTTGCATAAGGCCACTTACATCGAATTCCCCCCGGAAAGATGCCCCGTAGACGAGTATCTTCTTCGGGACGCAGCCACGTATCACGCACCTAAAATGCAGCGAGCACGCGTAGATAGATTCAGAAGGTAATTCCAGCAACATAAGTGCAGAGAAGGGAAGTAATCGGGATTGTGCTTACGTTCCGCCGTGGCCTCCCAGCCACTCGGAGCTGATGGGGTGGAACGGGAGCTCGCAGATCGCAACCTGCACGAAAATCACCTCAGAATTTCAACCAACCGAATCTCCGCTCAATAGTTCCAATTTCCTGATAAACCGCAGGATGTTGGGGGGTGGGGAGGGGAAACAAGCAGGCGGAGGGGGGCGCAGACCTTGGCCCCGAAGCCGGCGGCTGTGCGGGAGCCGCGGACGCCGCCGCTGCCGGCGCCGATGACGAAGAGGTCGTAGTCGTAGCTCCCGCCGTCGTCGGCGACGACGGGCGCCTCCCCGTCCTTGAGCATCTTCCGCGCCATGGCCTGCACAAAACCCTAGGTCGACGGCCGGGGTAGATTGATCCCGGAGCAGAGGAGAGCAGGTGGGGGCGGCTACGCTGGCTGCTACGGGATTAGAGGATGGACGGATTGGAAACTTGTCCCCTCCGGCTTAAATTCGTTTCCTGATGGGAGACGTGGAGCCGACCCACTTCGCGTCGCTCGCCACCGGTCCTCCACGGCTCCACGAGACTTTACAATTTTCAGAGCATCAGACACCACTTATATTAGCCAAACTAGCATCTCAACTTCTGAACCGAGTGCCTAATCGCGCGTGTTTACATCAGCAGTGACAAGTCTCAGGAGAGAGGCATCAGCAGTGACATAGCCATCCTCTTGGATCTCCTGTGGAGGTGACGTGTTCAGGCGGGCGGTCAAGTGAAGAACCACGACTGCATTTTGAAAAAACAACCATACATATTGAAAAAACTCTTTTTTTTCTCGAATACGCACGAGCGTGCGTACTATCTATTAAAGGGGGGAAACAAGGGGGAAGAGCCCCTCCACGTTGGAGTTACAAATATGCAAACCCAACTCCACCGATACATACGCAAATCTACCTACTCGCGTTAGCCCACACGAATAACGCACCCAGGAAGGGGGCTACGTCCCCTTTGATGAGGCCGGCCTGCTTCCACATCCTCCCTTCGGCTTCTATCCTACTGATTACAAGTTGCAGGGATGGCTGGACCCCATCGAATACAATCGCGTTCCGGTGTTTCCAAACCTCCCATAGAACCAGGATCACTAACGCTCTGGCATCCTTCCCGGCATGTCCTATGCCTGTCTTGCTGTGGCACCAATCCTGAAGCCTCTCGCCCCTCGCCGGCACCCAGTCAGCCTTGCCTAGGGCACCGCAAACCGTCGTCCAAACCTGCCACGTGAACACGCAATCCATGAGAAGATGGTTTATCGTTTCCTCTCCCTGATCGCAGTACGGGCACGCCTCCTGGTGATCAAGGCCCCTCCGGGCCAGGCGGTCTGAAGTCCAGCACCTGTTTCGTAGGGCTAGCCAAGCGAAGAAGCGACATTGTAGGGGGGCTTTGGACTTCCACGTGAAAGTTGCTGTTGGGGCCACCTCTCGGCCCCAGAACTTCGCTGCGTAAGCTGATTTGGTCGAGTGTCGGCCGTCTTGCTCCCAAGCCCAAGTGATAGTATCTTCCTGGCCCTCATGAAGAACTTCCCCGGAGACCGCATTCCAGAGAGTGAAGTAGTCCCGAAGCAAGTTTTGGTCAAGGTCAGGCCCTAAGTCTGTAGCCCATGCATTCTCTTCGAGTGCTTGATGTACTGTTCGCGTGGCGCGCACCTTGCGCCTGACTCGGCTATATAAGTTTGGCGCAAGCTCCTGAATCCGTTGTCCCTGCAGCCATCTGTCTTCCCAAAATAACGTGTTCCGCCCGTTTCCGATTTTCGACATGGAAGCGGCTCTATACAGTTGCCATGATTCCTTTGGTACCGAGATGTTGAATTCCGCCCATGACCTGGTTGGGTCCGATCTTTGTAGCCATGGCCACCTCGACTGCATTGCCGTATTTAGCCAGCCAAGGTTCGGGATTCCGAGGCCTCCTGCCCACATAGGTGTGCAAATTGTCTCCCAAGCGACAGCACACTTTCCACCACTTGCTTCAGCCTTGGCGTACCATAGGAAGCCCCTACAGACTTTGTTCATCGCTGCGATCATTTTTTGTGGAATGTCCAGCGCAAGCATGGCGTGGAGCGGGATCGCGCACAGGACAGCTTTCACTGGGAGGAGGCGCCCACTTTTTGGCATGGTGGCTGCCTTCCATCTTGGCAAGGCCGCGGCCAGCTGGTCCACGAGTCCCGAAAGCTGAACTACAGATTGCTTGCGGATGGTGAGTGGCAATCCTAGGTACTTGCAAGGAAAGATACCAATCGGGCATCGAATTGTCGTAGTCACTCTCTCCCAGGTGGCTGGCGTGCAGCGGATTGGGAAAGCCGCGCTTTTTGTTGAGGTTGACATGCAGTCCAGAAGCATCACCAAAAATCTGAAGAAGTGCCGCACACGCCTGTAAGTCTTGGTCGAATGGCTTGAGAAAAATCATGACGTCGTCAGCGAACATCGAAAGGCGATGCTTCATCCCTCTTCTTGCTAGCGGGGCTAGAATTCCACGTGAGGTGGCCAGCTCAAAAATTCGTTGCAGCGGTTCCATGACTAGAATGAAGAGCATCAGAGAGGGGGGGGGGCGCCTTGCCTCAAACCCTTGTTGTTGAAGATTGGTCGTCCCGGGGCGCCATTCACCATAATCCTCGTGGATGATGTGGACAACAGTCCGCAAACCCACACGAGCCATCTAGGGCCAAAACCCATGGTCCGCAGCACTTCTAAGAGAAAGGGCCAATGAACCGAATCGAATGCTTTGGAGATATCAAGCTTTAGCATTACTGCTTCCTCTTTGAGTGCGTGAAGGCGACGGGCCGTGCATTGCACGAGCATGAAGTTATCATGGATTGATCTACCCTTCACGAATGCACTTCATAGGTTTACAAGGTTCACAAGGTTTTACAACGCGGTAGACGCACCCATAAACATCCATAGAAGCTATGCTAGCTACTGTTCACATCAAAGAGTCCATCATAGTTGCCTCTAATGAGTCCGGCCATCTTCCATGCTCTTCCTTCCGCCTCAATTTGTCGTATCATCACAATTGCCGGTGGAGTAGCCCCATCAAAGACCACGGCATTTCTATGCTTCCACGGTGTCCACAAGTCAAGCGCTAACAAAGTTCTCACATCTTTGGCGTCCATGTTACGATGGCATGCATTGCACCATTCAACAATGGAGCTGCTAGTAGTGGGTATCCACACCGGATGACCAGGGGCGGTGATGACCGTTGTACAAACTGTCCTCACCAGGACGAAGGAGGGGAGAATATGGTTGATGGTCTCCTGATGCTGATCACAAAGTGGACACTATGCTTGGTGTGGTAGGCCACGGCTCACCAAGCGATCCAATGTTCAGCATCTATTCCTTGCCACAAGCCATGAAAAGAACCTGCATTAAAGGGGCACTATGAATTTCCATGAGGTTTCCGCATATGGAGCAAGGACCACCCACTCAGGACCGCTCTTGCAAAGCTGACATAAACCGCAGTTGAACCACCCTCTTCTCTCCAAACAGGTAGCCTTCCAAATTGTATTCTTGAGGACGGGCCAAGCGAAGTATTTGCACTTGGGAGGTGCCCAATTGCCCCCAAACTGCCAGCACCATGACGGTGTCGGTCGTCCCATGGAAATGAGCCTCGTAGGTGTTCACTAACGGTCAGTTTCCAAACAATGTCGTCGGCGATGTCATCACGAAGCTACACTTGTTCCAGACTTGCCCAAAGGGCACGAAATTGGTTGATTGAGAGGCAGCGAGCCATGTCAATCTTCCCGAGCACGCCAGCAAAGTCATGCAAAGCGTCCCGCGCGATGAGGCTCGTGCCAGTGGAGATGTCAGAAATCAGGGGCACATCATCGCTAGCCTTAGCCTTGTCTGCAAGAAGCCACGACGAGTTCCAAAGCTTGGTGATCCGGCCATCGCCCAACATAGCGGCGTAGAAGAGGTCCATTCCACCTTGTTGCAAGGCGTCCATAATAGAACCTAGGCCCGATCAAGCTCCCTCCATTCGGACCATGGCCAAGGCAATCGGAGCGCCCGCACGTCCAAAATCCACAAGCCTCCGTACTTCCCCGCCCTATAGACCAGCATCAAGCTCACCTTGCATTGACCATCGGAAATCTTGTCAGATCCCGCACAAAGAAAGACACGCTCAAACTTCTCCAAAACCATATATTTCAATTGGCATGATTTGTTGTTTTTTATCGTCATCTTGAATCACGTTAATGACTAAAGGAAGGAGGTTGGCCAGTTGAGGAAACATATAATCAATTATTATTTTTGCGGAAGAAAATATATAATCAAGTTTTTTCGAGAAAATTGTCTATCTATTCATCTTCAATCATGGCAGTACAACGAACCCTCAAAATAGTAAAAACTACATCCAATTTCTATTATTTCTGGTATTCGTTGTACTGCCATGATTGAAGATGAATAGATCGGTAATTTTCTCACAAAATAAAAATAAAAACTACATCCAGATCCGTAGACCACCTAGCGATGACTATAAACACTGAAGCGAGCCGAAAGGCGCCCGTCGTCACGGCTCCTCCCTCGCCGGAGCCGGACAAAACTTGTTGTAGTAGACAATTGAGAAGTCGTCGTCCTAAGGCCCCATAGCACCAGCGCAGTAGAACATCAACCGTCACCGATTAAGAGTCGGGTAAATCGGAAGGATCCAACATAAAGACACATGAACGTATACAAAGTACGAACAGATCCGAGAAAATCCAACAAAGACAGATCCGCCAGAGACACACCTCCACACGCCCATCGATGATGCTAGATACACCACTCAGACGGGGACTAGACGGGGAGAACATTATTCCGTCTTTAGGGAGTCGCCGCCGTCTTGTCTTCTCGAGCAGGACACAAATCCTAACAAAACTCGAAGGAACATAT
Organism: Triticum aestivum; assembly: GCF_018294505.1. Classification (NCBI taxonomy): domain Eukaryota; kingdom Viridiplantae; phylum Streptophyta; class Magnoliopsida; order Poales; family Poaceae; genus Triticum; species Triticum aestivum. The sequence goes on from NC_057811.1 coordinate 477,354,396, forward strand.
GAAAACAGAGCCCTCCCGCCGGCAAGGGCCGGGATCCACCGCGCCGCCTGACGCTAAGGCCACCGGAGACGAGGCGGATTGGCAGAAGACAGAGGAACCCGAGGCTTTTCTCAAGGGAAGGGAACGTGGCTGACTAAAATATAATCAAGTTGTTGTGCCATGTCTCAATCCACACCCACAACAACATTGAAATAATTCTATTGTAAGTATTTTTTTTTGCGAGTAATTCTATTGTAAGTCTATGGTTTCTGCACATCAAATTCTAGTCAGTATAAAGTTGAGTCACTTATTTTGAGACAGAGGGAGTATGTTGTAGAATTGAAAAGGCCTGTAGTATTTTTTGCAAGGCACTTTTCTTGTGCGTGTTACTAGTTTTTTTTTTTTTTGACTACACGCGTAGACTTGCACACACTTTTCCAAGAAAAAGCATGTCACCAAAATGGCTGCGAGACGCAGGCTGCTCCGCGTGTTCGCCGCCGTGTTCAGTGAATCTAGACGTCTACCTGGCTACACAAAAACGCATTTTTTTCGCCTCTCTTGTTTTCAGACAAGGTGGTTGGTGGAGGCAGGCTCGAGAAGTGGAGACGGATGAGCGATGGACCCATGTGGGCATGTCGCCCGATCGATCACTCGATGCACCAACACACACACACACACAGAGAACAATCTTGTACCGCTGGTGTTTGCTCCACCTTGCCGTGCTGCGGCCCAGTTCTGTGCGGCAACACAAGCTCGTTCGTCTGGGAAGATGGATGGTGGAGTGCTGGTTGGGTGAGATAAAGGAGGTTGGAGATGGGCGGTGAACAACGATGGGGCGGTGGCGCAGTTGGCTAGCGCGTAGGTCTCATAGCTAAAACATGCGAGTGATCCTGAGGTCGAGAGTTCGAGCCTCTCTCAGCCCATTCCTTTTTTCCTTTTTTTTTGCCTTTCTGCAACTTTTCTTTTCTTCACTTCAGTTGAAACATCAATTTTATGTTCTTCTAATCTTCACACTGTCGGCCAGAAGAAATAGAAACCATCTTCCTGCAGGAACTCCCCTTTCCTTGACATGGTTTTTCCTCAAAGGCTTGTTCTTCTTTTAAATCCAATTTCCATTTTATCTTCTTCTAATATTCACAGTCGGCCGCAGGAAAATAGAAGAACTAAATGCTCGCAGCCAGGGCAAAGAAGAGAGTGACAGGAGATTCTGTATTACAAAGGTCTTTCCTGGCTCTTGCCAAAGAATGAAAGCTATCAACACCACCTGATCTTTCCCAGAAGAGCAGTGCATGACCCCCCTTTTTTTTTGCGGGAAAGCAGTGCATGACCTTTCTAACATGTAACATCTATTCTTACAGATACGCAAGCCTTTAGCATATTCTCAGAAAAAAACAAAGGCATCCAGATGTGAGTGGAAAGGTATGGCATTTTGGCACCTTATCTATCTCTGTACAGACGTACAAAAGAACCTTTTGTGCATTGCCGACAAGAGGAAGCATATGCAAAGCACAAAGCAGCCACAAGCCACAAGGATCTCAACAGCGTAACCAGATGCCAAGTAGCCACTAGACACAAGGATCTCACATAACCAGATGCTGCAAAGCTGCTAAACCAAAGGCCTACAACGGCAGCCACTGCCTCTAGTTACACTTTCCAAACCAAATGTCTGTCACTCATAACTCATCTGCGCAGCATAGTCTGTACAAGAAATTGCGCGCAGAATTTGCAGCAAAAGGATAAGTGTTCAAAAACACACACATTACAGAAGACATGCTTTTCGTTATTCATTTACTTTTGACCCGGGCGGGTTGAATGAATCCTGGGAGCGCCTCGCTCAGCCTGATTTCTTATGTCTGATCTCGATGCCCTGCACGATGAGGCCGCTCTTCCACCTCCCACTTTTGGTCTCCGTCAGGCTGATGGACACCTCGCCGTCGTCGCCCCCCTCGTTCAAGAACTCGCCCAGCTCCAGCTCCAGCCACCCGTCGGCTCTTTTCTGAGGGAACGTGACATTCTCTTTGTGAGATACTACGCGCCGGTCCGTCAGCGCCCGATAGTACTCGTCGTCGTCGTCCTCATCCTCATCCTCCTCCTCCTCATCGTCCTCCTCATCCTCCTCCTCCACGTACTCGTACTCGTCCTCGTCCCCGTCGTCAGCTTGTAGGCAAACCTTGCGGGTCAAGTTGGTTGCTCCGGAACTGACCGATGCCTCCTGGACAGGAAAATTCAGCCCATAGGAATTTTCGTCCATCTTGAAGACCATGTAGGCTGCATAGGTTGTGCCTTGGGAGAGCATCTTGCCATGTATCTTCCCATGGATCTCGAACCAGCAAACATTCACGAGTTCAGCACCTTCGGAGAACCTGTCGCGAACATATGGTTACAACTTGTAAAGAAGACGAAAACCAATCAACAACATGAGTTGAACTGAAACTGAATACTCAAAAGTCTACAGTGAACAAGGTACACCGTAGAGTTGTATTCTTTCTGCAAAGTGTCATTTATGGCTATAGTTGTAAAGGGCGTGCGCTTTGCTTTTGAAAGTAATGAAAATAAAAGCAAATGCTTATGTGTGAAGCAACAAGGACTTATCATGTACGGCTGTACTCTGATTTCAAACTGAGAGCTGACTGCGATTTAATCTCTTTCAAATAAATGAAGGATCATCGGAAACCGATTTCAAGCATTATTCCAAAATTTGCTAGTCAGGAACCATGTCGAAATCCCCATTCTGGGTTTTCATCCACAGGGTAGTTTAGTCATCCATCCTACAACTTACACTGCTGCTGATTGCACCAATTAATCCCGAAATGAATTGCAATCGAGTGAGATCACAATGCAACAGCAACATCAAATCAAATGCAGTTGCAGTCAGATAAGAATAAGATAACAGCATAGAAACAGTCAGATAAGAAAAAGATAACAGCACAGAAACATTCACAGCACAAAATACTCGAGTGTGAGTCAGTCACATCCTTTACACAAAGTGTGATCTATGCTGCCTATAGTTCATATAAACAAAGTTGAAAAGGCCCTTGGCTTTTGAAAGTAAGGAATATAAAACTAGCACCAAGTTCGCTTATGTGTGAAGTAACCAGGACTTTGGAATGTAGAGCATTATTCCGGTATCCAAATGAATCTGACTTCAACCTAGTCCGTTTCAAACAGTTTCAAGATGACCAAAAACTGATTTCAAGCATTGTGCTTGTTCTAAAACTTGCTACTACCCGGGAACTATGCCGAAATCCCATTTCTGGGTTTCGGGTTTTGGTTGACAGGACCATCCTACCAGTTACACTGTTGCAGGTTGCAGGAATTAACCTGGTCAAATTAATTGCAATCGAAATGGTGCGACCGCGAAGCAACAGCACAATCAAATCGAATGCAATTGCAATTAGATAAGAGTGCCATCACCAGGCAGCAACATTCAGATTCAGACACACAAGCTATATGGATGTATGGATATGGAAGAGCGAACGAACCTAGAGTCCTCGAGTGGGATCCAGGTCCAGTACTCGGGCGTGTTCCCCCACACGATGAAGAGGTTCCTGGCGGACAGCATGTAGCACTTGGCGCCGGTCTCCCTGTCCAGCCAGACGCTCTGCGGGCGCGCGCACGACCACCAATTTTGATTAGCGATCGGCCGAGGAACCTAGGGGGATTGGGGTCAGCGTGCAGGTACGTACCACGAGCTTGTCCTGGAGGAGGGCGGGGCCGGCGGAGAGGCGGAGGAAGAGCTCCTTCTTGGACGAGGGCGGGGCGGGGGCCGGCGGCTCCCCGTCGGCGAGCGGCGGGAGGCCGCCGGGGGGCAGGAAGCCGGCCCAGACGTCGTCGGAGTCGGCCGCGGCGCGGAAGGCCGGGGAGACGGCGGCTGCGCGGCAGGCGTCGCGCGGGGTCGTGCGGGCCAGCGCCGCCGACAGGAGCTCCTCCGGCAGGCGCGCGATCTCGCAGGCCTCCTCCATGGGTTCCTCCGTCCGTCCGCCGGCCGGCCGGTGTCTTCTGGTCCGAGAGTTGCGACTTGTTTGGGGATCGCAGTCCCCACGGATTTGTTCGGGTGTGGGTGTGGAGAACGCGGCCGGAGGCTTAGCGACGAAGCACGACGGAGAAGCAGCGGTTTGATTGTGGACTAATTTGGGATTAATTTGGCACTACGTGGCGAAGACTCTCTTCGCATACGTTTGGCTCGTCTAGGTCAACGCAACGTACACGAGACCAGAGAATATCACATGAAAATCAAGTTTTTTTTAAAGAAAACTTTGTAAATACCATGTTTGAATGTTTTGAAGAAAAAAAATCTGAAAACAATGCAATGATGTTAAGAGGGCCATGTTCTATTGCCATGCGAAATTTCAAGTTCAAGCACAATACCATTTACGAGCTTTGAAAGAACAAATTCAGCAATGAACGCTGGTGTTTACCATCAGACACTGTTCAATGATGATTTTGGTCTTTTCATACCGCACTAATGATAATGTGTTTAAAGCTGAGTATTTCACATGCTAGTACAACGTCATACTTTTAACATCCCATATTTTTTTTATTTCTTTTGAAACTTTAAAACATCATTTTTATGTGGTTTTCATTGGTTTCCGTCGAAACTTGGTTCCAACGTGGTATTCTCTCCAGCGTCCACGTCGCCGTCCAACTCTCCGTGGTTGTAAAATTTGTCAGCCATCTCCAACCAACCGGTGGTCTCTTCGAATGGGTGGAATTCTAGTCGAGTTGGCTCGGCTCGTTACAGCTCATTACAATAACACGTGAGCTCGGCTTGACTCGTTAATGTAACGAGTTCAGAGTCAAATTCGGCTCGACTCGTGTAACTCGAGAGGTAGCTCGTTTAACTCATTATAGGCGTCAATAGCAATATTGATATTAGGTATGCAATTAATCTACGAAAATATATTTACAGAGACATACATTTCTCCACCAATCTTGTGATTTTCGAGTTGGTTAAAATTAGTCACCAAAATTGAGTTGAGCCGAGTCACGAGCTACTCCTTTATCTTGTGATTTTCGAGTTAAAATTCCATCCCTAGCTCTGGGCCACCAGGGAAGAACCGCATTGCCGTTGATAAGAAGAAAAACCGTACAATATAAGGGCAACTTCAACGGGGATCATCAAACCATCTTAACATTTGGAACATTTTTTTCCATCCAACGTGGTGCCTCAAACGTCTGTGGACGCGTTCGGGCTTTCAGAATCCCACAAACCGGTCACCACTCGTGAAAGGTTTGAGGGAGTCCGGACCTCCGCCACGTAGGCCTCCGACACCTCGGCCTACCCAAATCCTCTCTTTTGGACCCCTTTACCCTCACCCCGTCCCTCCCCCTTGCTTTATATCCGCGCCATTCCATTTGAACATCGTAGCTCTACCACCTCGGCTGTCGCACATGCCTTGTTGAACGTTCGCTGCCCCACCCACGTGCCTGTCCGCCTTGAACTACGACACCATTGATCACCCCCATACTCGTCCATAGCCAGGTATCCTCCGCCCCTGTCAACACCGTCCATGGTGGACACCACGCCCGGCAAAGTATTCGGTTGGTCAGTAGTGCGGACTTTGTTGGCATGAAGCAAGGGGGCGCGTTTTTTTTGGCAAAATATGCATTCTTGGTTTCATGAGCAAAATCACTCCGCTTCCTACAACTTGCATATGATCTATGATCATAATGTGAAGTCTATCTCATTTGTGGTAAACTATCTCAAACTCCGTCATGAAGTATTGAGGTGCGATCGCACGGGTGGAAAGAAGGTGGCCACCGGGTGCGTGAATCATGGAGATTGTAGGTTTTGCTCTTGTTGTTCAACATGATGGCCAATTCATTGAATAACACTCAATGTTGTAACTTGATGATCATGTTATTGCATAGCCCGCACATCCTCCTACCGCGCATATCGCCGCCCCCGCAAACTCCCGCAGCCGTTAGCCGCCGAGCCGCCCTTCGCCGCGGGAGCCGCTCGCCGCTGGTCGCCCTCTGCCCGTTGACGGATGTGAGGGCGGTCCTCTTCTACCTCCCCCGAGCGAACAACCATGCTAGGGATTCCCCGCGCGCCGTCGCCCTCAAATCCTCTACTTCCCCATGATCCGAACCTTACCCCCGCGGAATTGCAGGTACAACAGCGACACTGGAGCGCGAGATGGAGGGCTGCGGATGAAGTGTCGTCATGCGACGTGCAGCAGGCGATGAGGTGTGGACAAGCGACCAGGGGGGCGGAGTAAAAGGGATTGGAGGAAGACATGGTGCTGGAGAGGTCCTATACGATATTGTGAAGAAGACATTGCGGCCGCCGGGATGGTTTGGCTGCCACGGCGAGGTTGCACATCGGGCGTCGACGTTCGAACAGAGTGGGGGGTGGGAAGCTGGTGCAAAGACTGCGCCCAAGAGGTCGTCGTCAAGATAAAGTTCTGAGATATCTTGATTCCACGTAGGTAATTCAGATCCAGCTACATGCAGCAGCACGCAACTTGCTGCCAACCAAGTCATCACTGTGTAGTTGGCTGATATGGAGGCCAGCAGGTGCTTCCTTTTCTATACTATACAAACCTCATATGTGTCCCCATGGAATTTGGGCGCCCCCAAACTTGGAACATGCCAAGATGATGTCCCCCTTATCCATCACATTTCTTGATTTTGTGTGTTAGCTAACCAGATATGAATAGATCTTGGTGGAAACGAATGAAACTATTTCACAGCTGTTTTAGTTGACGTACTACATAGTATTTCTACTTCCATCAACTGTTCTGTCCTTGTACTATTTTTTTGTTGTATACTACTACCGTGAGCTGGTACTCCCTCCGTTCCTAAATATTTGTCTTTTTAGAGATCTCAAATGGTTACCACATACGGATGTATATAGACATATTTCAGAGTATAGATTCACTCATTTTGCTCCGTATGTAGTCACTTGCTGAAATCTCTAGAAAGACAAATATTTAGGAACGGAGGGAGTATTTGGTACTCTCTCCGTTCCAAATTACTACCACGACGAGTAATTTGGAACGGAGGGAGTACTATAGTGAGTTGTTGTGAAATCGCCCAATTTTTTTGTTAATCTAGGCAGTCAAAATACCTTCAGTGTGCACACTTGTCAAACCATTTTTTAACCGAACTTGTACAAGCATCAGATCTAGGATATTTCGAGTCTTTTAGCAAACAAAAAATACATGGGAATAGTTTGATGTGTTGTTGTACCAATCCGAGTATGATTTTTTGAATTTTGCAAGGTTCAGTACATATTTTATTTTATTTCCCACCTCCTTTTGTATGGACGGTGTGTGTGTGGCATTTAAATAATGATTATGTGAAATTAATAAACATTGCGAGGCATGGATGGTTTTGATCATTAATTAAAAAGTATGGTCAAGCTTGATCTTTTCGAATATGTAGTTGCCTAGCGCGACGGTCCGAGGAGATTGCGAATACATGCCGCCTTTCCCCCAGCTTATAAATCTTACTACTGGTATTCGTCCACCACCACCTGATCTTTATCTGAATTTGAAAACTTGATGTAACATATGTTCTTATTTTCTTTGCAACTCCCAAACTAGAACCCAAGGGCAAGTAATTTTTATTTTTGAATGAACGAAGAGGGAAACTATGTCTTAAAATATTCCATTAGGTTCATGGGAAGATTATAGAGATGTTCTCCCTCTGTTTTGCTTATTGGTTTACTTGCTTATAGTACATAGTTTATTTTCACCTGCTCGCTTATTTACCTGTATATTCGTTCCATCTGTTAATTTTAACTTATTCTCTTGAGTGCTACAGAAGAGGTATATCTGCAGAGCTTAAGAACAAACAATTATTTCGTTGGAGCACACTGACAATGTATTGAAAAGGGCCGAACAGTCAACCAGGTATGCTGTTGTATGCCTTGTGCCATATGGTTAACAAAGTAACTTATGCCATTTATTACCTTAATCCTGTCATACGACAGTCTTATTTTCTGGTCATGGAACGAGAGATTGCACTGCTTATACATGACATCTTGCAAGCCATGCAAATTTTTATTGACATGTTTTATAAATTGGTTATAGGTAGTTGCAATTTTCAGTGACGTATTCTAAAGATATTTGGATTGCACTCTTGCTACTTATTGATTTTAAGTTTATAGTAATGTCCACCCATCATGTTAAATCAATTTCTCTGGTGCTAAATCAATCCCAAATAAGCATTTCTGTCCTATTACACTGCCCATTTGTAAATTTTTATTGACGTATTCTAAATATGATTGTTATCCCCATTTGTAAACTGTTGACATTTCTGTCCTATTACACTGCCCTATTACATGTACAGCGGAAGACTTCTCTTTTTGATTGACTCTGGATCTAAAGAAGCATGTAGAGGAATCTGGTGGTCCACCTTGCAGCTACCAATGGGCTACCCGATTTTATCCATGTGTTGGACTTGATGATATTTGATGATTTGAACCTTGCACCGGCAGGGTTTCCACAACACTATGTATGATCTAAACAATGGTTGAAAATATTTATTGAAGCATTTGTTTCAAACAAAAAAATGTTGTGTTGAAAGATATTTGTAATATTTTAGTGTGTGATATATTTTAGATAGTACTACTTCAATATTGTGTGCTTGACTGTTATTGCAGTTAACAAAATATTTAAAAATTTAGCGAAAATGTACAACATCCAATTATATAACGTAGTTATTAGCATTTATAGTGGTTATTAAAATTAATATTTGTCAAGACGTGCGTTTCACGTGCACGTTTACTAGTTGTACCAAACAGCGGAGGGCAAATCCTTCACATTGATGCATTGTTGGATGAAGCTCAAGGGGCATACCGTCTGGATGAATGCCGTCGTCTATGGATAGTGACTCAAATATGGTTGAATTTGGGATCGATGAATTTGAATAACTTGTTGAACATCCGGTCATAACAAATATAATATATATATATTTAAACTATTGTACTTGAATATTTGCATGCTATTTTGATGAATTGTGCTATTTATATAATTATTTTTAGTGCTTCGGACATAGCAAAAAAAAGGCGACCATTTGATGCATAGGGTTGAATGGCCGCCCCCCACTATCCGATGTCCGCGAACGCGTCCATGGACATTTCGTGTGTCCGATTTGATGATCTATATTGGAGTTTCCCTAACCTGTTATTACTTTCCACGCTGAATTTCGGATGCACAATGCCACCAGCCAAGAGAAGTCTAGCCTTGTAGCTTGCCGCGGATTTCCATTCAGGTAACACCCGGGAGTTGAGCGACTTCTGATGCGATTTTGTAGAAAACCGTTTCCTACAGGCACTCTCATTTCTTTCACATAAAATTTCCTCACATGCCAACTCCTTGGCAAGCCTTGTTCATTTGAATCAATCAATTTTATGTTCCTTTCCTTCACATACTTTTACCCTCAAAAGGCTTGTGCTTCTTTTTGAATCCAATTTTATCTTCTTCTAATCTTCATCATTCACAGAAGGCCGAAGAAGAAAGCTAGATGCTCGCAGCCAGGGCAAAGAAGAGTGAGTGACACGAGATTCTGTTACAAAGATCTTTCCTGACTCTTATTAAGAACGAAAGCTATCAACACCACCTGATCTTTCCAGAAAAAAGCAGTGCATGAACTTTCTAACATGTAACATCTATTCTTACAGATACGCATGCCTTTAGCATATTCTCAGGAAAAAAAGGCATCCAGATGTGAGTGAGAATGCATGGCATTTTGGCACCTTATCTATCTCTCTGCAGATACACAAAAGAACCTTTTGTGCATTGCCGACAAGAGGAAGCATATGCAAAGCAGCCACAGGCCACAAGGATCTCAACATAACCAGATGCCAAGCAGCCACTAGACACAAGGATCTCAACCTAACCAGATGCAAAGCTGCTAAACCAAAGCGCCACCAACGTCTGAATCAATTTATCGTATAACAAACCAAATGTCTGTCACTCATGAGTCATCTGTAGTTCTGTACAAGAAGTTGTGCGCAGAATTAGCAGCAAAAGGAGAAGTGTTCAAAAACACACATTACAGAAGATATGCTTTTCCTTATTATTCATTTGCTTTGACCCGGGCGAGTGGAATGAATCCTGGGAGCGCCCCGCTCAGCCCGATTTCTTACGTCTGATCTCGATGCCCTGCACGATGAGGCCGCTCTTCCACTTCCCGCTTTTGGTCTCCGTCAGGCTGATGGACACCTCGCCGTCGTCGCCCCCCTCGTTGAGGAACTCACCCAGCTCCAGCTCCATCCACCCATCGGCTCTTCTCTGAGGGAGCGTGACATTCTCTTCGTGAACTATGCGCCGGTTCGTCAGCGACCGATAGTACTCGTCGACGTCCTCGTCCTCCTCGTCGTACTCATCGTCGTCGCCCTCGTCGTAATGCGTGTTCTCGTCCGCCTCGCCAGCTTGTAGGCAAACCTCGCGGGTCAAGTTGGTTGCTCCGGAACTGACCGATGCCTCCTGAGCAGGAAAATTCAGCCCGTAGTAATAATCGGCCATCTTGAAGACCATGTAGGCGGCATAGGTTGTGTCTTGGGAGAGCATCTTGCTATGTATCTTCCCGTGGATCTCGAACCAGCAAACATCCACGAGTTCAGCACCTTCGGAGAACCTGTCGCAAACATATGGTTACAACTTGTCAAGAAGACGAAGACATTGAAGATCAACAAAAACCGATTTCAAGTATTATTCCAAAATTTGCTAGTCAGGAGCCATGTCGAAATCCCCATTCTGGGCTTTTATCCACAGGGTAATTTAATCTACCATCCTACAACTTACACTGCTGTGGATTGCACCAATTAACCCCGAAATGAATTGAAATCGAGTTAGATCACAATGCAACGGCAAAATCAAATCAAATGCAATTGCAGGCAGGTAAGGATAAGATAACAGCATAGAAACAGTCAGATAAGAACAAGATAATATCACAGAAACATTCACAGCACAGAATACTCAAAGAACTCTAGTGTGAACAAGGAGTCACATCCTTTACACAAAGTGTGGTCTATGTGCTGCCTATAGTTCATATTTAAACAAATTTGAAAAGGCCCTTAGCTTTTTTGAAAGTAAGGAATATAAAACTAGCACCAATTTCGCTTATGTGTGAAGTAACCGGGACTTTGGAATGTAGAGCATTAGTCCGGTATCCAAATGAAAGTGACATCAAAACTGGGTCCCTTTGAAACAGTTTCAAGACCACCAACATTTCAACTGATTTCAAGCATTGTGCTTATTCTAAAACTTGCTACCCAGGAACTATGCCGAAATCCCCTTCCTGGGTTTTGGTTCACACTTCACAGGACCATCTTACCAGTTACTACACTGCTGCAGGCTGCGCGAATTAACATGGTCAGATTAATTGCAATCGAAATGGTGCCACCACGAAGCAACGACACAGTAAAATCAAATGCAATTGCAATTACTCCTAGTTAAGAAAGGCATCACCAGGCAGCAACGTTCAGACACACAAGCTATATAAAAGTCTATGGATATGGAAAGGAAGAGCGAACGGACCTGGAGTCCTCGAGTGGGATCCAGGCCCAGTGCGTGTCCACCCACACGATGGACAGCTTCCTGGCGGACAGCATGTAGCACTTGGCGCCGGTCTCCCTGTCCAGCCACACGCTCTGCGGGCGCGCGGACAACCAAGTTGGTCAGCGATCGGCCGAGGATGAATCTGTTGGAGGAGTTTGGGGGATGGCGTGCAGGCACGTACCATGAGCTTGTCCTGGAGGAGGGCGGGGCCGGCGGAGAGGCGGAGGAAGAGCTCCTTCTTGGAGGAGGGCAGGGCGGGGCCCTGTGGCTCCCCGTCGGCGAGCGGCGGGAGGCCGCCGGGGGGCAGGAAGGCTGCCCAGACGGCGTCGGAGCCCGCCGCGGCGCGGAAGGCCGGGGAGACGGCGGCTGCGCGGCAGGCGTCGCGCGGGGTCGTGCGGGCCAGCGCCGCCGAGAGGAGCTCCTCCGGCAGGCGCGCGATCTCGCACGCGCCCTCCATTGGCTCCTCCGCCCGCCGGCCGGCCGGTGTCCTCTGGTCCGACATTCGTCGTCGGAGGAGGGGAGTGCGAGGGAGTTGCGATTGGTTCGCCACGGATTTGATTCTTTTGTGTGTTCGGGTGTGGGTGTGCAGAATGCGGCCGGAGGTTTAGCGACGGAGCACGTCGGAGCGGCGGGTTGAATGTGGATTAATATTTTGGGGCGAAGCAACAGACGGCAGGTGGGGGACGACAGTTGGAGGAGGGCCGCTTGCGGTGGCCTCGTGGGCGGCACTACGTGGTGAAGACTCTCTTCACATACGTACGTGTGGTTTGTCTTAAGTCAACGCAACGTACACGAGACGACGAGAGAATATCACATGAAAATCAAGTTTTTAAAAATAATAATAATATGAAAACCATGTTTGAAAGTTTTGAGAAAAACCTGAAAACAATACATGATGTTATAAGAGCGTGATATTGTATTGCCATGCAAAATTCCAAGTGCAAACACATTACTGTTCACGAGCTTTGAAAGAACAAATTCAGCCATGAATATTGATCCGACACTAACCAATGATGATTTTGTTTTTTCATACCTCATTAGTGAAATATTGTTTAGAGCTCAGAATTTCACATGCTAATAGAACGTCACACTTTTAACAACCCATATCTTTTATTTCTTGTGAAACTTCTTTTCTGAAACTTTAAAACGTCATTTCACGTGGTTTCCATTGGTTTCCGCCGAAACTTGGTTTCCATGTGATATTCTCTCCGGTGCCCACGTCGCCGTCCAAGTCTCCGTCGTTATGAAATTTGTCAGCCAGCTCCAACCAACCGCCGGTCTCTGCGAAGGGGTGGAATTCTAGTCGATTCGTTACAGCTTATTACGATAACGCGTCAGCTCGTTAACATAACGAGTTCAGAGTCAAACTCGGATCACCTCGTGTAACTCGAGAGCTAGCTCGTTTAACTCGTTATAGGCGTCAATAGCAATATTTATATTATGTGTGCAATTAATCTACGAAAACATACTTACAGACACATACATTTCTTCACAAATCACAACAATAAGAAATTTACACTGAAAGAACACTTGGTAAAATTTATAAGTGACAAGAATATATAACAATATCGGTACTTATCTCGCGCCCCTTCTGATTAATGAGCTAAACGAGTAACTCGTTAGCTTGGCTCATTAAACTTGTTTTGTTAACGAGCTCAGATTAAAACTCGGCTCCACTCGTTAGTCACCAAAACTGAGTCGAGCCCAGTCACGAGCTACTCCTTTAGCTCATGAGTTTCGAGTTAAAATTCCATCCCTAGCTCTAGGCCACCAAGGAAGAACCACATTGTGTTCAATAAGAAGAAAAGCCGTACAACATAGGGGCAACTCCAACGGGGATCATCAAATCATCTTAAACGTTTGGAACATTATTTTGCCATCCAACATGGTACCTCAAACGACCGCGGACGCGTTCAGGCATTCAAAATCCCGTAAACCGGTCACCAACTCGTGAAAGGTTTGCGGGAGTCCAAACCTCCGCCACGTAGGCCTGTGACACCCCGGCCCACCCAAATCCTCTCTTTCGGACCCCTTTCCCCTCAATTTGTCCCTCCCCCTTGCTCTATATCCACAGCCTCCCATTCCAACGTTTTTGCTCTACCACCTCGGCTGCTGCACATGCCTTGTTGAACATTGGCTGCCCCACCCACCTGCTTGCCCTCCTTGAACTATGCCACCATTTCACCCCCGGATTCATCCACAGCGAGGTACCCTCCGCCCCTGTCGATGTTGTCTAAGGCGGACACCACGCCCAACAAGTGTTTGGTTGGTCAAAAGTGCGGACTTTGCAGGCATGAAGCAAGGGGCGCGGTATTTTGGCACAATGAGCACTCTTGGTTTCACTAGAAAAAACACTTCACTTCCTACAACTTGCATATGATGTGTGATCGTAACGTGAAGTCACTATCTCATCTGTGGTACACTATCTCAAACTCCGTCATGAAGTATTGCGGTGCGATCGCACGGGTGGAAAGAAGGTGGCTATCGGGCGCGTTAATCATGGAGATTGAAGGTTTTGCTTCTTGTTGCTCAACATGTTAGTCAATTCATTGTATCACACTGAATGTTGCAACTTGATGATCACATTATTGTATAGCCCACATGTGCCGCCCCAAACAATGGAGGGCAGTCCCTTCACATTGATGCATTGTTGGATGAAACTCAAGGGGCATAGCGTCTAGATGAACGCCGTCGTGTGTGGATACCGACTCGAGTATGCTTGAACTTGGGATCGATGAATTTGAATAACTTGTAGAACATCCGACCATACCGATATAGTATTTATATTTAAACTATTTTACTTTACTGGGCCGCTAGCGGTCAAGCCGAAATGTCATTCCCTTGAAAAAAACTGTAAACAAAATATTAAATACCAATACAGCCCCTATGTATGTGTTTGTGGGCTGCTAAGTTGGCTGCCCAGTCAGCTTTGACTTAGTCAAAACCAGTTGACCGGCCAAAAACCGAGTCAAGGGTTGCCTTTTGAACTATGTGGTAAGTTCAGGGTGCAATGTGACTGATTTCAATGATGAGGGTTGTAAATCAAACCTATTATTTAATGTTCATGACACGTTTAATGTGTGGTTGAAGGGTTTTAGTAAGAATAATAGAGATCTGGCGGCTGTTGGTATTACATATATATTTTGGACGAATTGAAAACTATGAAACGAGGAATCTTTTATAACAACAAGGTTGATAATCAAAATGCTTCATGACTGGTTTATTTTGCAGATAAGACCGCGAAACATGGGTCGTAAAAAGGGCTGAGGTGATTGTTGGAGAAATCTTCAGACCTGTTCTTGGATGGATGGCGACTTGTAGGATTGATGCATGATGATAGGAGGACCTCTTCTCCAGGTCGAAGCTCTTCTAGACCTCTTCAATTCGATCTCCTTTGCCCCCTTGCTGGTCGCTTTTGGTTAAGCTTTATTTCCATCCAAAACTTAAATGTGGTTTGTGCACCTTTATTAACATCTCCTGGAGATCCGACATGTGGCTTTCCGAGGATGATGGTAGAGTTTGAATTGTTTGTGTGTCTCTGGGTTATCGGTGCCTACGCTAATATAGATTTTTTGTGTGGTTCTGATAGGCAGCTAGGGATAGCCCAGTTTGTTCTGTCTTGATCATGCATCATCCTTTTCCTTTCTATGTCACTGGTAGTTGTAATAAGACAATGTGGTTCCTCATAATAGAAATCAAAGAGGAAGCTCTCTTTATCTAAAAAAAGGGATCATTTTTTAACATGATACAGACGCATTCGCTCATATATAGGCGCATACACTCATCCCTATGAACACACACGTACACCCTACCCCTATGAGCACCTTCGAGAGACCGAGTCGACATATCATCTTGAGATTGACGAAGTCACCAAAGGTGCCTCGTAGTTGACGGGAACGTCTCCTCACACTGAACGCGCATCGCCGGAATAAAATAAATTCAGAAATAAATGCGAGCACCATGACTTGAACCCTGATGGGCTGAAGATACCACTATCTCCTATTCATCCAACCACATGTTGGTTCGCAAAAAAAAACGACCATTGTATACCGAGTACTAAACATGATCATTCTCCGGGCCAGGTCGGGTTCGGGCCGGGCATGGCAAAACCCGAAGAAAAATTCCCAAGCCCGAAGCACATGAATAGTAGAAGCACTGGTTCTAAAGGTCGTTTATACTGACATCGCCAGTGGAGGGTACATCATCTGTATGCACACAAACAGAATCGCAGACGATTGTTTCCTCTGTCTTGCCGTACTGCTTATTATCCCTCCGTTTCTAAATATAAATCTTTATAGAGATTTCATTATGGAACACCTATGAATGTATATAGATGCATTTTAGAGTATAGATTCCTTTATTTTGTTAACTACGTAGTCCATAGTAAAATATTTATAAAGACTTATATTTAGGAACGGAGGAAGTAGTTCTCTACAACGAGTCTGTATAAAGATCCGTTTTAAAAAAAAAAACTGTATGAAAAAGGTAGAGCACTACTGTAGCTATCATGCCTATAAATAAGGTTGGATATGGTAAGAACACACAAACGGGGCGGTGGCGCAGTTGGCTAGCGCGTAGGTCTCATAGCTATAGCGAGTGATCCTGAGGTCGAGAGTTCGAGCCTCTCTCGCCCCAAATTTTTGTAGTTTTTTGCATCCTCTCTTTTCAGTTTAGTTGAATGAATTTATCTTCTTATAGTAAATCTTCACGGTTGGCCAGAGGAAAAATAATCCTATTCCCGCAGAATCTCTCCTTTCTTTCACATATTTTTTCCTCATACACATTTTCTTAACTTCGCCGTTTCTCGCTGAAGCCCTCTCTCCTTTCCTTGACACACAGTTTTTTTCCTCAAAGGCTTGTGCTGCTTTTTGAAATCCAATTTTGTCTTCTTCTAATCTTCACAGTCGGCCAAAGGAAGATGGTGACTGAAACATATATGAAGAGATCCTGTATTACAAGGTCCTGACTCTTGCGAAAGAATGAACTGTACCAACCTTTTCTTTCCTTATCTGTTCCAGAAAAGCAGTGCATGACCTTTCTAACATGCAATATCTATTCTTACAGATATGCAAGCATATGTGAGTGAAGATGTAAGCGAAAATGTATGGCATTTTGACGTCTTACCTACCTTTGTAGATACAAAAGAACCATACATTTTCACTTACATCTTCAACTAAACTTTGTAGATACGCCGACAAGCCACAAGGATCTCACGTAACCAGATGCCAAGGAGGCACTAGACAGAAGGATCTCACATAACCAGACGCAAATATGCCTAACCAAGGCCTACAAACGGCATGCGTCATCTAGCAAACCAAACACCCCTAACTCATCAGTCATCTAGGTAGCACAGTCTGTACAGATGTGCTTTAGCAGCAAAAGGAGAGGCGTTCAAAACCTCACACTACAGAAGATATGCTTTCCTTGTTCATTTACTCTGACCCGGGCGAGTCGAATCCTAGGAGCGCCTCGCTCAACCTGATTTCTTACGTCTGATCTCAATGCCCTGCACGATGAGGCCCCGCTTCCAGTTTTCACCTTTGGTCTCCGTCAAGCTGAAGGACACCTCGCCATCGTCGACCCCCTCGTTGACCCAAATGATGAGGTTAAACTTATTGAAAGGTACGAGGTTAGAGTGGGAGTAAAGTCTCAATTGAAGAGTATGCCTATCACCTCGGAATTGAATTGAAAAGTGTACAGGGATAAAGTTAAGGAATCGAAAGACAAGTCACTTGAATTGTTTGACACAAAGGTTGAAATTCCTCAGCTACAAATCGACTTGAACCGGAATGTCTCCTCCCCAATGCATGATGATACGGTCGAGGTGTATGTCCCCAATTCTTCTAGCCAACCACCAAGTAGCCAACCAAATGAAGTAGGGATGAATGCTAGAGCCATAGTAATTCAAGAGGAAGAGATTGATGCTATTGCTCATGGTGATGATGGTGCTATTGCTCATGGTGATGATTGGTCGTGCTATTGCTCATGCTGATGCTCACGCTATTTCTCATGGTGATGCTTATGTGGAAGATGGAGAGATTCATTACCATGCCATCGGTAACTTGGATGTCATTGTCTTCCAACAAGACATGGATCGTAGCCTCCTATATAGCCGTATGTATGGGTATGGCTTGGATGGCGAGGCTTCGAGGAAGAATTGGACGAGGATGGATTCACAGAGTAAGAAAATCAAATCTTCACGAAGGTGACTGGCAAGGAAAGTGGTGTCCCATTGTTTCGTGATCTTAGTCTTGCCGACATGGTCATTATTGATGGTGGCATGAGATTGGGTTTGATTAAACCAACACCGTGCTCGAAAGTCGGCGATCCAAGGCCAAAGAATGAGGACGAGTATGCTTTTTTGAAGAAAGGCGTCAAGTTTTGGTGCTTGCAAGAGTTCAAGATGTGGCTGAGAGACTGCACCATTCAAAACAATAGGCCATTTGCTGTTGGTCATTCGAACCAAAATGTGCCCTTTTATGGTTTTGATTTGATGTGCAGCTAGCGATAGCCCAGTTTGTTCCGTTTTGATCATTTTTTCTGAAAAGGAGGTTAAAACCCCCGGCCTCTACATCAATCGATGCATACGGCCATCTTTATTTATTATTGAACATAGGTTTAACAAGAACATACATCAAACCGCCCAAAGCCACCACTCACACCTAAAAAATTCGATAATATGAAGTGCTCTGACTCCCATATCTAAAACCGGTGTCGTCGCCCATCCATCCACATAACGTATCAGAACAAATAGCTGGTGCAGCAGACCTGAAGCGTACACCACATGCAAACGTTTAGAAGCCGCCATCATCATCGGACCGCTGACCCATCTTCAGGAGAGAGATCCGCATCATCCTTGCCAGTCCGTCCATCCGTCGACGCCACCACGGCGCCCAACAGTGCCACCGCCCTGCGCTCGTCCATCCAGACGCGAAGATTCTGGAGGATCTGTCGTGTGTAGCACCTGTCGACCAGGCATGACACAACGTAGCACCTGCCGGCTAGGCATGACTTGACATCTCCACCGAAGCTCTGTGCAAGACGAAGCCGCTTCACCTCCTGCCTCTGTCTTTCAGCGTTGCTCCACCAACGATGCTCCTAAGAGAGAAACGACACCGCAGTACCGCCATCGACCGATCTGGAAGACCAGATCCTAGGGTTTCCCCCGGAGCAGCACACACTAGTAGAAAACAGGGCTTTGGTCACAGGGCAGTTTCCACATTAGCCCCGGTTCAGTCACGGACCGGGACTAATGTGAGCATTGGTCCCGGTTCGTGAGCCCAGGGGGCCGGTCGGGGCCTCGTGGGCATTGGTCCCGGTTCGTATGGACCCTTTGGTCCCGGTTGGTGGTACAAACCGGGACCAATGGGCCACGCTCCTGGCCCACCATCCTTTAGTCCCGGTTCATACCACAAACCGGGACTAAAGGGCTGGTCCTAGTTGCGGCCAGTTTAGTCCCACCTCGCCAACCGAAGGGGGCTCACAGTTTATAAGCCCGTCCCTCTCTGCCTTTTAAAGTGAAAATAGATGCCCTTATACAGGAAATTTGACCTAAATTCACAGTAAATTTCATAGAAATTTATTATGAATTTAGGTTGAATTTTCTCTATAAGCGCATCTATTTTCATTTTTTATATTTATAAAATAAATAAACCTTAATAAAATAAATAAAACTAAATAAACCTTAATAAAATAAAATAAAATAAACTATAGTAACTACAATAAATAAACCTTAATAAATTAAGTAAAAATAGCAGCAGAAAAATAAATAAAAATAGCAGCAGTAAAATAAATAAAAATAAAATGCGTTTGGAAGAGATTGTCCGTTTTGTACACGAAGTGCATCCAGTTTTTGCCGTAACCCTCTCAACTTTCTTGCACATGCTATGTGGATGAAATGATGATATCATGCCAACTTTCAACCTTTTCAGAGTTCATTTCGAATGCTTTTCAATTTTAGGGTCTTATAGCTCAAAATAATTAGTAAATGCATGAAAAATAACAAATGAAGTCAGAAATGATTGAAAAATGATGATGTGGCTTTGAATGGTGCATTTTGAACACACAAAAAGTCAGGAGTTCAAATAAGTTTTAAAAAATGAAATCCCTTTGTAACAGACGAGTTTCCGGATGAAATCCTGATACTTTGAAAGAGATTGTCCGTTTTGTACACGAAGTGCATCCAGTTTTTGCCGTAACCCTCTCAACTTTCTTGCACATGCTATGTGGATGAAATGATGATATCATGCCAACTTTCAACCTTTTCAGAGTTCATTTCAAATGCTTTTCAATTTTAGGGTCTCATAGCTCAAAATAATTAGTAAATGCATGAAAAATAACAAATGAAGTCAGAAATGATTGAAAAATTATGATGTGGCTTTGAATGGTGCATTTTGAACACACAAAAAGTCAGGAGTTCAAATAAGTTTTAAAAAATGAAATTCCTTTGTAACAGACGAGTTTCCGGATGAAATCCTGATACTTTGGAAGAGATTGTCCGTTTTGTACACGAAGTGCATCCAGTTTTTGCCGTAACCCTCTCAACTTTCTTGCACATGCTATGTGGATGAAATGATGATATCATGCCAACTTTCAACCTTTTCAGAGTTCATTTCAAATGCTTTTCAATTTTAGGGTCTTATAGCTCAAAATAATTAGTAAATGCATAAAAATAACAAATGAAGTCAGAAAGGATTGAAAAATGATGATGTGGCTTTGAATGGTGCATTTTGAACACACAAAAAGTCAGGAGTTCAAATAAGTTTTAAAAAATGAAATCCCTTTGTAACAGACGAGTTTCCGGATGAAATCCTGATACTTTGAAAGAGATTGTCCGTTTTGTACACGAAGTGCATCCAGTTTTTGCCGTAACCCTCTCAACTTTCTTGCACATGCTATGTGGATGAAATGATGATATCATGCCAACTTTCAACCTTTTCAGAGTTCATTTGAAATGCTTTTCAATTTTAGGGTCTTATAGCTCAAAATAATTAGTAAATGCATGAAAAATAACAAATGAAGTCAGAAATGATTGAAAAATGATGATGTGGCTTTGAATGGTGCATTTTGAACACACAAAAAGTCAGGAGTTCAAATAAGTTTTAAAAAATGAAATCCCTTTGTAACAGACGAGTTTCCGGATGAAATTTAAACTATTCAAATTTGGAAACTAATGGATTAACAGAAAGTTTATAATTATTCTGAGCTAAAAGCAAAAAGAATTAAAAAATAAAGCAAAAATCAAAAGAAAATAAATAATTCAGAAAACAAAAAAATACTGGAAAAAAAATAAAAAAATGCCGCCTAATGGACCACACAGCCTGCATACGACTAGAAACCCATCTGCACATGGGCCAGGATGCAGGCCCGCAGGCCCAATAGGCCCAACATGGCAATGACAAAGGTAGGCATGTATAATGCCTGCATATTAGAGAGGAGCTCAACACCTGAGCTGCAGCGCAGCTTATAAACAGGTGCTGAGCTCTCTCAGCTAGCGAGGTGGGACTAAACTTCCCACCGCACCGCGCCAGCACATTAGTCCCGGTTGGTGGCTCCAACCGGAACCAATGCTCCCCTTTGGTCCCGGTTGGTGCCTCCAACCGGGACCAAAGCCCTCTGCTTCCCGCCCTTTGCGCTGATGAAAAGAGGCCTTTAGTCCCGGTTGGTGGCACCAACCGGGACCAAAGGGTGGGTATTGGTTCCGGTTGGAGCCACCAACCGGGACCAAAGCCTTTGCTATATAAGTAGCACTTTGGAAATTTTCAGATTTCCATCGCCAGTTTCCCCCCGCCCGACGACGCCACGAGCTCGATCTACGCCGCCAGGCTGCCCCGTCGTCGTCGCCGTCGCCCGTGCCCCCGAGCCCACGCCATCGCCCATCGCCGTCGTCCTCCGCCACCCCGCCGCCGTCGCCGTCGGCCTCCGCCGCGCGCTCCCGAGCCGTCGCCCCGTATACGTCACCGTCGCCGCCCTCCGCCCCCGGCCCGCCGCGGTCGCCGTCGCCCTCCGCCACCCTGTGAGCGCCGCCCCGATCCCCTCCTCCTCCTCCCTGTAATGGCCGCCGCCGCTGCCGCCGCGCCCCCTAGCTATATATAGTACTGTAGATGTATTAATTTAGTTAATTTAGATGTATTAATTTAGTTAATTTAGTTTAGTTAATTTGGATGTGTAGTTAAGTTAGTTGTTGTAATTTAGATGTGTAGTTTAGATTTTTCATATTTAGAAGTCATTTATGTATGTTCATATTTAGAAGAAAAAGAAGGAGAGAAAAAAGGAAAATAAGAAGAGGAAGAAGGAGAAGAAGAAGAAGAATAAGAAGAAGAGGAGAGGAAGTAGAGGAGAAATAAATAAGAAGATGAAAAAGAAGAAAAAAAAGAGTAGAAGAAGAAGAAATAGAGGAGAAGAAGAAGAAATAGAATAATATATTATTCTCTATTTTCTTCTTCTCCTCTATTCCTTCTTCTTCTCCTCTTTTTTTCTTTTTTTTCTTCGATCTCCTCCTCTATTCCTTTCTTCTTCTCCTCTTTTTTTTGTCTTCTTCCTCTTCTTATTTTTTATCGGGTATGTCGTTGTCGATATATGTACCCCCCTCCCCGATAACTTTTAGTAAGTACTACTTAGAAAGTGTTTAATAGAATTAGTTAGAAAAATAATAGAACTAGTTAAACTAGCTAGTTTATTTGTAGTAAGTACTACTTTATTCTATTTATAGTAAGGAAATTAATAGAACTAGTTTGTTTTTTTAGTTAAAGCAATTATTCCCGCATCGACGTCGACGATGCCTATCCCGCATCCTCGTCGTCGACTCGGCGGAGGAGGCCGGCTTGATCAGAGGGGCCATGTCCGGGACTGGGCTCCGCCGGGCTGGTTTTGGGAGGTGCTACCTTCCGGTGGGCGTAGGTTGGTGAGGAACCAGCCCGTCGTTGACCCGATCCTTGTTTGGTGGCGTTCGCGTGGGCCAGTGACGGTGCCGAGACTTCCGGACACCGCGGAGGAGGTACGTCACCGTGTCAGCGAGGAGGACCAGCACGTCCGTCGCTACATGGTTGCGTTGGAGGGCAGGTTCGACAATACCTGGCAGGTTCTTTAGGGATCTCACTGGAGCTATGATCCTGTGATGGTTCCGTCCCTTTGGGTGTCCACCGCCCGCGCCGATATCCGTCGGGCGCTACAGTTCTAGCTGTACTAGCGATGCTATACGTATGATAGTATTCGAGGTGTATTAGTGATAATATTCGACGATGTACGGACGCATGGAGATGATGTAGTTTTGCTTATAATTGAATGCATCCTAATTTGAATACTACTTTATTTTGTGATTTGATTTTGCTTATTGAATGCTCAAAGTGGAAACTACTCCGATCCTACTTTGAATGCTAAAATTGGAGAGCACTATGATTAGTTGATAGCTTATAGGGTTTTTGTTTTCGCAGAAATCTAGGAGCCCCCCCGGCCCCTCCATCATCCCCGCCGTCGTCCCCGTCACCGCCCCCTCCGACATCGAGGTGAGACCAGCCAAATCCTCTTTTAGAAAGATAATTAAACGATATTTCGGGTTGACTGTAAGTCTGTCGAGTCTCCACCATATATGAGAGGACGAAGAATCCCGACTGTTGTCGTGGGGGTAGCTTCTCCTTCGTTCCCGTGTGCTAGCTAGACAATTTGGTGTAATGCACTCGAGAACGAAAGGAGGAGCTACCATCACCGACGGTCGCAAATGTCAGAGAGGAATCAGTGAGGGAGAGTTCCACCATATATATATGAGAGGACGAAGAATCCCGACTGTTGTCGTGGGGGTCGCTTCTCCTTTGTTCCCGTGTGCTAGCTAGACATTTTGGTGTAATGCACACGGGGACAAAGGGAGGAGCGACCATCACCAACGGTCGAATGTATACACCACGTGAGCTGAGAGTTTTCAAGAAAAGACTCGACAAAACCGATAGTCAACCCGTGATGAATAATAATGAACTAACTTAGGTTTTTTAGTACATATATTTAATGAACATAGGAAATGTCGTACTCGGACGACGAAAGTCTCCCGGGGGAGTGCGACTGGTGCCACGACGACCGAGGTCAGTGCGACAGGCCTCACCTGGACGAAGATCGGCGCTTCAGTATTAAGCTGGAGGAGACGTTCGATGTTGAAACGGTACGCAACGACGACAAGCTAGTGTTATTTTTTCGTAATTAAGCACGACTTCAACTATTTCAACGTGTACTTTTCATCTTTTACAATTCGGCTAGCTTATCCCATGCCATGCAAGACGCTACGTCTTGGAGAGGATGAGTTTTGAAGACCATGAAAGTATGGAAACAAAGAAAATTCACCTAAGGACCCATCATGATATAGATTTTGAAGTAAAGCTGTATAATTCTGAGAGCGTAACCCATTTTGGTTGCAAAAATTGGGAAGCATTTTGCAAGATGTATGGTTTTGATGAGGGTATGCTTGTCACCATGGATCTTGGTGATCCTGACATCGAGCAAGACAATATGGACATTTGGGTCCTTGTTGATACGCCTCCAATTCTACCGCTATGTGAGTTTCTCAAACATAGTTATTAGCTAATTTATATTGTTCATTTCAAATTAGTTGACAACTTATTTTGATTGTTCAAACAATGTGCGGAACATGGTAGACAGAACCTACTACACCGATGGCTCTGAGTTAACTTATAAGGAGAAAACTCATCTGGTCGGATTTTGTACTGATATTGAGAATTACAATATCTACAATCAAACTCCTCATCATTATGGTCCTCCATACGTGCCACTAGTGCACGTGTTGAACTACGGTAACTACTATGGAGATACCCTGGTAAGATTTCTTACTATTACGACATCCGTGCATATTTTGCATAGTTCTAAAACTAGTGCATTATCATTGCTAACTATGAAGTTATTACTATGTTTTTCAACAGATAATCCCGGAGGATTGTGTGCCTCATTTGATGTATCAGAATGGTAGGCTTGATGTTTTGAATATACAACCAGGTCATCCTACGAATCTCAACTGTCCATACCGGATTTCTAAAAGAAGTGGAGACATGCAAATCAAAGAATGGAAAAAATGTATGG
The DNA here is from genome assembly GCF_018294505.1 of Triticum aestivum. Lineage (NCBI taxonomy): Eukaryota > Viridiplantae > Streptophyta > Magnoliopsida > Poales > Poaceae > Triticum > Triticum aestivum. The sequence goes on from NC_057811.1 coordinate 477,378,965, forward strand.
ACAGTCGCGAGGAGCTTCTTGGAAGCAAAAGGAAGCGAGGCGCAAGAATTGGAGACAGGATGATCTCCATTCTCCATAATGGAGAGTCATGGTCTATATTGTTTTATGCTATTTTACCTTAAAGAGGGTATTTCGGTCCTACCTAATACTGATGATCATGTGCTAAGAACAATTAAGTAGGGTTGGTTCGATGACTGTGAGGATGATGATCGTATGACTTGTTATTAATAACGAGGAAGTTGTATGATGATGATTAGTAGGACTTGTTATTATATATGATGATGCATGATGCGTGCATGAAGAGTTATTATATATCAGCGGGTGAAATGAACATGGATTGGATTGAAGCAGTGAAGGCAACATGCATGTGCTGCGTGTCGAAAGTAGTACAATCCAAACTTGATCAAGTCTGGATTAGTATTACTTTCGACATGCACCACATGTTGCCTTCACTTCAATCTAAGCCATGTTTAGGCATAGCAGTACGTAGCGTTGGTAAACCAAGCACGGGGATATAAGAGAGGACACTTCTCTCTAATAGCTACCTAATAACAACCTAAATTAACCCCCCAAAACCCCCAAACCTCCCCCCTTCCAAAAAAAAACAAAAACCTCAGCTCCTGCCAGGTGCTGACGCGTGGATGCCTATTGGTCCTGGTTGGTGGCACCAACCGGGACCAAAGGCCCTCCTGCCTGTGCTCCCCCCACCGGCCACGTGGACGGCCTTTAGTCCCGGTTCGTGTAAGAACCGGGACTAAAGGGCTAGGGCATTAGTAACGACCCTTTAGTCCTGGTTCCAGAACCGGGACTAAAGGCCCTTATGAACCGGGGTAAAAGCCCCATTTCCTACTAGTGACAAGTGGGTCGACAGAAGTTACACGGTGATGCCTTCATCAAGCTAACGGTGCAAAACACCGCCCTCGCCTGCCAACGGCTCGGTTTTCACCGGCAAATCTGTCTTCTCGACTCGCGGCCGGGACTAGATGACGGATGTCGAGATCTGGCCATCCAGCCTCAGGCCGACCACCTCCGACGGAGGAGATGGCCACCATCGTCGGCTGCACCGGCCAGATTAGATCTGACCAGAGGCGCCACCGAATAGTCCACCAGGCCCTCCACACCGACGCCGCCGACGACCGCAGCCACCGCCCTTCGCGGTACAGTGATACGCCGCACCTGCAGCTACCACCGCCCAAGGCAGGGCCGGCCACGACGCCGCCGCCAGCTGCAACCATGGCCGCCGCGACGCATAGATTGAATCGACCGTACCACCACGCGTTTAGGGGCACCGCACCACCCCTAAGAAGCGGGAGAGAGGGAGTCCCCCGCCACCGCCGTCGGCCTCCGGGCTTAGCCCGGCGGCGTCCTCCGGCGACGGCAAAGGGAGGGGAAGAGGGAGATCGCGGCCCCGGCGGCTAGGGTTTGGGCGCCGCCCGAGTCGCCCGAGCGGGTGTTTCTTTATCCTAAAGTCTGACTCGTGCAGCTGCACTCGTTCGCTCGCGCGAGCGCACGCGCTCCAGCCATCAGATGCGATGATAGCGACAACTAAGGGGACCGCGTCCCATAATTATGGAAGAGATACTTGTTGGGGAACGTAGCAGAAATTCAAAATTTTCTACGCATCAGCAAGATCAATCTATGGAGTAATCTAGCAACGAGGGGAAGGGGAGTGCATCTACATACCCTTGTAGATCGCTAAGCGGAAGCGTTGCAAGAACACGGATGAGGGAGTCGTACTCGTAGCGATTCAGATCGCGGTTGATTCCGATCTAAGCACCGAAGAACGGTGCCTCCGCGTTCAACACACGTGCAGCCCGGTGACGTCTCCCACGCCTTGATCCAGCAAGGAGAGAGGGAGAGGTTGGGGAAGACTCCATCCAGCAGCAGCACGACGGCGTGGTGGTGATGGAGGAGCGTGGCAATCCCGCAGGGCTTTGCCAAGCACCGCGGGAGAGGAGGAGGAGGGAGAGGGGTAGGGCTGCGCCGAAAGAGAGACGTTCTCATGTCTATGGCAGCCCCAAACCTCAAGTATATATAGGGGAGGGGGAGGGCTGCGCCCCCATCTAGGGTTCCCCCCCCCCAAAGGGGTGCGGCCAGCCCTAGATGGGGCTTGGGGGCGGCCAAAAGGGGGGAGAGAGGGGGCGCCCCACTAGATGGGCCTTAGGCCCATCTGAGACTAGGGTTTCCCCCCTTCCCCCTTTCCTGCGCCCTGGGCCTCTTGTGGGGGGCGCACCAGCCCACCTGGGGCTGGTCCCCTCCCACACTTGGCCCATGCAGCCCTCTGGGGCTGGTGGCCCCACTTGGTGGACCCCCGGGACCTTCCCGGTGGTCCCGGTACATTACCGATATCACCCAAAACCTTTCCGGTGACCAAAACAGGACTTCCCATATATAAATCTTTACCTCCGGACCATTCCGGAACTCCTCGTGACGTCCGGGATCTCATCCGGGACTCCGAACAACATTCGATAACCACGTACATACTTTCCCTATAACCCTAGCGTCATCGAACCTTAAGCGTGTAGACCCTACGGGTTCGGGAACCATGCAGACATGACCGAGACGTTCTCCGGTCAATAACCAACAGCGGGATCTGGATACCCATGTTGGCTCCCACATGTTCCACGATGATCTCATCGGATGAACCACGATGTCAGGGATTCAATCAATCCCGTATTCAATTCCATTTGTCTATCGATATGTTACTTGCCCGAGATTCGATCGTCGGTATCCCTATACCTTGTTCAATCTCGTTACCGGTAAGTCTCTTTACTCGTTCCGTAACTCACATCATCCCGTGATCAACTCCTTGGTCACACTGTGCACATTATGATGATGTCCTACCGAGTGGGCCCAGAGATACCTCTCCGTTTACACGGAGTGACAAATCCCAGTCTCGATTCGTGCCAACCCAACAGACACTTTCGGAGATACCTGTAGTGCACCTTTATAGCCACCCAGTTACGTTGTGACGTTTGGTACACCCAAAGCATTCCTACGGTATCCGGGAGTTGCACAATCTCATGGTCTAAGGAAGTGATACTTGACATTAGAAAAGCTCTGAGCAAACGAACTACACGATCTTGTGCTAGGCTTAGGATTGGGTCTTGTCCATCACATCATTCTCCTAATGATGTGATCCCGTTATCAACGACATCCAATGTCCATGGTCAGGAAACCGTAACCATCTATTGATCAACGAGCTAGTCAACTAGAGGCTTACTAGGGACATGGTGTTGTCTATGTATCCACACATGCATCTGAGTTTCCTATCAATACAATTCTAGCATGGATAATAAACGATTATCATGAACAAGGAAATATAATAATAACCTATTTATTATTGCCTCTAGGGCATATTTCCAACAGTCTCCCACTTGCACTAGAGTCAATAATCTAGTTCACATCACCTTGTGATTAACATTCACAGGTCACATCACCATGTGACCAACATCTAAAGAGTTTACTAGAGTCAACAATCTAGTTCACATCACTATGTGATTAACACTCAATGAGTTCTGGTTTGATCATGTTATGCTTGTGAGAGAGGTTATTAGTCAACGGGTCTGAACCTTTCAGATCCGTGTGTGCTTTACGAATATCTATGTCATCTTGTGGATGCTACCATGTGCTATTTGGAGCCATTTCAAATAATTGCTCTACTATACGAATCCGGTTTACTACTCAGAGTCATCCGGATTAGTGTCAAGGTTCGCATCGACGTAACCCTTTACGACGAACTCCCTTTCACCTCCATAATTGAGAAAATTCCTTAGTCCACTAGGTACTAAGGATAAGTTCGACCGCTGTCATGTGATCCCTTCCCGGATCACTATTGTACCCTCTTGACCAACTCATGGCAAGGCACACTACGTGTGCGGTACACAGCATAGCATACTATAGAGCCTACGTCTAAAGCATAGGGGACGACCTTCGTCCTTTCTCTCTCTTCTGCTGTGGTCAGGTCTTGAGTCTTACTCAATACTCACACCTTGTAACACAGCCAATAACTCCTTCTTTGCTGATCTATTTTGAACTCTTTCAAAATCATGTCAAGGTGTGCGTTCTATGAAAGTATCATCCGGCGTCTTGATCTATCTCTATAGATACTGATGCCCAATATGTAAGCAGCTTTTATCCAGGTCTTCCTTTGAAAAAACTCCTTTCAAACAACCCTCTATGCTTTCCAGAAATTTTACATCATTTCGGATCAACAATATGTCATTCACATATACTTATCAGAAATGTTGCAGCTCCCCACTCACTTTATTGGAAATACAAGTTTCTCATAAACTTTGTATAAACCCAAAATCTTTGATCATCTCATCAAAGCGTACATTCCAACTCCGAGATGCTTACTCCAGTCCTTGGAAGGATCGCTGGAGTTAGCATACCTTTTAGCATCCTTAGGATCGACAAAACCTTTTCTGATTGTATCACATACAACCTTTCCTTACGAAAACTGGTAAGGAAACTTGTTTTGACATCCATCTGCCAGATTTCATAAATGCAGCTAATGCTAACATGATTCCGACGGACTTAAGCATCGCTACGGATGAGAAAATCTCATCGTAGTCAACTCCTTGAACTTGTGGAAATACTCTTTGCCACAAGTCGAGCTTCATAGACGGTAACATTACCGTCCACGTCCGTCTTCTTCTCAAAGATCCATTTATCTCGGATTTCATGGCTTCTAACCATTTGTCGGAATATGGGCCCACCATCGCTTCTCCATAGCTCGTAGGTTCAGTATTGTCCAACAACATGATATCTCAGACAGGATCACGTACCACTCTGAAGTAGCACGCATCCTCGTCGTCCTACGAGGTTTGGTAATGACTTGATCCGAAGTTTCATGATCACTATCATAAGCTTCCACTTCAATTGGTGTAGGTGCCACAGGAACAACTTCCTGTGCCCTGCTACACACTAGTTGAAGTGACGGTTCAATAACCTTATCAAGTCTCCACCATCCTCCCACTCAATTCTTTCGAGAGAAACTTTTCCTCGAGAAAGGACTCGTTCCTAGAAGCAATTACTTTTGCTTCCAGATCTGAAATAGGAGGTATACCCAACTGTTTTGGGTATTCTATGAAGACGTATTTATCCGCTTTGGGTTCGAGCTTATCAGCCTGAAACTTTTTCACATAAGCATCGCAACCCCAAACTTTAAGAAACGACAACTTAGGTTTCTCTAAACGGTGTCGTCTCAACGGAATTGCGTGGTGCCCCCTTTTAAAGTGAATGCGGTTGTCTCTAATGCCTAACCCATAAACAATAGTGGTAATTCGATAAGAGACATCATGGCATGCACCATATCCAATAGGGTGCAGTTATGATGTTCGGACACACCATCACACTATGGTGTTCCAGGCGGTATTACTTGTGAAACACTTTCCACAATGTCTTAATTGTGTGCCAAACTCGTAAATCATATACTCATCTCTATGATTATATCACAGACATTTTATCCTCTTGTCACGACGATCTTCAACTTCACTCTGAAATTACTTGAACCTTTCAATAATTCAGACTTGTGTTTCATCAAGTAAATACACTCAGCATCTACTCAAATCATCTGTGAAGTAAGAACATAACGATATCCACTGCATGCCTCAGCACTCATTGGACTGCATACATCAAAATGTATTACTTCCAATAAGTTGCTCTCTTGTTCCATCTTACTGAAAACGAGGACTTTCAGTCATCTTGCCCATGTGGTATGATTTGCATGTCTCAAGTGATTCAAAATCAAGTGAGTCCAAACGATCCATCTGCATGGAGTTTCTTCATGCATATATACCAATAGACATGGTTTGCATGTCTCAATCTTTTTCAAAAACGACTTAGTCCAAAGATCCATCTACATGGAGCTTCTTCATGCATTCTATACCAATATGACTCAAATGGCAGTGCCACAAGTATGTGGAACTATCATTACTATTTTATATCTTTTGGCACGAACATGTGTATCACTACGATCGAGATTCATTTTAGGTGCAAGACCATTGAAGGTATTATTTAAATAAACAGAGTGACCATTATTCTCCTTAAATGAATAACTGTATTGTGATAAACATAATCCAATCATGCTCAATGCAAACACCAAATCTCGATGGTAGAGGGAGCATGCGATGCTTGATCACATCAACCTTGGAAACACTTCCAACACATATCGTCATCTCACCTTTAGCTAGTCTCCGTTTATTCCGCAGCTTTTATTTCGAGTTACTAACACTTAGCAACCGAACCGGTATCTAATACCCTGGTGCTGCTAGGAGTACTAGTAAAGTACACATTCATATAATTTATATCCAATATACTTCTGTCGACCTTGCCTGCCTTCTCATCTACCAAGTATCTAGGGTAGTACTGCTTCAGTGACCGTTCCTCTCATTACAGAAGCACTCAGTCTCGGGTTTGGGTTCAACCTTGGGATTCTCCACTAGAGCAGCAAATGATTTGCTGTTTCATGAAGTATCCCTTTTGCCCTTGCCCTTCTAGAAACTAGTGGTTTTACTAACCATCAACAATTGATGCTCCTTCTTGATTTCTACTTTCGCGGTGTCAAACATCGCGAATAGCTCAAGGATCATCATAACTATCCCTGATATTTATAGTTCATCACGAAGCTCTACTAGCTTGGTGGCAGTGACTATGGAGAACCATCACTATCTCATCTGGGAGATTAACTCCCACTCGATTCAAGCGATTGTGGTACTCAGACAATCTGAGCACATGCTCAACGATTGAGCTTTTCTCCCTTAGTTTGCAGAATTTAGAAACTTGTCAGAGGTCTCATACCTCTTGACGTGGGCACTAGTCTGAAATCCCAATTTCAGTCTCCGGAACATCTCATATGTTCTGCGACGTTTCAAAACCGTCTTTGGTGCCACAATTCTAAACCGTTAGCATTACTCACTGAACTATCACGTAGTCATCAAAACGTGTATGTCAGATGTTTCGCAACATCTACAGACGACGCAGAGGTTCAGCACACCGAGCGGTGCATTAAGGACATAAGCCTTCTGTGTAGTAATGAGGACACTCCTCAGTTTACGGACCCAGTCCGCATAATTGCTACTACCAACTTTCAACTAAATTTTCTCTAGGAACGTGTCTTAAACAGTAGAACTAAAGCGTATGACATAATTTGCAAAGACCTTTTGACTATGTTCATGATAATGAAGTTCATCTGATTATTGAACTCCCACTCAGATAGACATCCCTCTAGTCATCTAAGTGATACATGATCCGAGTCAAACTAGGCCGTGTCCGATCATCACGTGAGACGGACTAGTCATCATCGGTGAACATCTCCATGTTGATCGTATCTTCTATACGACTCATGTTCGACCTTTCGATCTCTTGTGTTCCGAGGCCATGTCTGTACATGCTAGGCTCGTCAAGTCAACCTAAGTGTTTCGCATGTGTTCCGAGGCCATGTCTGTACATGCTAGGCTCGTCAACACCCGTTGTATTCGAACGTTAGAATCTATCACACCCGATCATCACGTGGTGCTTCGAAACAACGAACCTTCGCAACGGTGCACAGTTAGGGGGAACACGTCTCCTGAAATTTTTAGTGAGGGATCATCTTATTTATGCTACCGTCGTTCTAAGCAAATAAGATGCATAACATGATAAACATCACATGCAATCAAATAGTGACATGATATGGCCAATATCATTTTGCTCCTTTGATCTCCATCTTCGGGGCACCATGATCATCTTTGTCACCGGCATGACACCACGATCTCCATCATCATGATCCCCATCATTGTGTCTTCACGAAGTTGTCACGCCAACGATTACTTCTACTTCTATGGCTAACGCGCTTAGCAATAAAGTAAAGTAATTTACATGGCGTTATTCAATAACACGCAGGTCATAGAAAAATAAAGACAACTCCTATGGCTCCTGCCGGTTGTCATACTCATCGACATGCAAGTCGTGATTCCTATTACAAGAATATGATCAATCGCATACATCACATATATCATTCATCACATCTTCTGGCCATATCACATCACATAGCATACCCTGCAAAAACAAGTTAGACGTCCTCTAATTGTTGTTGCATGTTTTACGTGGCTGCTATGGCTTTCTAGCAAGAACGTTTCTTACCTACGCAGAAACCACAACGTGATATGCCAGTTTCTATTTACCCTTCATAAGGACCCTTTTCATCGAATCCGTTCCGACTAAAGTGGGAGAGACAGACACCCGCTAGCCACCTTATGCAACTAGTGCATGTCAGTCGGTGGAACCTGTCTCACGTAAGCGTACGTGTAAGGTCGGTCCGGGCCGCTTCATCCCACAATGCCGCCGAAACAAGATAGGACTAGTAGCGGCAAGAAGAATTGACAACATCGACGCCCACAACTACTTTGTGTTCTACTCGTGCATAGAAACTACGCATAGACCTAGCTCATGATGCCACTGTTGGGGAACGTAGCAGAAATTCAAAATTTTCTACGCATCACCAAGATCAATCTATGGAGTAATCTAGCAACGAGGGGAAGGGGAGTGCATCTACATACCCTTGTAGATCGCTAAGCGGAAGCGTTGCAAGAACGCGGATGAGGGAGTCGTACTCGTAGCGATTCAGATCGCGGTTGATTCCGATCTAAGCACCGAAGAACGGTGCCTCCACGTTCAACACACGTGCAGCCCGGTGACGTCTCCCACGCCTTGATCCAGCAAGGAGAGAGGGAGAGGTTGGGGAAGACTCCATCCAGCAGCAGCACGACGGCGTGGTGGTGATGGAGGAGCGTGGCAATCCCGCAGGGCTTCGCCAAGCACCGCGGGAGAGGAGGAGGAGGGAGAGGGGTAGGGCTGCGCCGAAAGAGAGACGTTCTCATGTCTATGGCAGCCCCAAACCTCAAGTATATATAGGGAAGGGGGAGGGCTGCGCCCCCATCTAGGGTTCCCCCCCCAAGGGGTGCGGCCAGCCCTAGATGGGGCTTGGGGGGGCGGCCAAAAGGGGGGGAGAGAGGGGGCGCCCCACTAGATGGGCCTTAGGCCCATCTGAGACTAGGGTTTCCCCCCTTCCCCCTTTCCTGCGCCCTGGGCCTCTTGTGGGGGGGGGGGCGCACCAGCCCACCTGGGGCTGGTCCCCTCCCACACTTGGCCCATGCAGCCCTCTGGGGCTGGTGGCCCCACTTGGTGGACCCCCGGGACCCTCCCGGTGGTCCCGGTACATTACCGATATCACCCGAAACCTTTCCGGTGACCAAAACAGGACTTCCCATATATAAATCTTTACCTTCGGACCATTCCGGAACTCCTCGTGACGTCCGGGATCTCATCCGGGACTCCGAACAACATTCGATAACCACGTACATACTTTCCCTATAACCCTAGCGTCATCGAACCTTAAGCGTGTAGACCCTACGGGTTCGGGAACCATGCAGACATGACCGAGACGTTCTCCGGTCAATAACCAACAGCGGGATCTGGATACCCATGTTGGCTCCCACATGTTCCACGATGATCTCATCGGATGAACCACGATGTCAGGGATTCAATCAATCCCGTATTCAATTCCATTTGTCTATCGATATGTTACTTGCCCGAGATTCGATCGTCGGTATCCCTATACCTTGTTCAATCTCGTTACCGGTAAGTCTCTTTACTCGTTCCGTAACTCACATCATCCCGTGATCAACTCCTTGGTCACACTGTGCACATTATGATGATGTCCTACCGAGTGGGCCCAGAGATACCTCTCCGTTTACACGGAGTGACAAATCCCAGTCTCGATTCGTGCCAACCCAACAGACACTTTCGGAGATACCTGTAGTGTACCTTTATAGCCACCCAGTTACGTTGTGACGTTTGGTACACCCAAAGCATTCCTACGGTATCCGGGAGTTGCACAATCTCATGGTCTAAGGAAGTGATACTTGACATTAGAAAAGCTCTGAGCAAACGAACTACACGATCTTGTGCTAGGCTTAGGATTGGGTCTTGTCCATCACATCATTCTCCTAATGATGTGATCCCGTTATCAACGACATCCAATGTCCATGGTCAGGAAACCGTAACCATCTATTGATCAACGAGCTAGTCAACTAGAGGCTTACTAGGGACATGGTGTTGTCTATGTATCCACACATGCATCTGAGTTTCCTATCAATACAATTCTAGCATGGATAATAAACGATTATCATGAACAAGGAAATATAATAATAACCTATTTATTATTGCCTCTAGGGCATATTTCCAACAATACTAACGCGCATGCATGTGCTGACACACTCTTTATTCCGTTTCATTTAAAAAAAAGTAATAACTTTTCAACCGAGCGTCGAAAATGAGCGTCCCATAATTACGGAAAAGATGCTCTGCCACGTCACCTCCTGCGAACTGACGTGGCAGAGCATCTTCCTAATCACGCGGGGGACAGCAGAGTGTGATTGTTTTCGCGCGCGGGTGGCTGATAGCTGTCTGATCGCGCGCGCGGGTGGCTCCTTCCTTTTCTGAAAGAGCGCTCGGGGCTGCGATCGGGCGCCCGTGCACCCGCGAGCCACGTCCTTTCTTTATTGCTTGATCTGGTGCACGCTCCTTTCCGTCTTGATCATGCGTCGTCATTTTCCCGTCTATGTCGCCGGTAGTTGTAAGAACACAATATGTGGATTCTCATAATAGAAATCGTAGAGGAATCCCTCTTTATTAAAAAGAGAAAAAGAAGACCATTGTATAACGAGTACTAATGCTGAACTGCCACCCCCTGAAGATAACTCAAGATTCAGTCCAAAACCAGAGTCAAATCTCTACCAATGCCGGTATTTGGTCATGCAGAAGCACTGGTTCCAAAGGTCGTTTATACCCTGACATCGTCGCCGGTGGGCACATATCATCTGTATGCACACAAACAAAACCACAAATGACTGTTGCTCCATCTTGCCATACTGCTGCTTATTACTGTAGTTATCTGCAACCAACAACATGTGTGAAAATATGCATGGTAGAGTACTGGTTATTAGTGAATATAAAGGAGGTTGGAGATGGGCAGCGAAGTGGCGCAGTTGGCTAGCGCGTAGGTCTCATAGCTGCATTGAGCGATCCCGTGGCTGACGGTGGGCCGGCGCACGTTGAGGATAAATATCTCATGAGCTAGTGAGTAATCCTGAGGTCGAGAGTTCGAGCCTCTCTCGCCCCAATTCCTTTTTCCACTTTTGTTTCCTGTCCGTCTGCCTATAAAAATGCCTGAATCATTCGTCAGACACCGACGGGGTGGTGGCGCAGTTGGCTAGCGCGTAGGTCTCATAGCGAAAATATGCGAGTGATCCTGAGGTCGAGAGTTCGAGCCTCTCTCACCCCATTTCTTTTTCCATTTTTTTTCTCTGACTTCTCTCCAGTTCAGTTGAATCAAATTTATGTTCTACTAATAATCTTCACGGCTGGCCAGAGGAAATATAATCCTATATTCCTATTCCTGCAGAAACTCTCCTTTCTTTCGCCTAATTTCCCCTCGCGCATTTTCTCGCCCAAACTCTTTTCTTTCTTTGACATAGTTTTTCATCAAACGCTAGAGGAAAAAATAATCCTATTGCTGCAGAATCTCTCCTTTCTTTCACATATTTTTTCCTAGCGCATTTTCTCGCCGAAACTCTCTTCTTTCCTTGACATAGTTTTTCCTCAAAGGCCGGAGGAAAATATAATCCTATTGCTGCAGAAACTCTCCATTCTTTCACATAATTTTTCCTAGCGCATTTTCTCGCCGAAACTCTCTTCTTTCCTTGACATAGTTTCTCCTCAAAGGCTTGTGCTGCTTTTTGAATCCAATTTTATCTTCCTCTAGTCTTCACAGTCGGCCCAAGGAAATCGAAAACTAAATGCTCGCAGCCAGGGCAAATAAGATGGTGACAGAAACAAATATGAAGAGATCCTGCAGAATCCTGCGAGAAAAGAACCTTGTGCGCATTGCCGACAAGCCACAAGGATCTCACATAACCAGATGTCAAGGAGCCACCAGACACAAGGATCTCACATAACCAGACGCAAATCTGCTTAATCCGTAACTTAATCCGTAACACATAGTATGCTTTAGCAGCAAAAGGAGAAGTGTTCAAAAACACACACCACAGAAGATATGCTTTCCCTTATTCATTTACATTGACCCGGCAGAGTCGAATCCCAGGGGCTCCTCGCTCAGCCCGATTTCTTACGTCTGATCTCGATGCCCTGCACGATGAGGCCGCTCTTCCAGTTCCCGCCTTTCGTCTCCACCAGGCTGATGGACACCTCGCCGTCGTCGCCCCCCTCGTTCAGGAACTCGCCCAGCTCCAGCTCCATCCACCCGTCGGCCCTTTGCTGTGGGAGCGCGACATTCTCTTCGTGGGATACTACGCGGCGGTTCCTTCTCCTGAGTCTTAGCCGCGGAAATGGAACCATCGGCCGGTAGTTCTCGGGCACCCCACCCTCGCCGTCGTCGTCATCGTTACCTTGGAGGCAAACCTTGCGGGTTGAGTTGGTTGCTCCGGCGCTGATCGATGCCTCCTGGACCGGAAAATCCAGCCCGTAGAAATTATAGGTCGTCTTGAAGACCATGTAGGCGGCATAGGTTGTGTCCTGGGAGAGCATCTTGCTATGTATCTTCCCGCGGATCTCGAACCAGCAAACATGCATGAGTTGGGCACCTTCGGAGAACCTGTCGCAAACATAGGGTCACGATTTGTAACAAAGACAAAAAGCAATCAACAGTGTAAGTTGCAGAAAACAACCTAGCATTGCATCAAAGTTCCATAACGAAGGCAAAAACCAATCAACAGCATAAGTTGCTGAAATCGATCTAGCATTGCAGCAAGATTCTGTAACTTGGTATTATACTGTGAACAAGGTAGATCATAGAAATCACATTGTTTATGCAAAGTGTCATATATGTGCTGTGCATAGATCAGAAAGAACAAAGTTGTAAAGGGCACTTAGTTCTGCTTATGTGTGAAGGAACTAGCATGTACAGAGGTACTCCACTCTCCAAATGAAATTGACTTCAACTTAACCTCTTTCAAACAGTTTCGAGATATTCAGCAACTGATTCCAACTATGTTCTTATCATAAATTTTGCTAGTCAGAACTCAGAACCATGCTGAAATCCCTATTCTGAGTTTTTGGCTCACGGCAAAGGTATTTTGATCTACCATCCTACCACTTACTTACAGTTGCAGGCTGCACCAATTAACCTCGTCAAATTAATTGAAATCAGACGCGTGAGACCACAAAGCGACAGCACAATCAGATCAAATGCAGTTGCAGTTAGATAAGCAGCAACATTCAGAAACATTCAGGAACACAGGCTTAGATACAATTCGGACAATCTGCATCGGAACAGGAGATAGCGACGAACGAACCTGGAGTCCTCGAGCGGGATCCAGGTCCAGTACTGCGGCGTGTCGCCCCACACGATGAAGAGGTTCCTGGCGGACAGCATGTAGCACTTGGCGCCGGTCTCCCTGTCCAGCCACACGCTCTGCGCAAACACGACCATCAATTGATTAGAGATCGGCCGAATCTCTTCGAGGAATTGGGGATCAGCGTGCAGGTAGTACGTACCACGAGCCTGTCCTGGAGGAGGGCGGGGCCGGCGGAGAGGCGGAGGAAGAGCTCCTTCTTGGAGGAGGGCGGGGCGGGGGCGGCCAGCTCCCCGTCGGCGAGCGGCGGGAGGGCGCCGGGGGGCAGGAAGCGGGCCCAGACGGCGTCGGAGTCGGCCGCGGCGCGGAAGGCCGGGGACACCGCCGCGGCCCGGCAGGCGTCGCGCGGGGACGTGCGGGCCAGCGCCGCCGAGACGAGCTCCTCCGGCAGGCGCGCGATCTCGCAGGCCTCCTCCATCGATCGATTCCGCTGCTTGGTTCGGTCGGCCGGTGGGTCGGTCCCTTTGTGATTCGAGATTCGGAGGAGGGAGAGAGTTGCAATTGGTTTGGCTGTCTGGGGATGGGGATCGCAATCCCCACGGGTTGGATTCTATAGGTGTGGCCGCGAAGAAGGCGGCCAGAGGCTTAACGACGAAGCAGCGTGCAGCGGTTTGATTTTGTGGATTGATTAATTTGGGACGAAGCAACAGATGGCAGGTAGGAGGACACGGGCAGCTAGGTGGCCGCCCGGTGGGAAATAGTGCTACCAAGGCTCACGTGCTATCGTGACACGGCTTCTGTCGGGTCTTAGATGAAACCGCACCGGGGGGGGCTATGGATCTGCTGGACCTATGCGCAATTTCCAGACTCTTAGGGGGCTTTTATGCAAAATGTTGCAGACTTCGATCCAACGGCTGCGAAGAGTCCGTATCACCGTAGCACTTGGTGTTGGAGCACCAGATATTCTCCGGCCCGCCGGTTGTGGTGGCCTCGTGGAGTAGTTCCAGAATTACACAGTTACTATCAAGAGGCAAGATTTCCTCGATATATGCGGCCCTCTCTGTAGCCATAAAATTGTACTACGTTCAGTATAGTTATATCTTGCCAAACAATCTACTACTCTATTTTAATTATGATGTAGTTTTTATGAAATTAACCAAAAGACCTTTAAGCTTCAAAGCCAGATGACCGTAAACCAAAACGATCGAGATAATCATCACTGAGAAACCGAAAGAGCCATCGACGAATCGGAAGATCCGTATATTGTATTGCAGGCATCATGCCTTGCATCAGTGCATGGAAGATCCATCTGGAATTACTTGATGCTTAATAATATTTTATTACTTTGAAAACTTTGTGAAATTAAACAAAAATGTACAATTAACATGATAATTGTGTTTAGTATCACAATTTACAAAAACCAATTTGATCCACTGATCTTAAGAAAGGCAAACTCATTGTGAATAATTGCAGTCCAGCAAGATACAAATGTCTGTTTTGATGGTATCTTTCTTATGACACGATGCCTTTCTTTGTTCTAGTCTTGATGCTCCGCACAATGACACCTCTGTTCGCACTACTAAGCATACATGTGTAACACATGTCTCGACCAATATTACAACCGTATGTGAGAATTTACATGCACCAGAAAGTTATTCCAATGACATTAAAACAATACTAAAAATCAACTATTTCCTGTTGGGTATCGTAGCAGAATTTTAAAATTTCCTACGCATCACCAAGATCCATCTATGGAGTATACTAGCAACAAGGAGAAAGGAGTGCATCTACATACCCTTGTAGATCGCGAGCGGAAGCGTTCTAGTGAACGGGGTTGATGGAGTCGTACTCATCGTGATCCAAATCACCGATGACCGAGCACCGAACGGACGGCACCTCCGCGTTCAACACACGTACGGAGCAGCGACGTCTCCTCCTTCTTGATCCAGCAAGGGGGAAGGAGAGGTTGATGGAGATCCAGCAGCATGACGGCGTGGTGGTGGATGTAGCGGGATCCCGGCAGGGCTTCGCCAAGCGCAAGCGGGAGGGAGAGGTGTTGCAGGGGAGGAGGGAGGTGCCAGGGGCTGTGTTACTGCTGCCCGCCCTCCCCCCACTATATATAGGCCCACTGGGAGGGGGGGCGCCGGCCCTGGATCCCATCTACAAGGGGGGGGGGGGCGGCGGCCGGGGGGGAAGCTTGCCCCCCAAGGCAAGTGGGGCGCCCCCCACCCCTAGGGTTTCCAACCCTAGGCGCAGGGGGAGGCCCAAGGGAGGGCGCCCCAGCCCACTAAGGGCTGGTTCCCTTCCCACTTCAGCCCATGGGGCCCTCCGGGATAGGTGTCCCCATCCGGTGGACCCCCGGGACCCTTCCAGTGGCCCCGGTACAATACCGATAACCCCCGAAACTTTCCCGGTGGCCGAAACTTGACTTCCTATATATAATTCTTCACCTCCGGACCATTCCAGAACTCCTCGTGACGTCCGGGATCTCATCCGGGACTCCGAACAACTTTCGCGTTTCCGCATACCAATATCTCTACAACCCTAGCGTCACCGAACCTTAAGTGTGTAGACCCTACGGGTTCGGGAGACACCAATGATTCGTAATCAAGAGACTCTAAAAGTCCATCAGCATGGAGCTTCTTCATGCGCTTGACACCAATGTGACCAAGGCGGCAATGCCACAAGTATGTGGGACTATCGTTATCAACTTTACATCTTTTGGTATTCACCCTACGAATATGTGTAACATCACGTTCGAGATTCATCAAGAATAAACCATTGACCAGCGGGGCATGACCATAAAACATATCTCTCATATAAATAGAACAACCATTATTCTCGGATTTAAATGAGTAGCCATCTCGCATTAAACGAGATCCAGATACAATGTTCATGCTCAAAGCTGACAATAAATAACAATTATTGAGGTTTAAAACTAATCCCGTAGGTAAATGGAGAGGTAGCGTGCCGATGGTGATCACATCGACCTTGGAACCATTCCCGACGCGCATCGTCTTCTCGTCCTTCGCCAGTCTCCGCTTATTCCGCAGCTCCTGTATTGAGTTACAAATATGAGCAACCGCACCGGTATCAAATACCCAGGAGCTACTACGAGTACTGGTAAGGTACACATCAATTACATGTATATCACATATACCTTTAGTGTTGCCGGCCTTCTTGTCCGCTAAGTATTTGGGGCAGTTCCGCTTCCAGTGACCACTTCCCTTGCAATAAAAGCACTCAGTCTCAGGCTTGGGTCCATTCTTTGACTTCTTCCCGGCAACTGGCTTACCGGGCGCGGCAACTCCCTTGCCGTCCTTCTTGAAGTTCTTTTTACCCTTGCCTTTCTTGAACTTAGTGGTTTTATTCACCATCAACACTTGATGTTCCTTTTTGATCTCCACCTCCGCTGATTTCAACATTGAATATACCTCAGGAATGGTCTTTTCCATCCCCTGCATATTGAAGTTCATCACAAAGCTCTTGTAGCTCGGTGGAAGCGACTAAAGGATTCTGTCAATGACCGCGTCATCCGGGAGATTAACTCCCAGCTGAGATAAGCGGTTGTGTAACCCAGACATTCTGAGTATGTGCTCACTGCAGAACTATTTTCCTCCATTTTACAACTGAAGAACTTGTCGGAGACTTCATATCTCTCGACCCGGGCATGAGCTTGGAAAACCATTTTCAGCTCCTCTAACATCTCATATGCTCCATGTTTCTCAAAACGCTTTTGGAGCCCCGGTTCTAAGCTGTAAAGCATGCCGCACTGAACGAGGGAGTAATCATCAGCACGTGATTGCCAAACGTTCATAACGTCTTGGTTCTCTGGGATGGGTGCTTCACCTAGCGGTGCTTCTAGGACAT
Source organism: Triticum aestivum (assembly GCF_018294505.1). NCBI lineage: Eukaryota > Viridiplantae > Streptophyta > Magnoliopsida > Poales > Poaceae > Triticum > Triticum aestivum. The sequence goes on from NC_057811.1 coordinate 477,396,193, forward strand.
AATCTTTCTTGGCAGCTATGAGGATGATCCTCAGGTTCCGGACCCAGTCCGTATAGTTGCTGCCATCATCTTTCAGCTTGGTTTTCTCTAGGAACGCGTTGAAGTTGAGGACAACGTGGGCCATTTGATCTACAAGACATATTGTAAAGATTTTAGACTAAGTTCATGATAATTAAGTTCATCTAATCAAATTATTCAATGAACTCCCACTCAGATAGACATCCCTCTAGTCATTTAAGTGAAACATGATCCGAGTTAACTAGGCCGTGTCCGATCATCACGTGAGACGGACTAGTCAAGATCGGTGAACATCTCCATGTTGATCGTATCTTCTATACGACTCATGCTCGACCTTTCGGTCTTCTGTGTTCCGAGGCCATGTCTGTACATGCTAGGCTCGTCAAGTCAACCTAAGTGTATTGCGTGTGTTCCGAGGCCATGTCTGTACATGCTAGGCTCGTCAACACCCGTTGTATGCGAACGTTAGAATCTATCACACCCGATCATCACGTGGTGCTTCGAAACAACGAACCTTCGCAACGGTGCATAGTTAGGGGGAACACTTTCTTGAAATTATTATAAGGGATCATCTTACTTACTACCGTCGTTCTAAGCAAATAAGATGCAAAACATGATAAACATCACATGTAATCAAATAGTGACATGATATGGCCAATATCATTTTGCTCCTTTGATCTCCATCTTCGGGGCGCCATGATCATCTTCGTTACCGGCATGACACCATGATCTCCATCATCATGATCTCCATCATCGTGTCTTCATGAAGTTGTCACGCCAACGATTACTTCTACTTACATGGCTAACGTGTTTAGCAATAAAGTAAAGTAATTTACATGGCGTTATTCAATGACACGCAGGTCATACAAAAAATAAAGACAACTCCTATGGCTTCTGCCGGTTGTCATACTCATCGACATGCAAGTCGTGATTCCTATTACAAGAATATGATCAATCTCATACATCACATATATCATTCATCACATCTTTTTGGCCATATCACATCACAAGGCACATGCTGCAAAAACAAGTTAGACGTCCTCTAATTGTTGTTGCAAGTTTTTACGTGGCTTCTATAGGTTTCTAGCAAGAACGTTTCTTACCTACGTAAAACCACAACTGTAGGAGAACGCGACAGAAAACAAAAAAATTCTGACCTACGCACCAGCCCAGGACCACTATGGAGACTGCATACATGGTTTGATCTTTTTCGTTACCGACTCATAGCGGAGCGGGAAGTAGAGTCGATGACGATCGGCGGTGCAGATCCCCGCAGCTAGGATTTACAACCTCCCAACTGCGAGGATGTATACCCTCATTTGCTCCTCAGACAGCCCTCCGGGAGGCGGTCGAACAGCCCCCCGGACGATGTCGTGGACAGCCCTTCGGGAGGACCTTCGAAACTCGAACGGTCACTCGGACAGCCCTTCGGGAGGACCTTCGAAACTCGGACGGTCACACGGACAGCCCTTCGGGAGGCACTCACGAACTAAGACCGAAACTACGATCTCTCTATAGAGTTGCACACATACGGTGTCATCTATCCGGCAGGGCTTCGCCGTCCAGAACTAGTTCCTGCCGGAACCCAGACAGCCTTACGGCTCTACGAAACTCTTTTCGTGGGAGGGAGAGAAGAAGCCAGATAATGCATGGCATGTGTATGAGAGCAAGGGATGAGAGTGGAGGGCTGCCCCTCCACCTCTATTTATAGGAAATCCCAAGGGGTAGGGTGGTTTTACAAGAAAACCCAAAACCCACATGAAATGGAGTCCTTCCCAAGGACCTAAAGAGTGAAAACAAGGGACAAGTGGGGCCCCATGGATGAGCTGCACCCATGAACGTCCCACCCCTTGCGGGGCCCCCCAAAAGGAGGTTCCCACCCTTCCATGTCATCCCTAGATCTTTTGGGCAAAGCCCCAAAAGGTGGCTTTCCATAAAATATCCCAAAAAGCACTTTCACTATTCACGACGACATTTTTCAGCGTCCGTTCGAACTGAAAATATTTATGTGGGCTTAGAACATTTCTAGTACCCACCATAATAATTTTCAATGCGTTCTGGAACAATTCCAGTTTAGTGATTTTCATCTGCAAAAAGCATCTGAACCGGTTCCTGCAGCTCCGGAACATTTCCGGTTTTTATTTCTGAAAATTCTAAAAAGTTTCCAGAATGATTCTGGCACCCTCCAAGAATTATCAGGCATGTGCCGAAACCATTTTGACTTAATGGCATACCCCGAAACAACTATTTCGGTTTCACCGAAACTCATCCGGTGACCTCTCTCTGCGGAACTTTTCCGCTGTCCGAAACTTTTCGGTGTCCGAAACTTTATTTTCGATGATTTTCTCTCAGACTCCCTGTCTAGTATTCAGCAGATAGATGACCCTTAAGCGTGTGACCCTATAGGTTCGGTGAAGTATAGACATGACCCGGAACCCCTTCCGATCAATGATCAACATCGGAGCCGTGGACACCCATATTGACCCCTATACCCACACGAATAAATATTCGAGTGAACCTCCAGTTGCAGTGAGCTATTCCTATTGCTTCGCAATATGTCACAAACACCCGAGGTGAGATTTATTGCATCCCCATGGACGAACAATTTGTCCACCATGCAAGTTACCTCGTTACCGGTTTTGTTTTCTTTTCTCGTTTCTGTGTTCTGGCATCCCAGTGATCAAATCACAAGGTGTCTGGCCAGACGATTATGGATACCGTAACACCGAGAGGGCCCGAGAATATCTCTCCATCGTCGGAGGAGCAAATCCCAATCTTGAGCTATGAAGTTACTTGACATACTTTTCCATGAACCCGTAAGCCGCCGTAATAGCCACCCATTTACGGATGACGTTTAACAAACCCCAAAGTTCATGAAGCAAGCATGAAGAAACTCGATACTCTCATGGTCTAAGGAATCATGCAAACATTAACCATCTCCGTGTTATGTACCATTAAACTTGTGACGAAAGAATCTCATAGCATAACATCAATTCGGGTCGATTCAACACAAATGTTCTCTTAACATTGTGCCCTCAAAGTTGCTGGCATAGACATGCCCATGACCAGGAAAACAGAATCATCATGCAACACTTGAGCTAGTCTTAGAGGCCAGACTAGGAATACTTCTTACCGTTTATTATTCCACACGTGCATATGAGTCTTCCTCCGAGCCTCGTGTTATTGCAGACTTGAGAACCATAGCAGTTATAGCATGGAACATAAACATAATTATGAACATGGAGATAAGTAATAGCATTTATTATTGCCTCTAGGACATATCTCCTACAACAACGTGATATGCCAATTTCTATTTACCCTTCATAAGGACCCTTTTCATCGAATCCGTTCCGACTAAAGTGGGAGAGACAGACACCCGGTAGCCACCTTATGCAACTAGTGCATGTCAGTCGGTGGAACCTGTCTCACGTAAGCGTACGTGTAAGGTCGGTCCGGGCCGCTTCATCCCACAATACCGCCGAAACAAGATAAGACTAGTAGCGGCAAGAAGAATTGGCAACATCTACGCCCACAACTGCTTTGTGTTCTACTCGTGCATAGTAACTACGCATAGGCCTGGCTCATGATGCCACTGTTGGGTATCGTAGCAGAATTTTAAAATTTCCTACGCTTCACCAAGATCCATCTATGGAGTATACTAGCAACAAGGGGAAAGGAGTGCATCTACATACCCTTGTAGATCGCGAGCGGAAGCGTTCTAGTGAACGGGGTTGATGGAGTCGTACTCGTCGTGATCCAAATCACCGATGACCGAGCGCCGAACGGACGGCACCTCCGCGTTCAACACACGTACGGAGCAGCGACGTCTCCTCCTTCTTGATCCAGCAAGGGGGAAGGAGAGGTTGATGGAGATCCAGCAGCACGACGGCGTGGTGGTGGATGTAGCGGGATCCCGGCAGGGCTTCGCCAAGCGCAAGCGGGAGGAACAGGTGTTGCAGGGGAGGAGGGAGGCGCCAGGGGCTGTGTTACTGCTGCCCTCCCTCCCCCCACTATATATAGGCCCCCTGGGAGGGGGGCGCCGGCCCTGGATCCCATCTACAAGGGGGGGGCGGCCAGGGGGGAAGCTTGCCCCCCAAGGCAAGTGGGGCGCCCCCCACCCCTAGGGTTTCCAACCCTAGGCGCAGGGGGAGGCCTAAGGGGGGGCGCCCCAGCCCACTAAGGGCTGGTTCCCTTCCCACTTCAGCCCATGGGGCCCTCCAGGATAGGTGGCCCCACCCAGTGGACCCCCGGGACCCTTCCGGTGGCCCCGGTACAATACCGATAACCCCCGAAACTTTCCCGGTGGCCGAAACTTGACTTCCTATATATAATTCTTCACCTCCGGACCATTCCGGAACTCCTCGTGACGTCCGGGATCTCATCCAGGACTCCGAACAACTTTCGGGTTTCCGCATACCAATATCTCTACAACCCTAGCGTCACCGAACCTTAAGTGTGTAGACCCTACGGGTTCGGGAGACATGCAGACATGACCGAGACGCCTCTCCGGTCAATAACCAACAGCGGGATCTGGATACCCATGTTGGATCCCACATGTTCCACGATGATCTCATCGGATGAACCACGATGTCGAGGATTCAATCAATCCCGTATACAATTCCCTTTGTCAATCGGTATGTTACTTGCCCGAGATTCGATCGTTGGTATCCCAATACCTTGTTCAATCTCGTTACCGGCAAGTCTCTTTACTCGTACTGCAATGCATGATCCCGTGACTAACTCCTTAGTCACATTGAGCTCATTATGATGATGCATCACCGAGTGGGCCCAGAGATACCTCTCCGTCATACGGAGTGACAAATCCCAGTCTCGATCCGTGTCAACCCAACAGACACTTTCAGAGATACCCGTAGTGTACCTTTATAGTCACCCAGTTACGTTGTGACGTTTGGCACACCCAAAGCACTCCTACGGCATCCGGGAGTTACACGATCTCATGGTCTAAGGAAAACATACTTGACATTGGAAAAGCTCTAGCAAACGAACTACACGATCTTTGAGCTATGCTTAGGATTGGGTCTTGTCCATCACATCATTCTCCTAATGATGTGATCCCGTTATCAATGACATCCAATGTCCATAGTCAGGAAACCTTGACTATCTGTCGATCAACGAGCTAGTCAACTAGAGGCTTACTAGGGACACGTTGTGGTCTATGTATTCACACATGTATTACGATTTCCGGATAACACAATTATAGCATGAACAATAGACAATTATCATGAACAAAGAAATATAATAATAACCATTTTATTATTGCCTCTAGGGCATATTTCCAACATTTCCTTCATTCCATAATACACCACGACAATTATTATGGAATAGAGGGAGTATAATTTAAATGAGTTCCAAGACATGCATAGTTTGACTATAATATTACGCATTTCTCAATGTAGCACAAGCATAGAAGGGGCAATGCATGTCTAGACAGTTATAGATTATTTTTGCGGGTGCAAGGGAAATTACTGTGCACAACAATTAAAGATAAACATATTAGCGTTGTGGCGTTGGGTTCAGTTGAACCCAACGAAAGTTTCCTGCCACACATGTGCATGTGGGTAGTTTTGTATATGAACCCAATAAAAATTTAAGGATGAACCCACTGGATCGGAATTGACAAGCTAGAAGCCTTTTAGTCCACAATTTTTTAACGTGAGTAGCCCAGCTAAGGCCCACCAACATATCACGTACTACAATCGTACGCACCAGGATGCATGTCTCGTTAATTGACTGCCGCTTCCCCAAGACCGCCGCCTTTCCTCTAGCCTTCTCTCTTTACCCTGTTCGCCGTCAGCCTGTCACGGTGTCGACGTGTCACCTGATCTCCAGCGGCGACCAGCAGGTGGGCATGCAATCCCAATTCAAAAAAATAGATCCCATCATCACATTTTGTTTCTCTTATGCATGTTCGGTTCAGCCTAGTGCGATAATGACCTTTGCCCTAATTTTTAATTTGTTTTTTCCCGAACTTTGATTGATCTGGGCTCATCAGATTCAGATAATGATGGAGTCATGAAGGCCACATATTGGATATAGGCATGGTGCATCAGAATCTCGTTACTGCAAGTAGTCTCCCGAAGCGCCATCTATAGGGTGAAAAAATAATTTAGATGATATGCCTTACGACTCCGCTGATTGGAAGAGAATTTCAAATTATACAAGAAATCCTAAGAAGTAGGATGAGATAAGGCGGACATATTTAATTGGAGACCTTACATGTCACCGCTTAAATTTCATTACCGCGGAAGGTCAATGAATGGTTTAAGGAATATGATGGTTGGCTTGAGAACAATGACAAGGTGCACAAAGATCTTTTGTTTGTGTTGCTACCTTTTAACAGAGTACATCGAGGGACAAGTTGGGAGTGATATATTGGCAAGTAATGCATACGACGATTGAAAGGGTACTCTCCGAAAATGTGAGTGACTTTACATGCTTCTTTCAATTTATGGTACTATAAACCTGTCAAACTAATATGTCAATTTTTCCAATATTTCGAAGAGAGAAGCTAAACCTGAAGTTATTTGCTGTGTGCAAGCATGTAATTTTATAATTTCGTCCAACCGGTATGTCTTGCACTATATTATTTATAAAGTAAAAAATATATATTGAATATTGTATGTTTAATTGCTATGTTATATTTGATTGTTATACTATTATTATGTGATATTGGGAAATTGGCCACTACAATCAATTAATTCACACTAAATCCTCAAAATAATTAATTCAATGAATGAACCCATCGACTTAATTGTCTGGCTCTGCCCCTGAACATATAGCATTGCAGGAACTGAGATCCTTGCTATCAAAGAAGGTATTATGTTGGCCTCGCAATGGAGCAGCCTCTCCATAGACATTGAATCTAATTGTCGTGAAGCAGTGAAGATGGTGCAGAGTCAAGGAAGTAACAAAACAAGGTATGCCCTTCTAGTGGAGGTCAAGGAGAATCTGAACACGATTCTTGTATTACTCATATACAACGTTGTCAAAATTCAGCTAGTCATGTTATGGTGAACTTTGGAAGGTCACGAACTGCAGTGTGGCTTGGATCGAGTCCACAGGAAGTCATTGATATTGTGTGTCGTGATTGTAACACTTGATTTTGAGTAATACAAGAATTATTCACAAAAAAGAACATACAACATTGCAGAACATATGGTGTATCATGTCATGGTCAATTAGTGTACAAAGTACGTAAAAATAAACTTCTTTTTTGACTCTTAACATAGTAATAGGGAGATACAACCATAACCGTTCTCAGTTCACAAGCAGCCTGATGCGGAGCATCCCACGTTCATCCCCATATACACTCCGACTACTCTCCAAGCCCCAAAAGGACATATGATCAGACCTCGAACATACGTCATTGGACACAAGGTGAACTCGCTCCTCTCCGAACCTTCATTTTCTACATGTGAGACATGGCTACTACCTCCAACGTGTGTGCTATGCATGATCAGGTACTTAGAGGAAAGCCACAGAGCCACCACACCCAACGGACGAGCTAGCGAGGACGCCAAGTACAAGGACCAAGAGAAGAAGCTGCCCGAAGTTTACAGCCTCTGGACGACCGGACCTCGCCGGACGTCCGACGCCTGGAGCCTCCACCAGCCTGAAGAGCCAGCCTGCGAATGCTACAGCGGCCGGACGACCGACGCGGACCGGACGTCCGACACCCCCCAGGCCCCGGACGACCGAGCGCCACCGGACGACCGGTACCACGGCGACATAACGCTATTTACGGAAGTCCGAAGACTTCCGGACGTCCGGACCGTCCCGAGCCTCCGGACGTCCGACACCCACCGGACGTCCGATGCCTGTCTTCGCACAGAGATTGGGCCCGAGGCCCATGTATCCCTTCGCCCCTCACTTACCCCTTCGTGGCTCTAGACTATATATACTCCTCCACCTCCTCCTAGTTAGGGTTAGCATTGGTTTAGCTCATATGTGAGATAGAGCTTTGCTCATCCATTACGGATCTACTCCACGAGAGAGACCGTGGCCCCTCTACGGAGAAGATCCCCTTGGATTCAAGACCCCCTCTTGGGTTGCCCCATCAAGACCTCCTCACGGAGAAGAACCGGTTACCCTTTGTATCGTCCCTTGTTGATTGTGGATCTTGTATCTCCTCTCGTGTTTCGAGGATCTAGCATATGTGTGACCTAATCTCCTTGGTTTGAGTGTTTCTCTTGTGTTTTCCCTCGTTTCCCCCTCGTGTTCTTCGTGTTCTTAGTTGGGATCCGCTCCTTTCATGAAAGATCGGCCGTATAGGGTTCCACCCTACATCATCTTGGATCAGAGCAAGGTTGATCACGAATTTGGAGCCCCTACCCCTTGTTTTCTAGCCTTCTTTTGCTTGATTTCGTCCCCAATTTGAAAATCCCCACCGAAAATAGCCCCAAATTTTTTTTGTGATTTGTTGGTTTAAAAAAGTTTTGTTGATTTTGATCCATGGATTTGCTTGGTTTCGAGTGGATCTAGCATTTCCCCAAGTTTCCCCACTATCCATCCACGAAATCTCCTCAATTTTGACCCCAAAATCTCCATTTTCCGCCCAAAATCGCGTCCCAAAACTCGCATCTCGCGTTGACCCCGACCCACCGAACGACCGATGTTTTTACGGACGTCCGCAACTTTCCGAACGGCCGGAGTCTCCCAACAGAACAGAATTTACGGATTTCCGAGCCCGCCCGGACGTCCGACGCCCGGACATCCATCCATTTACGGACGTCCGTAACCTGTAGTTTCAGACTTCGTCTGATTTTTATTTTGCCCATAACTAATTCATCCGAACTCTGATTTTGACGTTCTTTAGCTCGTTTTGAAGCTAGTGACATCCCCCTTCCCACAAAAATACCACCAACATCATTTGACTCCATCAAATTTTGACAACTTTGGCATCTTTGCCTAGGGCTTCCACCACATCATCCGCATTGCCACCGTAGCCTTCCGCAACCTAACCAATTTTTGATCCATATAGCATTAGTGGTTGTTTGAGTTGTGGCTTGTGTCCCCTAAGGTGTTTCGGCTACTTAGGGACGGTTGCTTCTTCATCAACCACCACCACCACTTTCGCATAGGCTTACCCACCATACACTTCCACCCCACCTTAACCCAATTTTATTTGAGTTGTGAGTTGTGTCTCCTAAGGTGTTTCGCCTACTTAGGGACGGTGACCTTCAACTCCGACTCGCATAACCCATCATCCCACTTCCGCATCCCGCTACCACCATTTGACATTTGACATTTTGAGTTCGCGGTTTTTCCGTTTCCTAATGTGTTTCGGCTACTTAGGGACGAGTCTCCATCATCTTGGTATCAACATCAAGAACACCGCCACTCATCATCCCCATGAGGTCATCATCGACTTTGACCGCTTCACCATCATCCGTCCGTGGCTTACAAACGAGAAACCTTCGACGGTAACCTCCATATCGGTATCATCTTGGTATCGTGGTATCCCTCCATTGTATATTCTGTTGCCATTGCATTGTTAACCCCTATCCCATTTTGCGTCACTTGCCTATCGAGACTAGCCATTTGAGTATTGTCGGCAATGTTACTTGTGCACATTAGTGATCATTGATCTACACCATCCATTGCATACATACCATATCATATTGGTATCATATCATCTCGTGTGCCCCAAGATTGTTCCCGCATATACACAATTGCTATCTTGGTTTGTGCATTTCGCAAAGTGGCCATACAAAAAAAAGAATAAGCTTTTAAGCAAAAGAGAAAGAGCAAAGAATCTTGTAAACAATAGCCATAGCATCTTACCACATTACATAAGATTGTCATATCCGATCATTTTGGATCATCTTGAGAAGAACACCGGAACATCATACATATATAGCATACTTGGGATAGAACTTGATACATTTTGCATATCATATGTTGTGTACAAGTGTCGTATCCACCTATAGAGCAATCGTGCTAGCGTCTCTCTTGAGTTGTGCAACACGAGCGTTTTCCGTTGATTCCATATTTTGTGCTCATTCCTTGGTTGCACGACCCCATTTATCTATCCGTGTGTGTGTTTCTGTGTGCCATTCATTGCTATTGGTCTACTTGTTTCACTTGCGAATTTGTGAATCTCTTTCAACATTATTGACTCTTGCTAACATTTCGCATCAAATTTTTGTGCCACTATCCTCACCGAGCTCCACCATAAGCCTTATTTGTGTAGGTGTGAGAAATTGACGAGATCGGTGCCAATTGTGCTATTTCCTTGTTACATCATTGAGTGATCATTGATCAATCTTCAACATCGGTCAAGGTACATTTGGTATAGTTCTTCTCTTTATCCCACTCATATTTGCTCGAGTCTTGTGAAGGATAGGCAAGGCATTTCATCTCCGGTCTTCGACAACAACGACGGCGTGAACAACTACATCACCAAAGCGTCCATCTTCAAACTACAACGAGCATCGAAAGCCGCACATTCTACCTTGCAAGAGCGCATCGAGAACCTCTCCATTGACATTCATCACTCCGAAGCAAGGAAAAGGGACTACATCGACAACAAGCTTTCCGCACAAAAGGAGGAGCAAGATGCAAGGATGGAGGAGATTCGGGCCTTGATCAAGTCTACTTCCAATTCTTCATCTTCAAGGCGGCGACGACCAAGTCGATCATCTTCGGAGCGCCCAAGCGATGCAAGCGCAAGTCGTCCACGTCCACATCTCCATGGTGACAACCATCACGTTCGTGATCCACATCGTCATGAAGGGCAAGTCACCTCCAAGCAACATGTGCACGACAACGACGAACGACATCTACTACGAGCTCAAGCACGACAACGACATCATCAACATGAAGATGCTCGCCAAGCACAAATGCACAAGTCCCAACAATCCCTACTTCATGCCAAGGCCAAGCTTCAAGAGCAAAAGAGAAGACCGCGAGACGAGCACCACCAAGATAGAGCTACGGCTACACCAACCACTTCGGCATCTTCGCCAAGTGTTCTCAAGGCATCTTCACCTTTGGACGTACGACATCTTCGCCTACTTCCCATGAGTTCGCCTACATCGACATCTTCAACAACAAGGCGACCACCTACGAGCGAGGGCGACACTTCCATCTTTAGAAGCCCCTCAAGGAAGATGGCCGAGCATGGGAATTTCCCTTCGGTCATGGAAACGAGCTATGAGGTGCCACATCATATGGGCCTCCAACAACAAGACGGTGACAAGAAGGTTGATCATGGGACTATCCCTTCAACCAAGGCGGCGATAGGAGTTGAGCATGGAGACGTTTGCACCTACACCTCTTCGACACCCACATATGACGAGATGTCCCAATTGCCATGTGAGGAGAGCCACCAACCCATGATTGACATGAGTGACTCCACCATATGTGACATTGAGTGCATTTCCTATGAGAGGATGAGTGTGACCACCACTAGCCCCACACTTGAGAGCATGCCACACATCCTATGTGAGGTTGAGAGCCATTTGAGTGACTCCACCAACCATACGAGTGAGAGCATCCAAGAGGGAGTGAGTGAGCCACAACATGTAGTGAGTGAGGTAGTTGACACGGCATGTGAGGCCACTATGCTTTCTAACGACTTAACCTCTACTCCGAGTGTGTTTTCTTCTTTGGTGCTAGGTCTCCTACATGACGACATGCCTATCCTCGACGCGCCCATATCTCCAATGGGAGCACCGATGGCCATGGTGGACGATGATGCACCCCCCACATGGTTCCATCAAGATGAAGTTGACCACGACTTGGTCTTCGACACCTCACCTACAACACATGAGCGATGCTCCGAAGGTAACATAGGTGATGGTGCTTCTCTTGTCCCACTAGTGGACTATCTCACGAATGATTGCTTGCATGTTGTTGATCCACCTATTCCCATGCTTCATGCTAGTGCGACTTCTTCATGTCATGACTTACCAATTTATGATGAATATGATGATGAGCATGTTGAGTTGCCTAGTTGTCATGCTGTGCTCCATAGGATATCATGTGAAAATTCTATCGGTCACTTCATGTTTGACAATCACTAAACTTGTCATATGCTATGAGTGAGATCTCCCATATTGCTTCATTTCAATCTCAACATAGTAACTATGCATGCCCCATTAAAATAAATCCCATTTGCACTTATGGCATAGATGACGAGATAATGGTCATTGGCTTTTGTTTTTCATGTGATGATATTGCCATGCTTCCTCTACATGTTTTGCGCAATTCATCTACTATGCCATGCCATGATCACATTGTTCCAAATATGCATTGTTTTGGATGTTGTCAAAATTCTCCATGTGATGTTTCCATTATTGCTCATGAGGAGACCCCCATAGTTTCCTCATACATATTAGGAGATTTTGATGCATTCCATTCTTTGCATGATTCCCATAATTGCGTGCACCATATGCATTCCATGAATAACAATGCTCTACATATTTCTCGTGATGCATTACACAATTTGAGTCTCCATTATGCTATACATAACACCAAACTTATCATGCTGGATGACATGTTTCTATATCACGCATCTCATCTATTTGAGCATTGGATATTTTGTGCTAACCGACACAAGCACGTGCGCATCATGACGGATGATGTGTACATATACCACGCACACACAATTTTCCCCTTGTCTTTGTTTTGTGTAGGTACGCACGTATACTCGTCAACCTCTCAATCCCAAGAGTTGACGAAACGAGCTCTTGAGAGCAACGACGATTTGGAATCCCGTGGACTATCCTTACTACCATTCCCTTCGCGCAAGGACTACATGCATCTCTTTTACTTGTCTCTCACACGGCTATGGGCTATTTACCATTTGTCACCTTATGCTCATTTTCCTGTGTTCACTTTGCATGTTATGCTTGCTTCTATGCCTTTGCCATGCAATTGTGACCCTTGCTTGCAATTACCCATGATTCCTCATTATGATACCCCTATGTGTATTTGCATGCTTGGTGGAGATACTTGTTGCTATTGCCATGCTTTCTTTGTGACTCATGCTATTGTTGCTTGTTGTGTTGGGAGAGTCATGATGATCCATTGCTATTTACCTAGGACTTCTTGCCAATACATTGATGATATTTTGCTCATATCTTGCCTTCATGCTTGTGATATCTCTTGTGCATTATTCATGACCACCATTTGCACACATGACATGATTGACATGATTCCTTCTAGTACATTGCATCTTCGCGCTACTAGCTTGCTTGACTTGATCACTATGATTACTTGCTTGGTTGCATCACTGTGACGCCCCCGATTCAATCGTACACTAATCATACATGCAAACGTGTACGATCAAGATCAGGGACTCACGGGAAGATATCACAACACAACTCTAAAAATTAAAATAAGTCATACAAGCATCATAATACAAGCCAGGGGCCTCGAGGGCTCGAATACAAGTGCTCGATCATAGATGAGTCAGCGGAAGCAACAATATCTGAGTACAGACATAAGTTAAACAAATTTGCCTTAAGAAGGCTAGCACAAACTGGGATATAGATCGAAAGAGGCGCAGGCCTCCTGCCTGAGATCCTCCTAAACTAATCCTGGTCATCGTCAGCGGCCTGAACGTAGTAGTAGGCACCTCCGGTGTAGTAGGAGTCATCGTCGACGGTGGCGTCAAGCTCCTGGGCTCCAGCATCTGGTTGCGACAACCAGGTAGAATGGAAAGGGGGAAAAGAGGGAGAAAAGAAACCGTGAGTACTCATCCAAAGTACTCACAAGCAAGGATCTATACTACTTATGCATGGGTAACTGTGTAAAGGGGCAATATCGATGGACTGAACTGCAGAATGCCAGAATAAGAGGGGGATAGCTAGTCCTGTCGAAGACTACGCTTCTGGCAACCTCCATCTTGCAGCATGTAGAAGAGAGTAGATGGTAAGTTCACCAAGTAGCATCGCATAGCATAATCCTACCCGGTGATCCCCTCCTCGTCGCCCTGTTAGAGAGCGATCACCGGGTTATATCTAGCACTTGGAAGGGTGTGTTTTATTAAGTATCCAGTTCTAGTTGTCATAAGGTCAAGGTACAACTCCGGGTCGTCCTTTTACCGAGGGACACGGCTATTCGAATAGATAAACTTCCCTGCAGGGGTGCACCTCATAACCCAACACGCTCGATCCCATTTGGCCGAACACACTTTTCTGGGTCATGGCCGGCCTCGGAAGATCAACACGTCGCAGCCCTACCTAGGCACAACAGAGAGGTCAGCACGCCGGTCTAATCCTAAGCGCGCAGGGGTCTGGGCCCATCGCCCATTGCACACCTGCACGTTGCGTGGGCGGCCGGAAGCAGACCTAGCAACCTCCATTACAAAGGAAGTCACGTTACGCGGTCCAATCTGGCGCGCGCCGCTCAGTCGCTAACGTCACGAAGGCTTCGGCTGATACCACGACGTCGAGTGCCCATATCTTTCCCACGTAGTTGGTTAGTGCATATAGACCAAATGGCCAGACTCAGATCAAATACCAAGAACTCGTTAAGCGTGTTATTTTTAAGTATCCGCGGACGCCGACCAGGGCCAGGCCCACCTCTCTCCTAGGTGGTCTCAACCTGCCCTGTCGCTCCGCCACAAAGTAATAGTCGGGGGCTGTCAGGAACCCAGGCCCACCTCTACCGGGATGGAGCCACCTGTCCTTTCAGCCCCCTCATCAGAATCACTTGCAGGTACTCAACGAGCTGACCCGACTTTAGTCACCACATGTGTCATGTATATAAAGTATATAGTATATACCCGTGATCACCTCCCTAGTGATCACGACCCAGTAGTATAGCATGGCAGACGGACAAGAGAGTAGGGCCACTGATGGAACACTAGCATCTTATACTAAAAAATAGGATAGCAAGTAAGGGTAACAACTGTAGCAACAATGACAGGCTATGCAACAGAATAGGATTAACCGAAAGCAGTAACATGCGACACTACTCTAATGCAAGCAGTATAGAGAAGAATAGGCGATATCTGGTGATCAAGGGGGGGGGGGGCTTGCCTGGTTGCTCTGGCAAGAAGGACGGGTCGTCAACACCGTAGTCGAACTGGGGGTCGTCGGCAGCCTCGGGGTCTTCCGGAAAGAAGTAACAGAGGGGGAACACAATAAATAATAGAGCAATCAAAGCATCACAAAGCGTAACATGGCAATACGAGGTGCTAGATGTGACCTAACGGAAAAGGAGGTGATACCGGCAAAGGGGGGAACATTTGGGAAAGAATTCCTGGTGTTTCGCGTTTTCGGACAAATGAACCAGAGGGGAAAGTTGCGTGTTTGCTATGCTAGGGATGTGTGGTGGACGAACGGACTGCGTATTCGGATTCGTCTCGTCGTTCTGAGCAACTTTCGTGTACAAAGTATTTTCATCCGAGTTACGGATTATTTTCTATTAATTTTCAAAGTTTTAATCAATTTCTGGAATTATTATAATTACTAATTTCGAATTATTCCAAAACAGTAATTGTTAAGTGTACCAAGAACTGTACCCAGCTGACGAGCAGAGAGGCTGACCAGTGGGCCTAGTTGACTGGGTCAACTGCCCAGTCAGTAGAGGCTGACTGGTGGGGCCTCTGCTGAGCCAGTAAGTCCAGTCAACAGTCAACAGTTTGACTGCTGACCGGTCAACCTGACCAGTGGGCCCCATGTGTTAGTGTAACACTCTATTTAATAGCTTCTATTTATTTCATTTTAAACTAATTAGCTGGTGGGCCTTGCTTGTCAGTGGGGCACTAATTAACAGGGTTAATTTAGCTAACCTAATTATCAACAGGGTGGGCCCGCGTGTCAAGGGGGATTAGGGGTGGTGGCTAGTGGCTAACGAAGGCCACGTCGACGACTAACTCCGCTGCGGCAGGGGAAACTCCAGTCGGCCGATTTCGGCAACAGAGGGACGCGCGGCGGGGCTCTACGCGAAGCTGACGGCGCGGTGAGGCGAGCGCGGGACGGCGTGCAGCGACGGGCGCGCGCAAGGCAGGGAGCAGGGTGGCTCGGCCAAGAGCGAGCGACGGCGGCAGAGCCGCGGCAGGTGAAGGCGAGGCCATGCGAGGGCGTGGCGAGGGCAGCAGGGGGCGGCCCCGGCGCGAGCCGGGTGAAGGCAGGCGTGGACGGCTGCGGCGGCGCGTGCGCGCGTGGTGAGGAGAGGCGCATGGATGGGCAGGAGTGGGGAGCAGGCACGCGAGTGCAGGTGACCGTGGAGCTCCAGAGAGTTCAGCTGCGGTGGTGTATGGCGTCAACGGCGACGGGTTCGACTAGGGAAGGGAAAAAATCGGTGGAGGTGCTCACGGGGAAGTCGTTGGCGAGCTCGAGGGGGTCGGGGAAGGCTCCGAGCAACGGCATCTGGCGACAGGCGACGATGATGTGGTGCGGTGCCCGAGTTGGGGAAGACGGCGGGAGATCCGGCGATGCAGCGCTCCTCGGCTCGAGCTGGGGTTGTAGTCGAAGAAGTGGTCGACGGTGGAGCTCGCTGGCACAGTCCTAGGGCGCGGAGTGGCCGGAGAGCACGCGGGCGAGGAGATCCATGGCGATGGTGGCTCGGCCATGCGCGAGGAAGAAGAAGGCGGCGCGACGGGGGAATGGCTAAGCTAGGGTTTGCCAGGGGACGAGGAGGCATCCTTGTAGGCGTCGGCGGCGAGCGGGAGGCCGCGGGATGGCCGACGTGTGTCCAGAACCCAGCCATGGCGGGTAAGATGGCGCCACGCCTCTGTCTGATGAACAGAGAGAGGGGATGAGGGGAGCTGGTGGGCTGTGCCTCACTATGCACTTGAGGCCCAAGTGCACAGTGGGGGGCTTTTATTTTTCTTTTACCTTTTCTGTTTTCACTTTTTTTTGTTTTGTCTTTATTTTAGCCATGAATTGACATTTCTAAAATATGCAACTTGTCACGTAATTACCAATGCATTTTATAGCACTGCCACAATAGTTTTGGAAGGCTTTTGAATTGGTTTGGAATTATTATTTTTTTAAAAGCAAATAAAATATTGTTTTGCCCCTCTATTAAATATTTTAGGTCATCTAAACACCACTTAAAAATATTGGTTCACCACCATAATTAGTTATGGAATAGTTGCCACATGATGAACATTTTAGTTTTAATGTTTGAAAAATTTATCGTTTGACTGTATTTTAAATTTGAATTCCGAATCAGTTTTGAATTAACGCGAGATTAACAACGGTAATCGAAGTGATGTGGCACCATTAGCAGAGAATTACTGTAGCTTAATTATCCGGGCGTCACAATTCTCCTCCACTACAAGAAATCTCGTCCCGAGATTTAAGAGGGGAGTAAAGGGGGAAGGTTCTGGTTACGAAATTCTAACGACTCTTCTCGGTCTTGGTTGCTCTTCTCGAAGCGGTCGATCCATTACATAGATGTCTACATTTCTCTGCTTCAGGTCATCATGATGAAGTCGGCATCCTTTCTTCGGGATCTTCACCGTACTTACGAAAGGATAAGAGGGGAGAACCCTATAAGGTCGGATTCTAACAAGATTGGGCATCAGACGGTTAATTCAGGGGAAGAAGCATAAGTATCTCCCGAATGGAAACTTAAGAAGATACCGAGAGCAAAGTAAGAAGGTACCACGAGAAGTTTCAAACGGATAGGCAATCGTTCAATGTCTGAAACAAAGTGTGAAAGGGGTCCAGAGCAACAAGATTAAGTATTGTGTCTGTTACCAGATTAGATCACTAGGAAGGTGGCCTGTGAATTATATACGGAGCCAAGCGTGAGGAATAACTTTGAAAACAGGGGGTGTACACGAGAGTCAGGTTTCGATCCTGTGGAACTGTGGGTTATGGGCCCACCATGTGGGTTAAAAAAAATTGGGAGGGCGTTGTGATCATGCACGATCATGATAGCAAGGCAGGTCAGAGGACAGCTTGTCAGTTATGTCGACATCAACATCGGTACCAAGGGCAAGGGACGAAGAGAACCATTTTCCTGCTCGTTAAACGAGGAGACCAATAGGCAAAGTTCCCGTCCATCGGTGGCTACCAGAATGTCATTAACAATAGTAACAGGGTCTTACCGACACGGTTGTACACCAAGGTGTTTACATAAGCAGAAGGATATTACTGCTTAGATCATATTGATCACAAGAAAGGTTAAACAAAACAATGGAAAGGAAAAGGTGTTTAAACACATATTGCACGGTTATATCCTTCCCAAGGACAAATAGAGCATGATATCCATGATAGGATACTAAGTATAAAAACCCTTTAGGTAAGGGGAGAGAAATTTCATGACATTATGCATACAATGATGTTTGGATAAATGATAAAGAAAATTTAGCATTGTGCTTCAAATGTTCTTGTTGAAAATTGGAGTACCACATACATGCTTCGAGATAGCATTGACATGGTCTTCAAGCAAAGGTCGGACTTTGGATACACAAGGGATCCATCAGGAACAACTTATAGAATAAGTCTTACAATTTCCTCATGGAAGAATGGCTAACTTTGTTAAAAAGGAAACTACAACAATAGGGCCTCCGGCCAGGTGTGCTAGGCATGACATCATCTTACCGGTTCATATAAAGACCAATGTTATAACCCTTGAAAATATGTTCCAACCATCATATTTGACCGAGATTCAGATCTGATTGGTGTCAGGATACCTCAGACTCGGGATGCCTAAGAAGGAAAGGTGCAACACAATTGACGAGATGACATTATATGATTCTCGGGAAATGAACTATGTAAGCGAGTTTCGAACAAGGGTTCATCATTAAGCCAAGGAGAGGATGAGGAGGTGGCTGATGGACTCAGCGATAATTCAACGAGGTATCAAAAAAGATGGATCTCCACAATTATGTGGATAAGGAGATAACATTTGTCAGATCAAATGATATAATAAAGTATGCTCGAGGAAAACATACACAATTAAACATTGGTTGAAAGGTGCGCCCGAAATATGGGTTGGGTTGCAAGACCAATGTCAGGATGGTGATTCAATAATCAATAGTCTAAGAATGAACGGCCGACCATTAACTTCAAAGCAATATGGTTGCTAGAAGGGCAGAATCCAAACAACACCGTTCGAATCAACACGAGGACCAAGAAAGAAGGGTGATGGTGAGAAGTATCACTATACCAAGAATTCTTAAGAGGTGGAGGAATCCTCACAACATCCTTGTCATAAAGGACATTAATACTTCAAGGTAGAACATCATACAAGCTGGATAGCAAGTTGCATCTATAACATGAACAAGTTTGTGTTGGGGGAAGGCAAGAATGTTGTCGATGATAACACAATCATCGAGGGGCAAGGATGGTATGTCTCATCATGAATTAAATTGACATCCTGAAAGGAGTCAAAATATTGATGATGATCACGACAAATTTTGTCGAGAGGCTCCATGAAGATGCATTCGAACAGCGACTGCATCCAGCAAAAGGACTAATGCAGCGAGAGATTATTGGATCCACGGAAACGACACAAACTTGAAATCAAGTTCAAGTTTGCTATTCGAGGTGAAACGATAAGACGAGGAAATCGACATAAGCTTAGCTCATTGTCGAAGTTATGCTCGGGGAATAAGGACCATGTAGCACAGTTAAAATTTAGCACGATAATGATATAGCCGATTAGGCTTGGATTGACTTGAAGGATTATTAAACTCGTAAGCAATGAAAATTACTTAGAGTTATTGAATCGGAGTAGAGACTCGGTTCACTATCGGTGTCCTTGAGTGTCTAACAACTCAGAACCCGAGGAAATCTGAAATCAGTGAGAAGCAATACTAGATGAAGACTCATTGGAAGCAACACAGTTCTTTGATATTCTCGAGATACTGGAGGGTATTACTCGAAGGAAGATCGACATAGGGGTTGCGGAGATGTATTGATCTGCGGAAGACAAGTGTTTTCACTTGTCTGAAACATGGTATTTAAAGGAGAACATTGTCGGAACCACGACTGCAAAGGGTCAATTCACCGATATCAGATGATATTATATCAAGGAAATAGTTATTATTACAAGAAGCTTCCATGATAGGATCTACATCGTGTCCATGGGCATGAACACAAAGTTCAAGGTCGACTCCTACTTCCTCAATGCATAACCTTTCATTCACTTCTTACTCTTATTTAAAATGAGTTGATTGTGGAAACCTACCTGGGAAATTAGCAGAGGAGTATGACCCGTGAAATCTTTCGGGTTTACACGGATTAGGGAAGGCGTAGGTTCAACCCATCGGGGCATCTAGGAGTATACACCACAAATTTCAAGAATAAATAACACAAACTCGATAGTAGAGCATGCTTGAGAAAGCAGAGGATATAATTTACCAAAGGCATTATGTATCCGAGGAAAGGCTCACAAGCTTATTGAATATGAAGGACGTTGTCGGATAAAATTCAACAAAGGATCTGGTGGTCCATAAGGGATCTGATGTGAGCATCGGTACTCAACCAGAAGAAGAAAGAAAGCAAGGAGATCGGATTATCAAAACAACTAACTAATTCAAAGCTCAAATGCAAAGGAATTATGAGCTCCAAATCAAGGGATTAGAAGCAAACACTCTGGTTAAGGATGGATAAGTTTATAGACTTAGGTGTATAATCGACGACCATTTGATTGGTCGAGAACCAGCTCCTGGTCAAAATGACATCTCAGCCGGGAGGATAAATTCGAGGATTCGACTGAGTATTGCAATCAATCACAACATATTGAATCAAGGAGCTCGAAATTACAATAACAAAGGATACTAATGAATATTGCTAGTCATATGGAACGCAACCATAATGTAAGCAGACAAGTATTTGCAGAGCAATAGCATCCAGAGGATTACTGGAAGATCAGATAGCATCTCAATGTATCTTGTGAATCATATGAACAACGGGGGAAGAACGGATACTCGGTAAATACGAGGAATTATCCGTAGGGGGTATTCATGAGGCAAGAACTGCAGAGCAGTAAGCTCAAAGGATTCTCGGAACAACGGAGAGTAGTTCGGGGCATCTTGTAATAACAAGATCAATGGGATTGAATGTAGACAAGTGTATGCAGTTATCCATACAGATATAATAGTGGTAGGGAATCTGCAAAGGCGGTGGGCACAAGCGTCTCGGGAAAACATCGAATAGCATCTTCATCGAATAGCATCTTCGAAACCTTCTGGTGCACCTAGTAATCATCTTGAGTGAGGGGCTCTCCGGGAAAAGTAATTACGAGAACCTAGAGTTAGAGTTAGCAAAATTCATTTTATCCCGAGTAGAAGAGAGATCAGAGTCCCAGAGTATAGACGAGGAATAAAAGATCCTAATACCACCCAATGGCGACGTGGGCCCGTAAGACACACAACCATGTTAGTAAAAAGTTTTGCAATGTCTAGACTCGACTTCGGCCAAGGAGTGTGGAAGGGGGATTCCTACAGGTAGTCGGCTCTCATACCAACTTGTGATGCCCCCGATTCAATCGTACACTAATCATACATGCAAACGTGTACGATCAAGACCAGGGACTCACGGGAAGATATCACAACACAACTCTAAAAATTAAAATAAGTCATACAAGCATCATAATACAAGCCAGGGGCCTCGAGGGCTCGAATACAAGTGCTCGATCATAGATGAGTCAGCGGAAGCAACAATATCTGAGTACAGACATAAGTTAAACAAATTTGCCTTAAGAAGGCTAGCACAAACTGGGATACAGATCGAAAGAGGCGCAGGCTTCTTGCCTGGGATCCTCCTAAACTACTCCTGGTCGTCGTCAGCGGCCTGAACGTAGTAGTAGGAACCTCCGGTGTAGTAGGAGTCATCGTCGACGGTGGCGTCAAGCTCCTGGGCTCCAGCATCTGGTTGCGACAACCAGGTAGAATGGAAAGGGGGAAAAGAGGGAGAAAAGCAACCGTGAGTACTCATCCAAAGTACTCGCAAGCAAGGATCTATACTACTTATGCATGGGTAACTGTGTAAAGGGGCAATATCGGTGGACTGAACTGCAGAAGGCCAGAATAAGAGGGGGGTAGCTAGTCCTGTCAAAGACTACGCTTCTGGCAACCTCCATCTTGCAGCATGTAGAAGAGAGTAGATGGTAAGTTCACCAAGTAGCATCGCATAGCATAATCCTACCCGGCGATCCCCTCCTCGTCGCCCTGTTAGAGAGCGATCACCGGGTTATATCTGGCACTTGGAAGGGTGTGTTTTATTAAGTATCCAGTTCTAGTTGTCATAAGGTCAAGGTACAACTCCGGGTCGTCCTTTTACCGAGGGACACGGCTATTCGAATAGATAAACTTCCCTGCAGGGGTGCACCTCATAACCCAACACGCTCGATCCCATTTGGCCGGACACACTTTTCTGGGTCAAGCCCGACCTCGGAAGATCAACACGTCGCAGCCCTACCTAGGCACAACAGAGAGGTCAGCACGCCGGTCTAATCCTAACCTGCCCTGTCGCTCCGCCACAAAGTAATAGTCGGGGGCTGTCAGGAACCCAGGCCCACCTCTACCGGGATGGAGCCACCTGTCCTTTCAGCCCCCTGATCAGAATTACTTGCAGGTACTCAACGAGACCACATGTGTCATGTATATAAAGTACATAGTATATACCCGTGATCACCTCCCTAGTGATCACGACCCAGTAGTATAGCATGGCAGACGGACAAGAGAGTAGGGCCACTGATGGAACACTAGCATCTTATACTAAGCAGTAGGATAGCAGGTAAGGGTAACAACTGTAGCAACAATGATAGGCTATGCAACAGAATAGGATTAACCGAAAGCAGTAACATGCTACACTACTCTAATGCAAGCAGTATAGAGAAGAATAGGCGATATCTGGTGATCAAGGGGGGGGGGCTTGCCTGGTTGCTCTGGCAAGATGGGCGGGTCGTCAACACCGTAGTCGAACTGGGGGTCGTCGGCAGCCTCGGGGTCTACCGGAAAGAAGTAACGGAGGGGGAACACAATAAATAACAGAGGAATCAAAGCATCACAAAGCGTAACATGGCAATACGCGGTGCTAGATGTGACCTAACGCAAAAGGAGGTGATACCGGCGAAGGGGGGGACATCCGGGAAAGTATTCCCGGTGTTTCGCGTTTTCGGACAAAAGAACCGGAGGGGAAAGTTGCATGTTTGCTATGCTAGGGATGTGTGGCGGAAGAACGGACTCCGTATTCGGATTCGTCTCGTCGTTCTGAGCAACTTTCATGTACAAAGTATTTTCATCCGAGTTACGGATTATTTTCTATTAATTTTCAAAGTTTTAATCAATTTCTGGAATTATTATAATTACTAAATTCGAATTATTCCAAAACAGTAATTGTTAAGTGTACTAAGAACTGTACCCAGCTGACGAGCAGAGAGGCTGACCAGTGGGCCTAGTTGACTGGGTCAACTGCCCAGTCAGTAGAGGCTGACTGGTGGGGCCTCTGCTGAGCCAGTAGATCCAGTCAACAGTCAACAGTTTGACTGTTGACCGGTCAACCTGACCAGTGGGCCCCATGTGTTAGTGTAACACTCTATTTAACAGCTTTTACTTATTTCATTTTAAACTAATTAGCTGGTGGGCCCTGCCTGTCAGTGGGGCACTAATTAACAGGGTTAATTTAGCTAACCTAATTATCAACAAGGTGGGCCCGCGTGTCAAGGGGGATTAGGGGTGGTGGCTAGTGGCTAACGAAGGCCACGTCGACGACTAACTCTGGTGCGGCAGGGGAAACTCCAGTCGGCCGATTTCGGCAACAGAGGGACGCGCGGCGGGGCTCTACGCGAAGCTGACGGCGCGGTGAGGCGAGCGCGGGACGGCGTGCAGTGACGAGCGCGCGCAAGGCAGGGAGCGGGGTGGCTCGGCCAAGAGCGAGCGACGGCGGTAGAGCCACGTCTGGTGAAGGCGAGGCCATGCGAGGGCGTGGCGAGGGCAGCAGGGGGCGGCGCCGGCGCGAGCCGGGTGAAGGCAGGCGCGGACGGCTGCGGCGGCGCGTGCGCGCGTGGTGAGGAGAGGCGCGGGGATGGGCAGGAGTGGGGAGCAGGCACGCGCGTGCAAGTGACCGTGGAGCTCCAGAGAGTTCAGCCGCGGTGGTGTATGGCGTCAACGGCGACGGGTTCGACTAGGGAAGGGAAAAAATCGGTGGAGGTGCTCACGGGGAAGTCGTTGGCGAATTCGAGGGGGTCGGGGAAGGCTCGGAGCAATGGCATCTGGCGACAGGCGACGATGATGTGGTGCGGTGCCCGAGTTGGGGAAGACGACGGGAGATCCGGCGATGCAGCACTCCTCGGCTCGAGCTGGGGTTGTAGTCGAAGAAGTGGTCGACGATGGAGCTCGCTGGCACAGTCCTAGGGTGCGGAGTGGCCGGAGAGCACGCGGGCGAGGAGATCCATGGCGATGGTGGCTCGGCCATGCGCGAGGAAGAAGAAGGCGGCGCGAGGGGGGAATGGCTAAGCTAGGGTTTGCCAGGGGACGAGGAGGCATCCTTGTAGGCGTCGGCGGCGAGCGGGAGGCCGCGGGATGGCCCAGGTGTGTCCAGAACCCAGCCATGGCGGGTAAGATGGCGCCACGCCTCTGTCTGATGAACAGAGAGAGGGGATGCGGGGAGCTGGTGGGCTGTGCCTCTCTGTGCACTTGAGGCCCAAGTGCACAGTGGGGGGGCTTTTATTTTTCTTTTACCTTTTCTGTTTTCACTTTTTTTTGTTTTGTCTTTATTTTTGCCACGAATTGACTTTTCTAAAATATGCAACTTGTCACATAATTACCAATGCATTTTATAGCACTGCCACAATAGTTTTGGAAGGCTTTTGAATTGGTTTGGAATTATTATTATTTTAAAAGCGAATAAAATATTGTTTTGCCCCTGTATTAAATATTTTAGGTCATCTAAACACCACTTAAAAATATTGGTTCACCACCATAATTAGTTATGGAATAGTTGCCACATGATGAACATTTTAGTTTTAATGGTTGAAAAATTTATCGTTTGACTGTATTTTAAATTTGAATTCCGAATCAGTTTTGAATTAACGCGAGATTAACAACGGTAATCAAAGTGACCTGGCACCATTAGCAGAGAATTACTGTAGCTTAATTATCCGGGCATCACAATCACCCATGTTCCACTCTTACTCGCTTTCTTGGGTTGATGACATATATGTTCATGCCTCTCACATGATACATCTTGTCCATTGTCACTTGCCTCCAATTGTTGCATCTATGCTTATTGATCTTGGAGACTTGGACACTTTACTTGTGATGCATGCTTGCTTGATTGCGTCTATTGTATTTGATTGTTCTCGCATCATATGCCTCCATACTATGAAATGCTCCCTTGTCCTTTCTTATGATGAGCATGATGCATACACTTGTCGGGTATCTTACCACACGAATGATAGGTTTTGCACCTCCGCTAACCTCATTTGTTTTTCCGAGTGTTTGTCATGTTCTTTCATTTCGATGGATTCTCAAGGCATTTCCATCACGAAACAACTTGGCCACGTGGAGGCGTACACGGTGCGCAACGCCAACATTTTCGACATCCTCATAAAGGTGAACTCCTTCCCTTTGAGCCATCCTCAGTTACGCATATTGGATGGGTCACTCTTTCATTGTTGTTTCCTTCTTATTGTCTACATGATACATCTCGCGAACGGAGGAGCGACATTGGAGATTGGCTCTATGGACCTTCAATTTGAGGAGTGCTCGGACTTAGTCGATTCTCCAGCGGACCACCATTTCTACCACGACATTGAGCTATGGTACAACACCACCCATAACAAATTTGCATCTTATGCATGGATTGACTCACATTATGATTGCATTGTTGCATCTTGTATTCCCATGTCATCCATGATATATGAGCTTGTGCATTTCCTTAGCAAATTTGTTGTGATCTTCCTTGATGGCATATTCTTACATCATGATCACATTGCCTACCATCAATTGCATGATTACATAATCGTATTGAGCATCCATTGCCATATTCATGCTATTGATAAACCGTCTCACTACGACATCATTTTGCACCATGGTTCCATTGATCATATTCATAATTCATTTGTGTGCACAATGAATGCTTTTGCTCCCATGAATGCTTTGCATATCATTCTATGTCATCTTGTTAAGCTTCATGCGCTTTGTCACGAACAATATTGTCGCATGGACTCACGCTTATTTGATGGACACTTTGTGTGCGCTAACCATTATATTTCCAAGTGTACTTTGTGTTTGCTCATTTTGCATGTACCACATACCAGAGACACCTTGGAGTACTTGGATTGCGCCATACCTTCAACTCCGTCCACGACAACCGTTTCCATGGTGATGAGGATCACGATCCGAGGTCGGATCTTTCCCAAGGGGGAGGAGATGATGCGGAGCATCCCACGTTCATCCCCGTGTACACTCCGACTACTCTCCAAGCCCCAAGAGGACATATGACGAGACCTCAAACATACGCCATTGGACACAAAGGTGAACTCGCTCCTCTCCGAACCTTCACTTTCGACATGTGAGACATGGCTACTACCTCCAACGTGTGTGCTATGCATGATCAGGTACTTAGAGGAAATCCACGGAGCCACCACACCCAACGGATGAGCTAGCGAGGACGCCAAGTACAAGGACCAAGAGAAGAAGCTGCCCGAAGTTTACAGCCTCCGGACGACCGGACCTCGCCGGACGTCCGACGCCTGGAGCCTCCACCAGCCTGAAGAGCCAGCCCGCGAATGCTACAGCGACCGGACGACTGATGCGGACCGGACGTCCGACACCCCCCAGGCCCCGGACGACCGAGCGCCACCGGACGACCGGTACTACGGCGACAGAACGCTGTTTACGGAAGTCCGAAGACTTCCGGACACCCACCGGACGTCCGACGCCTGTCTGCGCACAGAGATTGGGCACGAGGCCCATGTATCCCTTCGCCCCTCACTTACCCCTTCGTGGCTCTAGACTATATATACTCCTCCACCTCCTCCTAGTTAGGGTTAACATTGGTTTAGCTCATATGTGAGATAGAGCTTTGCTCATCCATTACGGATCTACTCCACGAGAGATACCGCGGCCCCTCTACGGAGAAGATCCCCTTGGATTCAAGACCCCCTCTTGGGTGGCCCCATCAAGACCTTCTCACGGAGAAGAACCAGTTACCCTTTGTATCGTCCCTTGTTGATTGTGGATCTTGTATCTCCTCTCGTGTTTCGAGGATCTAGCATATGTGTGACCTAATCTTGTTGGTTTGAGTGTTTCTCTTGTGTTTTCCCTCGTTTCCCCCTCGTGTTCTTCGTGTTCTTAGTTGGGATCCGCTCCTTTCGTGAAAGATCGGCCGTATAGGGTTCCACCCTACATCACAACCTCTGCATAACTGACATACAAAATGAGATTTGGCTTGATGGTTAGACATGGGTTGTAAACCAACTTATGTGATCTTTTTTTCTTCAGGAAATGCCACCATGGCTTGCGTTATTTATCAAAGAACATTTACATCAACAACCAACAATGGGATAATCGTACTACGTAGATCATCAGTCACAACACTATGTTAAGGAATTAAATGCATAAAACAGCCATAATTGTGTAATGACTAGCAAAAAGCCATCACAATAGGAATGGTGACAAAACAAACCACACACTACCGTTCACAGTGGCAAAAAAGACCTACCAAAATTATAGGACCCTAATATCCAACGTATGTCAGCTCCAGGAGGACTCCGTGCGCGATTTGTTTGCCCCGGGAGGGTCCATCGAGCGAACCTTTTTGATTGCCATGGGCTTGCTCAGCGACTAGTTGATCGATTCAGGCCTTAAAAAGTTGGCCAAATCCCTACCCATTCACCAAAAAAGTGCCACACAGTTTTCGCTCTGCCCATAGGCCCAATTAACTTCTTTAGAAAAAATGCTATCAATAGAAAAAGGACCCTAATTGCCATGATTAGAATTATGAAAAACTGACATGCTAAACTTTAAAAACTACCATGGAAAAAAGGGGGAAAAATGCAATGGCATTAAAAATTAAAATGCATCCTGTAAATAATAAAAAATGTCATCCTCTATTTTTAGTGGAAAATGTCATCCTCTTAATAATAAAAAAACCATGCTATTAAATATTAAAATGACATGCTCTTAAAATAAAAACTGTCATGTTAATGAATAATGATGAATTAAAATGCCGTACTCTTAATACTAAACTGCCACCCTCTTAATACTAAAAATGTCATGTTGTTGATTACTAAACTGACATCCTCTTAAAAATAAAAACGCCATGTTATTGACTATTAAAAATGTCATGCTCTTATTAATAAAACTACCGTCTTATTGATATAAAACGCCATCTTTTCAGTAATAAAATTGACATCCTCTTAATAATAAAAATGTCATGTTATTTGAATATTAAAATGCCATGCTCTTATTAATTAAAAACTGCCATGTTTCTGATAAAAAATGACATTCTCTTAAAAATGGACCAATAGGTAACAGTCACAATCGCCTACACCTGCTACTCTAAGGCAAGGCAGTACATGCATACACGTAGTCAAATCGGAAACCAATCTCATATGCACCTATCAACAATCACCGCCACACACGAATCAAATCTCAAGGCAAATTGCAGTGTACACCGGTTGTGTACCCACCAGCTTCCCCGGAATTACGTGTCGCCGCCGCCAGGTTGATCAGCTAATAGCCGCCGCGGCTATTAGCTGATCAACCCGGCGGCGGCGATACGCCCCCCAAAAAAGTGTGAACCAACCTGTGGTTGGATGGTTAATTAGAGGTACTGTGGTATCTCCAGCCCATCAGGGTTCAAATCCTGGTGCTACGCCCTCCAAAAAAGTGCGAACCAACCTGTGGTTGGATGGTTACGATGACTTCGTAATTTCAAGATGATATGCCAGCTCAGTCTTTCGAAGTGTTCATAGGGATAGGGTGTGCGTGTGTGCGTTCATAGAGGTGAGTGTATGCGCGTGTGTATGAGTGTTTGCATATGTATGCACTGTGTTAAAAAAAGCCCCCCAAAAAGTCCACAAAAACATGAAAAAGATTTGTGCTGAGAAATAGAGAAGTTAGTATAGCATCGTCTGTACAAATATGCTTTAGCAGCAAAAGGAGAAGTGTTAAAAAAACACACACTACAGAAGATATGCTTTCCTTGTTCATTTACTTTGACCCGGGCAAGTTTAATCCTACTAGGAGCTCCTCACTCAGCCTGATTTCTTACGTCTGATCTCAATGCCCTGCACGATGAGGCCGCTCTTCCAGTTCCCACCTTTGGTCTCCGTCAGGCTGAAGGACACCTCGCCGTCGTCACCCCCCTCGTTGAAGAACTCGCCCAGCTCCAGCTCCATCCATCCGTCGGTCCTTTGCTGAGGGAGTGCGACATTTTCTTTGTGTAGGCCATTCCTTCTCATGGACCAGTAGTTCTCGGGCATCCCGCAGTCATCGTAGTCGTCGTCGTCATCATTGTCGTCGTTGTCATCATCATTGTTATGTTGGAGGCAAACCTTGCGGGTTAAGTTGGTTGCTCCAACGCTGACCGATGCCTCCTGGACCGGAAATGCCAGCCCATAGAGATCATCAGTTTTCTTGAAGACCATGTAGGCGGCATAGGTTGTGTCCTGGGAAAGCAGGTTGCTGTGTATCTTCCCACGGATCTCGAACCAGCAAACATGCCTGAGTTGAGCACCTTCGGAGAACCTGCCGCAAACATAGGGCCAGAGTTTGTAGCAAAGATTGCCGACTGTGAAAAAGGTACATTATACTAGCAATCACATTGTTTATGCAAAGTGTCATCTATGTGCTGTGCATAGTTCATAAAAAAACAAAGTTGTAAAGGGCATGCCCTTTGCTCTTGACAGCGTGGAAGATAAAAGTAGCACTTAGTTGTGCCACTTTCCAAATGAAATTGACTTCAACTTAACCTGTTTCAAACAGTTTCAAGATCTTCAACAACTGATTTCAAGTATGTTGTTATCACAAAATTTGCTACTAGTCAGAACCATGCTGAAATCCCTATTCTGAGTTTCTGGCTCACAGCAAAGGTAGTTTGATCTACCATCCTACCGCTTACAGTTGCAGGTTGCACCAAATTAACCACATCAAATTAATTGCAATTGCACAATCAGATCAGATGCAATTGCAGTTAGATAAGCTGCAACATTCAGAAACACAGGCATAATTTGGATAATCTGCAGTTCTGCCCCGGAATAGGAGAGAGCGACGAACGAACCTGGAGTCCTCGAGCGGGATCCAGGTCCAGTACTGCGGCGTGTCGCCCCACACGATGGACAGGTTCCTGGCGGACAGCATGTAGCACTTGGCGCCGGTCTCCCTGTCCAGCCACACGCTCTGCGGGCGCGCGCACGACCACCGAACAATCGATTAGCGATCAACCCAGGATGAATCTGCTAGAAGAGTTGGGGGATTGATGTGCAGTGCAGGCACGTACGACGAGCCTGTCGGGGAGGAGGGCGGGGCCGGCGGAGAGGCGGAGGAAGAGCTCCTTCTTGGAGGAGGGCGGGGCGGGGGCCGCCAGCTCCCCGTCGGCGAACGGCGGGAGGCCGCCGGGGGGCAGGAAGCGGGCCCAGACGGCGTCGGAGTCGGCCGCGGCGCGGAAGGCCGGGGAGACCGCCGCGGCCCGGCAGGCGTCGCGCGGGGACGTGCGGGCCAGCGCCGCCGAGAGGAGCTCCTCCGGCAGGCGCGCGATCTCGCAGGCCTCCTCCATCGGTTCCTCCGCCGGCCGCTGCCTGGTTTGGTCGGGTCTCTTCTGATTCGATTC
The DNA here is from genome assembly GCF_018294505.1 of Triticum aestivum. Taxonomy (NCBI): domain Eukaryota; kingdom Viridiplantae; phylum Streptophyta; class Magnoliopsida; order Poales; family Poaceae; genus Triticum; species Triticum aestivum. The sequence continues at coordinate 477,426,930 of NC_057811.1, forward strand.
GGGGGTGGGGGTGAAGATGGCGAGATTGGCAACTGGTTTGGCGGTGTGAGGATTGGGGATCGTAATCCCCACGGATATTCTTTTATACCGTGCTCGGAGAGCGCGGGCGGAGGCTTAGCGACGAAGCACTCGCGGGAGGAGCAGCGGGTCGATTGGGGATTAATTTGGGGCGAAGGAACAGATGGCAGGTAGGAGGGGCAGGGGCAGGGGCAGGGGACAATCCAACGGTTCGAGAGAGGCCGGTCGTGGACTAGTGGTAAGTAACCGCATCTTCAAATCAGGCCCTCAAACCGTCCGCATCCGTTTGGATCAGACGTGTTTTGCCATCGAATGTGGGTCTGTATCGGTCTGCCGACCAATTCAAATGCACTTTCCTCTGTAAATTGCAAGCAAGGTGGGGAAGGAGTTAGAGAGTCCGGACAACAGCCACGTAGGACTTCGGCACCCTCGGCTTACTCAAATCCTTCTTCCGGTCTCATTCTCTTTCACTCCGCCCTTGCCCCCCTTACCTTGCATCCGCGTCCTCCTCCCTTGACACCACCGTTGTACCTCTCCCGCGGCTACCTGGGCATTGTCGGACGTCTGCAACCACCATCCATGCACCCGCTTGCCTTCAAGTACGACACCGTGCACCCAGGATCCGTCCGCAACCAGGTACCCTCTGCCCCATTGTCGACGACGTCTATGACGGTCACCACGCTTGGCAGGTGTTTGTTCAAATGCCATTGAGCTTATTTTCGAACTTTTTGTCGTTCTTTTAGAATACGAAGGATGGCGGGGTACTCGAGCATGGACGATGAGTTGTTGTGCGATCCGTGGTTGACCGTATCCGCGGATCCCGTAGACAGGAGCAGAAGGGGGCTCTTCTGGCAGTGCGTGCATGATTCGTTATACGCGCGAAAGCATATTGCACCCTATGACATGCACATCATTCATGAAAGCAATGTGGAGTCATTAGCATATAGATGGTACACCATCCTGACCACCGCCAGTAAGTTTTGTGGCACGGTTGATATGCTGGAGGTAAGGTAGCCATTGCGCGTGGCAGCTGTGTTGATCGTAAATTTTAATTCTTCTTGCTCAATGATTGATTGCTCATTCACTCAATATTGCTCTACACATTTGTGTAGTACGTGATGCCGTGATGTACCACAGTATAGAGCGCAGACCATTTACGCACATACACCGTTGGATGAAGTTCAAGGGGTAGTATGCGCGCGGCGGCATGATTCGTTCATGAAAAACTTGTTGAACATTTGGTTAATCTAATTGATTTTAAATTATTTCTCGTTGAATTTGAAATATTGTCGTACTAGACTTATTAGCACCCTTGAACATTTTTAATGGAAGCACTCTTTGATTTTCTTTACTGGTAAATACTTGCACTACTCATTCAACACTCTTATTACAATGTACTCCCTCCATTTCTAAATATAAGCCCTTTTAAAGATTTCAATACGGACGATAGAAGCCCTTTTAGAGATTCCAATACGGACTACATATGGAGCAAAATTCACATGTCGTCCGTATTGAAATATCTAAAAAGGCTTATATTTAAAAACGGAGAGAGTACTTTGCAGTGTACCTAATTGCACGTATATAAATACATCCCGAGGCCACCATCATGGTTGTGCCGATCCAATATCTACATCTCTCATTTAACACAACCCTCCCAAATGTTTAGATCTAGTCAATATGTCTCATGCCATCCAACTCGGTTTCCTCCCTGCAGTCCCATCAAAATTACCGTATGATCGACGTGATATTTTCAAAGAGACCCATTAATTAGTTGCTCTCGAAGGCCTGGTCATCGGGTCGAGGGAGAAGCAACACTAGTAGAAAACTGGGCTTTGGTCACAGGGCAATATTCACATTAGTCCCGGTTCAGTCACGAACCGGGACTAATGTGAGCATTGGTCCCGGTTCGTGCGGCCAGGGGCCTGCCGGGCCTCGTGGGGGCATTGGTCCCGGTTCGTCCGGACCCTTTGGTCCCGGTTGGTGGGACAAACCGGGACCAATAGGCCACGCTCCTGGCCCACCACCCTTTAGTCCCGGTTCATACCACAAACCGGGACTAAAGGGCTGGTCCTAGTTGCGGCCAGTGTTTAGTCCCACCTCGCCAACCGAAGGGCGCTCACACCAGTTTATAAGCCCGTCCCTCTCTGCCTTGTTGAGCTCCTCTCAAAGTGAAAATAGATGCCCTTATACAGGGAATTTGACCTAAATTCACAGTAAATTTCTTTGAATTTCATAGAAATTTATTATGAATTTAGGTTGAATTTTCTCTATAGGCGCATCTATGTTCATTTTTTTTAGTAAATAAAAATAAATAAACCTTAATAAAATAAAATAAAATAAACTATAGTAACTAAAATAAATAAACCTTAATAAATTAAATAAAAATAGCAGCAGTAAAATAAATAAAAATAGCAGCAGTAAAATAAATAAAAATAAAATAATTAAAGTAAAATACATAAGTAATTAGAAATAAAATAAATAATTTTTTTGTTGTAAGTAGAAACAAAACAAAACAAATAAAGCAAAAGAGAAAACAAAAAACAGAGAAAAAAATTATGCCACCTACTGGGCCACCACGGCCTGAATACGACTTGAAACCCATCCGTGGGCCAGGATTCAGGCCCGCAGAAGGCCCAGTAGGCCCCACAGGCAAAGAGAACAGTTAGGCCCGAAAGCCTGCAGTTGAGAGGAGCTCGAGAGGGTGGGCGCAGCAGCGCTTATAAACCACTCTCGAGCCCTCTCAACTAGCGAGGTGGGACTAAACTTTTGACGCGGGGCAGCACAAGGCCTTTGGTCCCGGTTGGTGCCACCAACCAGGACGAAAGCGGGCATTGGTCCCGGTTCGTGGCACCAACTGGGACCAAAGGCCTTTAGTCCCGGTTGGTGCCACGAACCGGGGCCAAATAGTTCCCTATATATACCCCATCGCCACAGCAGAGCACTCCACAGTGCTTTGTTTTTTCTGGCCGGCGAGGGGAGGGCATTTAGGTGCTCTAGCTCACCTCCTATGCACATGAGGTGTTCGATGAAATGTCTGAGCCACACTAGTTAATCTTTCTCCTCTCGAAACTCGACCTCCGAGCTCCATTTTCCCCGAGATTTGTCTAGGTTTAGCGGTCTGTCACGTCCCGTCCCCGTCTTCACAGCCGTCGATCGCCCGCGCTGATCTCGTCGCCAGCACCACCGTGGTGAGCCTCTTGTTCTTATCTTCTTTCTGAAAGGAAAAAAAATTCTTACTTTAGATAGTTACTTGTCTAATTTTGTTACTTTTATTATTCCTTCTTATTACATAGTGCGATGGTTTTGGTATCCGCCCCGTCGGCCCTCGTCCTGTCTATGATTCGGATGTGGTATATATTATCCTTTTATAACTATTTGGTTCATTTATTGTTTATGACAAATATACCGACCAACGTGACATAGATTTTACTTATCTAGGAGGTGGTTGAACCGGAAATTCTAACCGACCCTATTGTCGGGAGGTTAAATTTAGTTGAAGAAGAAAACAATTACTTGAAGGAAAAAATAAAAAAAATTGAGGAGGAGAAGATGATATTGGAGTTGCATGTTGCGGATGTCGTCGATGATCACAAGATCAAGATGGACGCAATGCGCTTGAAGATTAGAAAGATTAGAAAATATGCCATTCATACCGAGGCTTGGTATCATTATGCCGTTGGATCAATTGTTACCTTGGTTGCGATTATGATCGCATTTGTTTTCGCATTGAAATGTTTTACATAGTTTCAATGTATGGTTTAATTAATTAGATGCTCTGGAGAGCTATATATATGTTGTTAGATGAGAACTATGTATGTACTTTGGTTTTAATGTGATGATGAACTTCTATTAATTTGGTCACTTAATTATCTATTCATGATGTTCTGTAATGGTTTTTGACACACTTAATTATATATAATGCACGCAGATGAACCGGCAATGGATGTACGGTGACAGACACACCTCCGAGTACATTAAGGGCGTGCATGATTTTCTCGAAGTGGCTGAGGCAAACAAGCAGAATGGTTTTATGTGTTGTCCATGCCCTATATGTGGGAATACGAAGTCTTACTCTGACTGGAAAATCCTTCACACCCACCTGCTTTACAAGGGTTTCATGCCACACTATAATGTTTGGACGAGGCACGGAGAAATAGGGGTTATGATGGAAGACGGCGAAGAAGAAGAGGACGATGACAACTATGTGCCCCCTGAATACGGTGATGCTGCAACGGGGGAAGCTGCTGAAGATCAAGAGGAACCAGACGATGTGCCCAATGATGCTGCAAGGCGGGAAGCTGCTGAAGATCAAGAGGAACCAGTGCCCGATGATGATGATCTCCGCCGGGTCATTGTCGATGCAAGGACGCAATGCGAAAGTCAAAAGGAGAAGCTAAAGTTCGATCGCATGTTAGAGGATCACAAAAAAAGGGTTGTACCCCAATTGCGAAGATGGCAACACAAAGCTCGGTACCGTACTGGAATTGCTGCAGTGGAAGGCAGAGAATGCTGTGCCTGACAAAGGATTTGAGAAGCTATTGAAAATATTGAAGAAGAAGCTTCCAAAGGATAACGAATTGCCCGACAATACATACGAAGCAAAGAAGGTCGTATGCCCTCTAGGATTGGAGGTGCAGAAGATACATGCATGCCCTAATGACTGCATCCTCTACCGCGGTGCGTACAAGGATCTGAACGCATGCCCGGTATGCGGTGCATTGCGGTATAAGATCAGACGAGGTGACCCTGGTGATGTTGACGGCCAGCCCCCCAGGGAAGAGGGTTCCTGCGAAGGTGATGTGGTATGCTCCTATAATACCACGGTTGAAACGTCTGTTCAGAAACGAAGAGCATGCCAAGTTGATGCGATGGCACAGTGAGGACCGTAAGAAAGACGGGAAGTTGAGAGCACCCGCTGACGGGTCGCAGTGGAGAAAAATCAAGAGAAAGTACTGGGCTGAGTTTGTAGCTGACCCAAGGAACGTATGGTTTGGTTTAAGCGCGGATGGCATTAATCCTTTCGGGGAGCAGAGCAGCAATCACAGCACCTGGCCCGTGACTCTATGTATGTATAACCTTCCTCCTTGGATGTGCATGAAGCGGAAGTTCATTATGATGCCAGTTCTCATCCAAGGCCCTAAGCAACCCGGCAACGACATTGATGTGTACCTAAGGCCATTAGTTGAAGAACTTTTACAGCTGTGGAATGGAAACGGTGTACGTACGTGGGATGAGCACAAACAGGAGGAATTTAACCTGCACGCGTTGCTGTTTGTAACCATCAACGATTGGCCCGCTCTCAGTAACCTTTCAGGAGACAAACAAGGGATACCACGCATGCACGCACTGTTTAGATGAAACTGAAAGTATATACCTGGACAAATGCAGGAGAATGTGTACCTGGGCCATCGTCGATTTCTTCCGACCAACCATCAATGTCGAAAGAAAGGCAAGCATTTCAAAGGCGAGGCAGATCACCGGAAGAAGCCCGTCATGCGTACCGATGATCACGTACTTGCTATGGTCAATGATTTAGACATAATCTTTGGAAAGGGTCCCGGCGGACTAGCTGTTCCGAATGACGCTGAGGGACACGCACCCATGTGGAAGAAGAAATCTATATTTTGGGACCTACCCTACTGGAAAGAGCTAGAGGTCCGCTCTTCAATCGACGTGATGCACGTGACGAAGAACCTTTGTGTGAACCTGCTAGGCTTCTTGGGCGTGTATGGAAAGACAAAAGATACACCTGAGGCACGGGAGGACCTGCAACGTTTGCACGAAAAAGACGGCATGCCTCCGAAGCAGTATGAAGGTCCTGCCAGCTACGCTCTTACGAAAGAAGAGAAAGAAATCTTCTTTGAATGCCTGCTCAGTATGAAGGTCCCGACTGGCTTCTCGTCGAATATAAAGGGAATAATAAATATGCCAGAGAAAAAGTTCCAGAACCTAAAGTCTCATGACTGCCACGTGATTATGACGCAACTGCTTCCGGTTGCATTGAGGGGGCTTCTACCGGAAAACGTCCGATTAGCCATTGTGAAGCTATGTGCATTCCTCAATGCAATCTCTCAGAAGGTGATCGATCTAGAAATCATACCAAGGCTAAGGAGTGATGTGGCGCAATGTCTTGTCAGTTTCAAGCTGGTGTTCCCACCATCCTTCTTCAATATCATGACGCACGTCCTAGTTCATCTAGTCGACGAGATTGTCATTCTGGGGCCCGTATTTCTACACAATATGTTCCCCTTTGAGAGGTTCATGGGAGTCCTAAAGAAATATGTCCGTAACCGCGCTAGGCCAGAAGGAAGCATCTCCATGGGCCATCAAATAGAGGATGTCATTGGGTTTTGTGTTGAGTTCATTCCTGGCCTTAAGAAGATAGGTCTCCCTAAATCGCGATATGAGGGGAGACTGACTGGAAAAGACACGCTTGGAGGGGACTCAATAATATGCAGGGACGGATATTCTTGGTCTCAAGCACACTACACAGTTCTACAGAACTCTACCTTGGTGACCCCGTATGTCGATGAACACAAGAACAGTCTGCGCTCCAAACACCCGGAGCAGTGTGACGACTGGATTACATGTGAACACATCAGGACTTTCAGCAGTTGGTTGGAAACACGTCTCAGAGGTGACACCACTGTTTGTGATGAGTTGTACTCGTTGTCTAGGGGACCATCTTCGACTGTATTGACTTACAAAGGATACGAGATAAATGGGAATACATTTTACACGATCGCCCAAGATCAAAAGAGCACCAACCAAAACAGCGGTGTCCGCTTTGATGCAGCAACCGAGAGGGGAAAGGACACATATTATGGTTACATAATGGACATATGGGAACTTGACTACAGACATGATTTTAAGGTCCCTTTGTTTAAGTGCAAATGGGTCAATCTGTCAGGAGGCGGGTACAGCTAGACCCACAGTACGGAATGACAACAGTGGATCTGAACAATCTTGGGTACACTGACGAACCGTTCGTCCTAGCCAATGATGTGGCACAGGTTATCTATGTGAAGGACATGTCTACCAGACCGAGAAAAAGAAAAGATAAGGAAGCGAATACATCATACGATGAGCCAAAGCGCCACATAGTTCTTTCAGGAAAAAGGTGAAGGAAATATGCCCTAGAGGCAATAATAAAGTTATTATTTATTTCCTTATATCATGATAAATGTTTATTATTCATGCTAGAATTGTATTAACCGGAAACATAATACTTGTGTGAATACATAGACAAACAGAGTGTCACTACTATGCCTCTACTTGACTAGCTCGTTGATCAAAGATGGTTATGTTTCCTAGCCATAGACATGAGTTGTCATTTGATTAACGGGATCACATCATTAGGAGAATGATGTGATTGACTTGACCCATTCCGTTAGCTTAGCACTCGATCGTTTAGTATGTTGCTATTGCTTTCTTCATGACTTATGCATGTTCCTATGACTATGAGATTATGCAACTCCCGTTTACCGGAGGAACACTTTGTGTGCTACCAAACGTCACAACGTAACTGGGTGATTATAAAGGTGCTCTACAGGTGTCTCCCAAGGTACTTGTTGGGTTGGCGTATTTCGAGATTAGGATTTGTCACTCCGATTGTCGGAGAGGTATCTCTGGGCCCTCTCGGTAATGCACATCACTTACCGGTAAAGGTGCTCTAATGAGTTTGTTGCGAGATGATGTATTACGGAACGAGTAAAGAGACTTGCCGGTAACGAGATTGAACTAGGTATTAAGATACCGACGATCAAATCTCGGGCAAGTAACATACCGATGACAATGGGAACAACGTATGTTGTTATGCGGTCTGACCGATAAAGATCTTCGTAGAATATGTGGGAGCCAATATGGGCATCCAGGTCCCGCTATTGGTTATTGACCGGAGACGTGTCTCGGTCATGTCTACATAGTTCTCGAACCCGTAGGGTCCGCACGCTTAACGTTACGATGACAGTTTTATTATGAGTTTATGTGTTTTGATGTACCGAAGGAGTTCGAGTCCCGGATGAGATCAGGGACATGACGAGGAGTCTCGAAATGGTCGAGAAGTAAAGATCGATATATTGGACGACTATATTTGGACATCGGAAAGGTTCCGAGTGATTCGGGTATTTTTCGGAGTACCGGAGAGTTACGGGAATTCGTATTGGGCCTTAATGGGCCATACGGGAAAGGAGAGAAAGGCCCAAAGGGTGGCCGCACCCCTCCCCATGGACTAGTCCGAATTGGACTAGGGAGGGGGGCACCCCCTTCCTTCCTTCTCCTTCTCCCTTCCCTTCTCCTACTCCAACAAGGAAAGGAGGAGTCCTACTCCCGGTGGGAGTAGGACTCCCCCTTGGCGCGCCCTCCTCCTAGGCCGGCCGCCTTCCCCCTTGCTCCTTTATATACGGGGGCAGGGGGGCACCCCATAGACACAACAATTGATCTATTGATCTCTTAGCCGTGTGCGGTGCCCCCTCCATCATATTACACCTCGATAATATCGTAGCGGTGCTTAGGCGAAGCCCTGCGTCGGTAGAACATCATCATCGTCACCACGCCGTCGTGCTGACAAAACTCTCCCTCAACACTCGGTTGGATCGGAGTTGGAGGGACGTCATCGAGCTGAACGTGTGCTGAACTCGGAGGTGCCGTCGGTCGGATCGTGAAGACGTACGACTACATCAACCGCGTTGTGTTAACGCTTCCGCTTTCGGTCTACGAGGGTACGTGGACAACACTCTCCCCTCTCGTTGCTATGCATCACCATGATCTTGCGTGTGCGTAAGAAATTTTTGAAATTACTACGTTCCCCAACAAAAGGAACTAGAGATTCTTACTAAGCAGTTTTTTAGTCCCACCTCGCTAGCTGAGAGGCACTAGGAGCGGTTTATAAGCCCTGAGTGCAGAGACGATGAAGAAGAGGCGCAATGCTCACGTTGCTTAGCTTCAAGCCTTGAGGAATAAGGTAGACTGCATGGAGCTATGTCCAGTGCAGTCTACACTATTCCGAAAGGCTTGAAGCAAATCAACGAGCATTGCGCCTCTTTTTTATTTTTAATAACTTATTACAACTCTGGACTTCTTGTGTTCCGACAAAATAAAATAAACTTTAATAAAATTTATGAAACTAAAATTAATAAAGTATTTTCTGTTCAAAACATTATAAGAAACCTCTAGTATTATTGAAACTAAAATCATATAAAATTGATGCAACTAAAATTATCGAAGTATTTTTTGTTCAAAATCATTAAAAGCAAAAAGAATTTTCATAAAGAACTTTTTTTGATAGAAACTTTAATAGCAAAAAGAATTATCATAAAGTAAAATAAATAAGTAATTAGAAACAAAATAAATAAGTTTTTTGTTGTAAGTAGAAACAAAACAAAATAAATAAAGCAAAAAATAAAACAAAAAAACTAAATACAGCAAAAAGAATTTTCATAAAGAACTTTTTTTGATAGAAACTTTAATAGCAAAAAGAATTATCATAAAGTAAAATAAATAAGTAATTAGAAACAAAATAAAATAAAATAAATAACTTTTTTTGTTGTAAGTAGAAACAAAACAAAATAAATAAAGCAAAAAAGAAAACAAAAAAACTAAATACAGCAAAAAAAATTGTTGGGGTGCTGCCCGCTGGGCCTTCCAACCCTCGGGTTTGCAAATACAGGCCCAGAAGGGCTAGAGGGCTCAACGGGCAGCGCGCCAAAGTTAGGCCCAGAAGCCTGCTATAGAGAGGAGTTCGAGACAGCAGCCGCAGCGGGGCTTATAAACCACTCCGAGCCCCTCTCAACTAGCGAGGTGGGACTAAACTTTTGGCCGCGACGCGGGCAGCAAGAGGCCTCTGGTCCCGGTTGGTGCCACCAACTGGGACTAAAGGGGTGCATTGGTACCGGTTCGTGGCACCAACCGGGACCAATGCCCCCCTTTAGTCCCGGTTGGTGCCACCAACCGGGACCAAAGGCCGCCGCTTCCCGCCCTTTGCGCTGCTGAAAAGAGGGCTTTGGTCCCGGTTGGTGGCACCAACCGGGACTAATGCCTACCTTTAGTCCCGGTTGGTGCCACGAACCGGGACTAAAGGCTTTGCTATATAAGTAAACACTTAGGAAAATTTTCAGAGTTCATCTGCAGTTTGCCCCGACGAGGCCGACGCCGCCCGACGCCCCAACGCCGCCAGGCTGCCCCGACGCCGCCCGCCGCCCCCGCCGTCGCCATCGCCCGTGCCCGTCGTCGCCGTCGCCGTTGCCCGCGCCCTCGCCGTCAGCCGCGCCCCTGCCCCGACGCGCGCCGCCCCGGCCCGTCCCCGTCGTCGCCGTCGCCCTGCCCCGCCCTTCGCCGCCGACGCCTCTGCCCCTGCCCCGACCACGCCGCCGTTGCCTCTGCCCCTGCATCGACGCGCCGCCGTCGCCTTGGTCAGGGCCGGCACTGCCCCCTTCCTCCCTGTCTTTTTATTGCATTTTTATAAAAATGTATATATGTATGTTCATGTATATATGTTCTCTGTGTATATATATGTATGTTCATGTATATATGTTCATGTATATATGCAAAAGATAGATTTTTAGAAAAGTTAGGATTTTTTCTGTTCATAGATTTTTTTGGTGATATTAATTATTGTAGAATATGCAAATGTTTGTATATTCATATGAACAATGCATTAGGCAAAACCTTTACTTGTTTTTCGAAATTTTCTATTTGAACATTTTTTTATGAATGAGAGGAAAAAGGAAAATAAGAAGAGGAAGAAAGGAGAAGAAGAGGAGAGGAAGAAGAGGAGAAATAAATAAGAAGAGGAAAAAAGAAGAAAAAGAAGGGGAGAAGAAGAAAAAATAGAAAAAATTCTATTTTTTCTTCTTCTCTCCTCTATTCCTTTCTTCTTCTCCTCTTTTTTTTCTTCTTTTTTTTCTTCGATCTTCTCCTCTATTCCTTTTCTTCTTCTCCTCTTTTTGTTTCTTTTTCGTTTTCTTATGTTTTATCGGGTCTGTCGTCGTCGATATACCCCTCTCCCGATAACTTCAACACGAGGGGGGGTCAATATACCCCCTCCCCGATAATATTATTTTCCCATGTACGTTCATTGTCGTTGTCGATATAACCCCCTCCCGATAACTTCAACACATGGGGGGGTCGATATACCCCCTCCCCGATAACATTATTTTCCCATGTATGTATGTCGTCGTTGTCGATATATATAACTCCCTCCCAGATAACTTCGACATGATGGACGGTCGATATTTATACCCCCTCTCGACCGTGATAACTTATACCACGGGAGCACCCCCCGGCCCTCTCGCTCGACCAAAACTCTCGAGGACACCCAAACCGTAGAAAAAAACGATGTCGGTCTCCTACCCCCTCCCACCGCACCCCTACCCTTGAAGCGTTGCCGAGGCCACCCCAAACCCGGAATAAGCTAGGTCTACGTTTGCACTAACCACCTGTTGTCATGTTTGTGTAATAATTGCCATGTTGTAATATTTGCAGAAACAATGGAGCACGGACGAGACGAGCAAGCAGAAGAGGTGTTGGGGGACATAATCTTAGTCGGAGGTGATATCTTGTCGTATCTTAGCGACAATGATGGTCTGGAAGAACAGGGTGAAGAAGCAGGCTACGGTGATCGAAGAGTGGAGGAGGAAAGATATGATTATGATGGCTCCTGTGACCCAATGCTGGTGCAAGAAGGAGCCCGTGGTGACGGCTCCGGTGACCGAACAGAGTCCGGCTAGGTAAATATATTAGTTAAGCCTGTGCTGACTAGCTAATTGATGCATTCATTGTTTTGGTATATACACATATTAATTAACACTCGTCTTTCTTCTTTTTTCTAGCCCTCCAGATCGAGCACAACTGCGGTAAAGAGACGAGGCCCGAAGAGAAAGTTGCACTCGGATGAAAGGTTTGAGATCACAGCAATCGCGCGCGACGGCCAACCGATTGAACCCATCCGGACAAAGGATGCATTTGCTGCTCAGTGCGGGGTTCTACTTAGGGACAAGATCCTGATCAGCATCCACCGATGGTATAAGCCTAAGAAGGAAGACCCTGAGGTGTCTTATGTCAATGATATGCAGAAAGATGATCTTTGGACTGAGCTGAAGGCAAATTTCACCCTACCGCCAGAGGAGGATCCGGAGAAGCCAGTTAAAGAGCAATTAATCAAGTCTCATGCTCTTAAGAAGATGGCAGACCTATTCAGGAGGTGGAAGATTGAGCTGAAAACGTTTGTCGACAAAGAAGAGACACCAGAATTCATCGGCCGGTATGAGAAGATCAGAGATCACTGGCCCGCATTTGTGGCCCACAAGACATCGGAAAAGAGTAAGAAGATGTCAGCGACAAACAAGAAGAATGCTGTGAAGAAGAAGCTTCATCATCGCACGGGGTCAGGTGGCTACCTCAAAGCCCGGCCTAAGTGGGCCAAGGCTGAGAATGATTTGCTTGAAAAAGGGATCGAACCACAGACAATGAACTGGATAGACCGTTGCCGGACTTGGTTCTTCGGGGCTGGCGGAACCTTGGACCCTGTATCAGGGAGGTGCGTTTGGACGAACGAGCTTTTGAGAATACCAGTCAAGAAGATTCAGCAATATATCGATGCAGCGCAGGAAGGGACGTTCGTTCCAGACAGAGAGAACGACGAGCTCACGATGGCCCTCGGGAATCCTGAGCACCCTAGACGGACACGAGGCACGCCAGGCTCCGTTCCGTGGAAGGCTGGTTTTCCGGACGCAGGCAGTTACAAAAGCCAGGAGAGGAGGAAAAAATGGAGCAGACCCAAATTCAGAAGCTGCACGAAAGGGTCCAAGCGCTAGAGGAACGAGACAGCAATCGACATGCCGAAACTACCCCCAAAGCTACCCCGCCATCTCAGCGGAGAAGCAGCGTGGCTTCCACCGAGCTGCTTCAGCTGGAGCATGTCTTGACGGCTCCTGCTAACTACCCCGTGGATGCTATCACGGAGTCTCAACATTGCCACCTTATGGCGCAATGGCAGAACTTCAAAGTCAAGGCGGCTGTTGGCTCTGTTTTACCTCCTGAACCCGGCGCAACCTACCACTGCCGGCCGATTCCAGAAGGATATGCTAGGGTGATGGTGGATGAAATAACGGAGGGATTTGAGGACCTCCAGCTTGACCACCCTACCGGTGAAGGGGAGACTCGGCTGGGTTTAGCTCTGAAGACTCCGTGCCTATGGCGGAAGGAGCTCATCAACCTTCCGAACTGGACGGCTCCGGCGAGTAAGGGCAGTCCGCCTCCTCCTCTGCCTCCTCCTTCGGCGAGTGATCAGGGCACTCAGCCTCCTTCTCTGGCGCGTGGCGGCACTCCGCCTCCGCCTCCTCCTCCGGCGAGTGATCAGGGCACTCAGCCTCCTTCTCCGGCACGTGGCGGCACTCCGCCTCCTTCTCCGCCTGCGCCGGCGCGCCAGAGCAGCCAGCCTCCTCCTTCTCCGCCTCGTCAGCAAGGGCGGAAGAGACCCGCCGCCGCTGCGGCTGCTCCGGCGCGTCGTAGTCCTTCTCCTCCGCCTCGTAAGCAAGGAAAGAAGACAGCCGCAGCCGCTCCGTCTGCTCAGCCGGCGTCTAGCAGTACAGATGCCAGAGGCGGGAGGCAATACAGATTAGGTCCTTCTCTGAAGACTCCAGAGAAGTTACCATACGAGAGAACCGAGGAGGAAACCAGGAAGATCGTGCGAGCCGAAGTGACAAACTTCTTTGAAGGGGTGAAAGTAAAGAAACATCCACCTCCGGAGGAGAAGGTAGATCCGGTGAAAGCAAACCGCACTCTGGCTGCCCTCACAAAACCACCAAAGTCTCCGCCGAGAGGCAACTATGATCGCATTCTTGCAAAGACATATGCCGAAGCGGAGTGGTCGGGAAGTACTGTCAGTGATCAAAGGATAAAAGAACGACGAGCTGGGAAAAAATTGCCCAGCTCGGCAAACAAGCGAACCAATCGTGCCCCCCGCTCAAGGTGTCAAAAGACATCGTCGCTAATGATCCGAGGATGGTGGCCGGTTATAGCAATCTTGGAGATTACCTGCCCGACGATGTACATTATGGAATCATGGAGGTGGACGAACACAAATACCATTACGGAAAGCCTCTCGTCAAAGATGAAAGATCTCTAACAACGATGATGCGAAGATTACATGATTGGTACATGAAAACCTGCAGAGAGTCTGATGGGATGAGTACTTTGACGCTGAGAGTTAAACCGGAGCATGACTTCGTTGGAATTGAACTGCTGAATGTTCCATTTGAGGATTTCTTCCAGTTTTACAATCAAAAGGCCCTCGATAAAACAACGATCACTTGCTACTGTCTGTAAGTAGTACTACTTCTGTTATTAAGCCTCTCTATATAGGTCAGCTCTTTCATTGCATGTATTTATGATTATCCTCACTATATTATGCAGATTGAAGATCGCCGAATTGAAGAAAAGACAAATCGGTGATATTGGGTTCATTAACACAAATCTCATAGATGTATATACGGTTGAAAAACATCCCAAAGAAGCCGAGGCCAACTTGCTACGATCGTTGGTATTAAATCAAAACAAAGATATAATACTCTTTCCTTACAACTTCAAGTGAGTGTTACTGTCTTGTGCATATTCGGTTTCCCTTATTAGTCCAGGTTATGGTAATGTAATTGATGATTTATGCATGCATGCGCAGCTTTCACTATATTCTCCTAGAGATTAAGCTTGAGCAGGGAGTAGTAACCGTCTTAGACTCGGACGAAAAGATCCCCAGGACTATGCGAACATGACTCAAATGCTCGAGAAGTAAGTTAAATCGATCATTATCCACCATATCAGCAACTTTGTTCATTTCCTGATATCAAGTAATTGTTTTCTTTGTCTGGCAGGGTTTGGAGAAAATTCACCACAAAAGCTCCGGGACTGCCGAAGAAGCTGCAATTTAAACACCCAAAAGTAAGTACTATAGTAGCATGTTCCGCGCATCTCCTAGTGATTCAAGCGCTAGTTTCATCAATACCATTTAGCATGCTTGCTTATCAGTTTGATTGACCTCTATTTCTTGTAAAGTGGTTGTGGCAGGAACCCGGGAATATTTACTGTGGATACTACGTTTGCGAGTCCATCCGCTACAGGACCTGTGAGCGGGGCTACTCTGACGAACAATATGAAGTGCGTAAGACATAATATTCACAATTTTATTTTATTACCATCATTTGTGTTGAGTTTCATTTATTCATATATATATGTATTGACCCCCTTCTTCAAATTAGATGTTTCGGAAGCGGGATGAACTCCTAGCACCAGATCGTATGCGAGCAATTCAAGAGGAATTGGCGGCATTCTTCCTTGACCACGTGATCGCTGAAAACGGAGAATACTATGTGGACCCTGTGTTCTTACAATTTAATTAGGAGATTGTATTGTAAGAGATAATTATTGTATATATGTAGCTGGTAGTGTCGGATAGATATACGAGAACTTGTTGTTCGACCAATCTCTCGGAGAAGGAGAGGTGGTCGATATCACTTCTCTCTGTATGCATATGTTCATGACGATCTTCTGTTTCCTTCATTTTCTTACTAGCTAGCGTGTCGAGTCCTCTCTATACGTATATAGTACGAAGCGTCGACCAAGCACGGAGATAAGAGAGGGCACTTCTCTCTATTAATTAGCTAGCTAACACAATATATGAAACACCTAAATTAACCCCCCACCCCCCCTTCAAAAAAAACAAAAACCCCAGCCCCTGAAATGCTGACGCGTGGATGCCTATTGGTCCCGGTTGGTGACACCAACCGGGACAAAAGGTCCTGCCTATTGGTCCCGGTTGGTGGCACCAACCAGGACCAAAGGCCCCCCTGCCTGGGCTGGCAGCAACGGCCACGTGAACCGGGACTAAAGGGTTAGGGCTTTAGTAAAGACCCTTTAGTCCCGGTTTGAAAACCGGGACAAAAGGCCCTTACAAACCGGGGTAAAAGCCCCTTTTCCTACTAGTGCAATGCATAGGGTCGATCAACTTTTCAGCCCACACGTGCTCACGCACTTGTCCGCTTTCCACACGTTCGCAACCCACGCATCGGTCGCAGACTACCTCCATGTATGATAAGCATGTTGGTCTGTGTGCTACCATCTCTCGTTAATTATATCCGGATTGTTGTTTCTCCGGCGGCTGGAAATACTTATTTCTGACTCCTAACAAGAGCCACCCAATCTTTGACAAATTCGTATAGGTATATAAGTAGTGAGAAATATAATAGAAACATCCAAGCATGTGATGAAATAGTACATCGGCGTGGCTTAAAGAAGTAGGAAGTCGTTCTTGCTTTCCCAGCTAATCATGCGATCTCTCTTCAGGGCCACAGTATATTGTTTTTCTCTACCAAACTTATGCTGTTTGCTCTTCTTGACGGGTAGGTCACTCGTCTCATTGGTAGCGACATTGTTGAAGGAGGACTCCCGAAAGAGCGGGTTGTCATGGATGTGCTTGTCGAAACACTTGCCTAGGAACCGCTTTACAAAGTTGAGCTGTACTAGTCGTGCCCACTTGGAGACCATGAGCACGCATCTCTGCCTCCATGTCGTCGGTACCAATTCCTCATCTGAGCACTGGCCTCGTTTCATGATGGCGGCGATCTGCTGGAACATGGCCCTAATTTGTCCGGTGAGCTTCTTGTCATTCCCATGGGTGCCGCTTGCGAGGTCGGACACTTTGATCTCAAGCGTCTCCATGTCCTCAGGAGTGGCGTGCTGCATCAAGTTGAGCTCCGCACACACTGCGAGCGCCTCGCCAGATGCCATCAAGAGGGCCGGGTCGTCGGTGTTAAGGAGCTCGGCGAGGTCGCGGAAGGGGATCGTTGCCTCTTTCCAGGCATATGGGTACGTCCTCAAGTCACCGAGGGTGGTGAGAAGCAATGCCCACGCGGACAAGGCGGTGATCAAGACTCTGGGGGCGGTCCTATTGTCCGCTCTGGAACTCTTGATCACGCCCCAAATTGCCCTAATTGATGGCTCCACGTCCTCCGGGCGACGTGCGGCAGCAAAAGTGACAATGGCGAGACAGTTGAGAGCAGCTGCCACCTTCGCGTCGTCGGACGACGCTCGTAGCGTCTTCATGAGTGTGGGGAGCTGGAGCGTGCCCGTGAGGATTTCCTTGGAGCAGTCGGCGTTGTCGCCGACGGTGAGCGCGAGGAGGCCAATGGCGCGGTAAGCGAGCAAGGCCTCCCTTGCGGAACCCGAGTTGAGGGAGGCTCTACACCGGAAGAATATCGTGAGGCACCGGTAGTCGATCCTGTCCATCGGTATGAAGCCCTCGAGGAGGCCGACGAGCCCCTCCATGCCCGCCTCGCGCGTTGAGCGCCGCTTCTCATGGAGGCTGTTGATGCATCTGTCCACTATGTCCAGCTTGTCCGTGCCATCATCTTCAAATTCTGCAAAATAAAATAAATGCTAGCATAATTAGGGTTTGCTATTTGATAGAAGAGAAATAACTCCCCCCGCAAAAAGAGAGAGAGAAGAGAAATAACTTTGTTTAGGTTACAGCCATCAATCATATATATAGGAGGAGAAGAGATAGATAGCTACAGACAGAGAGGCATGGGTGCCATGACACACTCTGTCAAACTGCAAAATAATTTATACTATATACTTAACACTAATTATCTATCCCCTCTGTTCTAAAATAAGTGTTGTGATTTTAGTTCATAAAGTTATTTTGGAACTGTTCGTTGCTCGTGATGATTTTTAGATCAAAATACACGCATGTAGTGTACTTTCTAGTCCGTATAAATTTTGATCTGGTACGATGTAGTAATATTGAAGTTACATTGTCTATACGTTATAGACGTGAATTTTGGCAACCACGGTGCAGAGGCTGTAGATCCGCCGGTGATAGATAGAGAGATGGATTGCTGACGACGACGTACCGGTGCGGGTAGACAAGTCGGCTAGGCCGCGAGCGGGATCACGAGGGCAGCTGGGGCGCGCCATCGGAGTCTGCAGCGGATCGATCTATGGCGGAGCGTGGTGGATGCAAAACGATGAGGATTACGATGGCGGAGTCGGAGCTGCACGGGCAGAAGAGAGAGGCCTTGTAGACGGTTCGATCGTAACACGCGTTCACGGCAGAGAGGCCTAAATTGGCAAGGGAGCGGAAAGGAGGCAGTAGAGCTGGGCCTGTCCGGGCCGGTTTCTGATGACTCGATGGGCTGCCCATGTGCGCTATACTCTCACTGCACGTCGGACAGTTCTGAAAAGAAAATATCAGTCTGACAACACTTCCCCATATCAAGGAATGATATGAAGAGTGATCATGCCGGCACATACTCCCTCCGTTTCTAAATACTTGTCTTTTTAGGCATTTCAACAAATGACTACATACGAAGTAAAGTGAGTGAATCTACACTCTAAAATATGTCTACATACATCCGTATGTGATAGTCATTTAAAATGCCTAGAAAGACAAGTATTTAGGAACGGAGGGAGTACTACTTTTCATGATCGAAAACCGCTATTCTGGTTATCAGCCACGCAAAACCAACGACCCACTCCACGCAGACTCTAGAGGGCGTTGGAATGCGACAACACGATTTGACATTCAACGCCATGTGACATGAGCACAGAGAAAACATATGCTGCTAGAGGCCCTGGTTGAATCAATCTCGGAACACTCCGCCTTAGCACATGTGACTACAAAAATTAAGAGCTCCAAAAGGTCTATACACACATTGCACTCACCGACGGAAATCCTTCAATTTGATCGTGGGATCGCTCGCTGATGTCACACCTCATTGTTTTTACCATGGCTTATGGGACGTGAGGGTATGGAGGTCCCTATATTGTGAAGATGTATCAAGGATAGAAGTGTTTGTTTTGCCCGAGTATCTCATATGGATTGTGAAAGAGTAATAAGTAGAACAAGCAATGCATGCCTGTCCCTCCCGTCCTCACCTATTTATACTGATGCGGATTTTCAATACTAGCCAATTCATGCAATATTTCCTTGTGGTCATGCATGTGTGTCATATTTATCACGAGGAAGCACAACATCCGTGTTACCTTGTCATGAGTTACAGATGAACAACAAAGGAAATACCGCAGGCAATAGTCTGCATGAACCATTTTCATTTAGAAGAACGAGGGCAACAGCAAAATATATAGGAGGGGGTAATGTAGAAGCAGCATTTAAAAGCTAATGCTAGATGAAAAAACATCACCCCATAGCCATACATAAGGGACATACGAGACGTTCCATCTTTCGAAATATGTATAAAGTGTTTTTCTGGGGCGTAGCACGGTGAGGCTGGTAACCAGGCGCCATGTTCTGCTCCCTTAGATGAACAAACAACGGATGTATTCATGGTACTTTGTTGACTAACATGACTTTAGTTGTCTCTCTGGATGCTATAGATACAAGGGAGACTATCTGGGAGCACCTCAGGTGCTACAGTGATACGAGCTCTTGAGAGCCGTTAGATCTCCAAGGGCTCCTAGGGATCTGATTTTTTCCTACAAAAACCCTGAAAGAGTTTGAGAATTGCGCACAAGAACAACAGCCCCTCATATCCAACGGCCCAAAAGCTCGTACAACTGTAGCACCCAAAGTACCGGAGCACATGATATTCTACAATAGATACAAACTATATTTCATACATCCAAGATGCAGGTCGATTAGTCGAGGACATGCAACCACAACAAATAATACCAATATTTCTTAATCAAATACATGTTTTGATTTTTTTCAAATACAAGTTAACTTTTTTAATGCACGTTGTACATTTTTTTAATGCCAATAAAATATTTTTTAAACTACACAAACAATTTTTGAACATTGATAAACATTTTTATAATGTGATGGACATTTTTTGGAAGCACATGAATATTTACTTAAAATGTCATGCACATTTTTAACGGAAATAAACATTTTATGACCTATGGGGACAATTTTTTACATTGTATAAATATTTTTGAAAATGTCACGACCATATTTTTAAAATGCCAGATTATTTCTTTAAATGTCGCATACATTTTCTTCAATGGTAAGAAATATTTGTTTACATGACAGAGAAAATTGTTTTTACATTGTATACACGTTTTTTTGAATGTCATGAACACAATTTTGAAACTCGTAAACATTTAAAAAAATCTAATGTACATTTTTTATTGTACGAAACGTTTTTTAATTACATGAACATTTTTTACCTTGTATAATTTTTTTAAATGGCGAATACATTTATTTAAACGCCTGATATTTTTCAATGTCACAAATATTTTTCGCACTCATGATTAACATCTTCTACCTTCTCTTCACATTTGTTTGGTAGTTTGAATATCTGCTGCCATAGTTTTTTTTCCGAAACGGATATCTGCTGCCATAGTAGACACAAGCAGAGTAACATCATCGGCGTATAGGCTGACCCTGACCCAACAAAGCAGGCCTTGGCGAATAACCAGTGTAGTGGCGGTGCACCCGTAAAAATACCAGTGTAGTGGTGCAATTGCAATTGTGAAAAGCTTTCGGGAGAGACGGTCTCCCTGCCCTGACGCAGGTGTTGTTTGCTTGTGCCAAATGATAGCATGCCTCCAGCCGGAGGAGATCTAGGCATCTACTCTAGTGTAAAAAAAATGCCTTATATTATAGGACCGAGGAGTACCATTCCGGGCGGCGACAGCTTGCGCCGCGTGATTCAAGCACGAGTGAGTTTGTCTAGAATTTCTCTTGTATCATAATGTCCGTGTCACCTTGCCAGCAGATTATAAATTGCTTTTGTTACGACTAGTTCATCACTATTACAGAGTGTTAGAAGGGAGAGAGAGAATTGGTGGAATAGTTCGTTGTATTGCTTGAGCCTTGTGGGCATATATATAGGAGTACATGATCTATTTGGAGTAGAAGGCAAGCCAGAATCTTTCCTAGTCTAATCTATGTTTCCAATCTAATCATTATATTCAACATCCTCCCGCAGTCACAACGGTAGCGATGCAGACGGTGAGACTGGAGAAGAATCCGAAGGCAAGCCGAAGGACACCCCACACAGTCGTAACGGTCGACGCATCGCAGAAGGCGTGGCTGGAGTGGAAACCGACGAGGTTGCTCAAGCAAGGCGGTAGCCCTTTGTGCCGTTTGTCGAGGTAGCAGAGAGCGTAGGTGGTGTAGCCGTAGTCGAGGTAGCCATGCGAAGAACACCGCGGTCGATGTTGAGTCGGGGTTCGCCGGTGTCGAGGTAGTCGCCGTGGAGCTGCAGAAGGAGAGCAACGGTAGCGGCGGCCTAAGGAGGCGGCGGCGGCGGCTAGAGAAGGAGCACGGCGGCGGTGCTCGAAGTAGGCGATAATGAACCCGTCAGCGTGACGAATGCCGGCGCGGACGGTGACGTTTCCGCGCCAAGGATGGTGGCGCGGCGCATATCACGTGGAAGTCAACACGCGTGGACGGCGGTGGACCACGGGCCCCAGCGTTACGGCCCGAAGGGGCGACGCAACTGCGACGGGCAGGTCGGGGCGAAGGCGGGGAAGACCTCAGGGCGGTTGCAGGGATCGCGTGCCACGCTCGCTACGACCCGACGGGGCGACGCAGCGGCATCGCGAGGGTCGGTGCAGCCTCGGGGATGGCCTGAAGCGGACGGCCTCGGTGCGGCGGTTGACCGCGGGCCACGGCACTATGGCCCGAAGGGGCGACGCAGCGGCAGCGCGCAAGGTGGTGCAACCACGAAAACGGCCTCAGGGTAACGGCGGGGATCACGTGCCACGGCACTACGGCCTGAAGGGACGACGCAGAGGCGGCGCAAATCAGTATAGCCATGGGAAGAACCACGGGGCGGCGGCGCTGCGGCCCGACGGAGCGACGCAGCGGCAGCCTGTTGCTCAATCGGCGAAGAGACGTGTAAACTCAGGGACAATCTTCATGAAATTCTGTAGCCTGCGTCCGCGTGGCCGGACGATCCAGCGGCTCGCAACCGGACGTTCAGGAGCTGTGCAGGCCGGGGGCTGAGCTGTAGGCGTGCAAGCACACGGAGAGCCTTCGCCCATACTGGATGCAGCAGGTACGAGCAGCCAACCGGTGCTGTGTGGATCAAGGGGCAGCACAAGCACATGCACGTAGGGACACGACCACGTGCTGTGTTGGACGATGGGCCGATGCGGACGCTTGAGCAGGAAACCACACTCGCGGGGCACGAGGCGAAGACGAGCGGCCAGCGCAGAACCACGCGAGGCCGCCATCCTGAGCACATCGGACGAGCGTCATGAGTAAAACATGGGCGTTGCTCCCGCAATTGATAGTTGAAGATGATGAAGATTTCGTTGGAGTAGGCGCGCGTTGTAGACGATGAACGGCGGCGAGCGACTCAACCCGATCTATAGATCGGAGGACCAAAAAAGAACACCGATCAAACGACCGGTGAAAGAGAAAAACCCCGCATCAAGGATCGGAAAAAATACTCTAGGGCAGCCGGTTAACATGGCCGGCGGACGAACCCTAAGTACGGGCGGCCCGGCCCCCGGCGGCGGTCATGGAGGCTGACCGCCCCGGAGGCGGCGCGCGGGTGCGGAAGCGGCGGCGGCTAGGGTTTAGGATTGATTAGGCTGATACCATGTTAGAACAGAGAGAGGATTGATGGAATAGTTTGTTGTATTGCTTGAGCCTCGTGGGCATATATATAGAAGTACATGATCTATTTGAAGTATAAGGCAAGCCATAATATTTTATAGTCTAACCTATGTTTCTAGTCTAATCAATATACTCAACACAGAGGGATGAAGCTGCCTAGCATGATCTGCATCTTGCAAAATGTTGTTCAGACAAGTCACTCTTCAGAAGTTGGGGAGTGAACATGTTCATACGTTGTTAATCTGCTAGTATTGGCGGTCCAATGCATTCATAATATATTCCTTTACGCAACAATTCCAACGTTCATAATATATTTCTTAACTTTCAGCGCTATATCTCGGTCCATTTTTTCCTCCTTATAAGATTCATACAATGTAATAATGATCGCGAATTTGATCTCTTGCGTTTCTCCTGTCCTTATACCTCCCCTTAAAATGGCAAAGCGGAGCGTTCTCTTCGTACTCTTAATGACATCATTCGCACTCTGCTTGTTCAATCTTCTATGCCTCTGAAGTTCTGGGCTGAGGCCCTCCACGCGGCCACATATTTACTCAATATTCGTCCATCTAAAGTTAATCCACAAACTACTCATTACTTCTCTTTATTTCTCTCTCATTCAAATTACTCCGACGTTCGCGTCTTCGGTTGTCTTTGTTTCCCAAACTCCTACTCCACTTCTTCTAACAAACTTTCTCCGCACTCTACCCCGTGTGTCCATCTAGATTTTTCTGACGAGCACAAGGGTTATCGTTGTCTAGATCTTGTTAGTGGTCATGTTCATGTGTCTCGTCATGTAACATTCGCTGAAAACATTTTCCCCTTTTTTGAGCGTCAACAATTAGATCCCAACTCACCCATGCCGTCCACTAGTCTCTCTCGTCGCAATCATCTTCCTTTCTTTCACCCGCCGATCTATCCAGCGAAACCAGCCGAATTCTCTGCCGCGGAAGCGGATCCTGCCGCGACCACTTCGGTCATCACCTCTGTCCCGGCAGAGGAAAACACATTACACTCTGTCGCGGCAGACCTCCTGCCGCCGCAGTCTTCACCGCCATCTCCCGCGCCCGCTTCCTCCGCTGCGCCGGACGCGTCCACCACATCTTCCCCCACGCCTACTGCTCATGCTATTCCCGTTCCAGCTCCTACTAACGATCATACCATGCGCACACGTGCCAAGTACGGGTTTTGTTTACCTGCAAAAGATCGTCTCAATCTTCATGCATCTCTATCTCCTTCCTCTCTATCCAAATCTTACAAATCAGCTCTCCTAGATCCTAATTGGGCCGCAGCTATGAAAGATGAATATGATGCCCTTCTACAGAATAACACGTGGCAGTTAGTTTCTCGTCCTTCCAATACAAATATCGTTTCAGGCAAATGAGTTTTTCGCCATAAATTTAATTCTGATGGGAGTCTTGCACGTTATAAGGCTTGATGGATATGGCGTGGTTACTCTCAGCAACAAGGCATCGATTATGATGAGACTTTCTCTCCCGTTGTCAAGCCCAGCACTATTCACACTGTCCTTAGCATCGTCGTCTCTTCTTCCTGGCCAATTCATCAACTAGATGTCAAAAATGCTTTTCTTCATGGCTCTCTTCAAGAAACAGTCTATTGTCAACAATCTCTTGGCTTCGAACATTCCTCCTATCCTAATCATGTTTGTCTTCTTCAGAAATCTCTTTATGGTCTTAAACAAGCACCATGTGCCTGGTTCCAACTCTTTTCTACTTATGCTCAAACCATCGGTTTTATCCCGTCCCGTTCTGACACTTCACTCTTCACCTTTCATCACAACACCAACACTGCTTACCTTCTTTTATATGTTGATGATATTATCCTCACAGCTTCCTCACAACAATTTTTAGATCATATTATCTCTCTTCTTTGCCACGAATTCTCTATGACAAATTTATGTCTTCTTCACTACTTCTTAGGTATTGTTGTTATTCGTGACTCCTCTGGTCTTTTCTTGTCTCAACGTCAGTACACTCTAGATCTTCTTTCTCGTGCTGGTATGCTTGATTGTCAAACTTCCCGTACCCCTGTTGATACATGTTCCAAACTCTCTGCCGACGGTGATCCTTTCTCTGATCCTTCTCTTTATCGTCGTCTTACCGGTGCACTTCAGTATCTCACTCTCACTCGTCCTGAAATTTCTTTTGCTATCCAACAAGCTTGTTTATACATGCATGATCCTCGTATTCCACACTACAATCATGTCAAACGTATTCTTCGATATCTCAAAGGCACACTAGACTTAGCACTTCATATCAACAAATCCTCTCCCCCTCCTTGACAGCTTACTCTGATGCAGACTGGGCTGGTTGTCCAGATACTCGTAGGTCCACATCCGGATTTTGTGTTTTTCTTGGTAACAATTTGGTTTCTTGGTCTTCAAAAAGGCAGGTTACGGTCTCCCGCTCGTCTGCTGAAGCTGAGTACCGCGCTGTGGGTCATGCGGTTGCTGATACGGTTTGGTTGCGCCAGTTGCTGTCGGAGCTGCACCGTCCTATTGAGCAAGCTACCATTGTTTACTGTGATATTATTTCAGCTGTCTACATGTTAGGGAATCCGGTTCAATACCTTCGCACCAAGCATATTGATATCGACATTCATTTTGTTCGAGAGAAGGTGGCTCTCGGTCAAGTTTGTGTTCTCCACGTGCCTACTTCTGCTCAGTTCGCTGATATCTTTACTAAAGGCCCGGCGACTACTTCGTTTCAAGACATTCGTTTCAGTCTCAAAGTCGTCGAGCCTACCGTTGACACTGCGGGGGTATGTTAGAATACAACTTGTAGTAGGATTAGGACTCCTACTTGGTTTGTAATAAGGCTAGGTCAGGTGCGGCTTGTCTCTTATATATACTTCTTGTACCGGCACAATATTGTATCAACAATTATTCAATACAATTCTACATAAATATATTTATAGGACATGTTTGAAGCTGCGACGCATACAACTTACATTGCGCTAGACTATGCCATGGTTGAGCTTATGCAGAAACCCCATGTAATGTCCAAGCTGCAAACGGAGGTGAGGAGGGGCAACACCAATGGGAAAGAATTGGTCACCCAAGAAGACCTGGGCAGCCTGACCTACCTGAAGGCAGTAATGAAAGAGACGTTGCGGCTGCACCCACCAGGACCTCTCTTGGTACCCCACTTTTCCATGTCCGATTGCGACGTAGAGGGTTATATCATACCCTCTAGGACACGAGTAGTCATCAATGTCCGACTGTGAATATGTATCAAGGATAGAAGTGTTTGTTTTGCCCCAGTATCTCATATGGATTGTGAAAGAGTAATAAGTAGAACAAGCAATGCATGCCTGTCCCTCCCGTCCTCACCTATTTATATTGATGCGGATTTTCAATACTAGCCAATTCATGCAATATTTCCTTGGGGTCATGCATGTGTGTCATATTTATCACGAGGAAGCACAACATCTGTGTTACCTTGTCATGAGTTATAGATTGACAACAACGGAAACCGCATGGAATAGTCTGCATGAACCATTTTCATTTAGAAGAACGAGGACAACAACAAAATATATAGGAGGGGGCAATGCAGAAGCAGCATTTAAAAAGCTAATGCTAAATGGAAAAACTTATATCCCCATAAGGGACATGCGACACTTACCATGTTTCACAATATGTATGAAGTATTTTTTTCTGGGGCGGAGCATGGTGAGGCTGGTAACTAGGCGCCGTGTTCTGCTGGTGCAGGTTGACTTCTTAGTAGCAAGTAGACAAGAAAGGATTTTGTCAGCTCCCCTGGGTGAACAAACAACTGATGTATTCATGGTACTTTGTTGACTGACATGACTTTAGTTGTCTCTCTGGATGCTATAGATACAAGAGAGACTATCAGGGAGCACCTCGGGTGCTACGGTGATACGAGCTCTTGAGAGCCGTTAGATCTCGGATCCAAGAGCTCCTAGGGGATCTCATTTTGTTCGTAAAAAAATACCTCAAAGAGTCTGAGAATTGCACACAAGTACAACAACCCCTCATATCCAACGGCCCAGAAGCTCGTACGACCG
Source organism: Triticum aestivum (assembly GCF_018294505.1). Classification (NCBI taxonomy): domain Eukaryota; kingdom Viridiplantae; phylum Streptophyta; class Magnoliopsida; order Poales; family Poaceae; genus Triticum; species Triticum aestivum. Next base: position 477,453,574 of record NC_057811.1, read on the forward strand.
TAGCACCTAAAGTACGGGAGCACATGATATTCTACGATAGATACAAACTATATTTCATACATCCAAGATGCAGGTTGATTAGTCGAGGACATGTAATCACAACAAACAATACCAATATTTCTTAAAGAAATACATGTTTTGATTTTTTTTCAAATACAAGGTAACTTTTTTTGAATTCATGTTGTACACTTTTTTAATGGCAATAAAATATTGTTAAACTAAACAAACATTTTGTAACATTGATAAACATTTTTAAAATGTCATGGACATTTTTTGGAAGCATAGGAATATTTCTTTAAAATGTCACACACAATTTTTAATGGAAATAAATGGTTCATGACCTACGGGGACATTTTTACATTGTATAAACATTTTAAAAATGTACGTACATTTTTTGATTGTACAAAAAACATTTTTCAAATTACATGAACATTTTTACATTGTACAAATATTTTTGAAATGGCACATACATTTATTTAAACGCCTGGCATTTTTTCAATGTCACAAACATTTTTTGCACACATGATTACCATTTTCTACCTTCTATTCAAATTTGTTTGGTAGTTTGTATATCTGCTGCCATAGTAGACACAAGCAGAGTAACGTCATAGGCATATAGGCTGACCCTGACCCAACAGAGCAGGCCTTGGCAAATAACCAGTGTAGTGGTGCAATTGTAATTGTGAAAAGCTTCCGGGAGAGAGGGTCTCCCTGCCCTGACGCGGGTGTTGTTTGCTTGTGCCAAATGATAGCATGCCGCCAGGCGAAGGAGGTCTAGTCATCTACTCTAGTATAAAAAAACGTTTTATATTATGGGATGGAGGGAGTACCATTTTGGGCGACGACAGCTTGCGCCGCGTGATTCAAGCACGAGTGAGTTTGTCTAGAATTTCTCTTGTATCATAATGTCCATGTCACCTTGCCAGCAGATTATAAACTGCTCTTGTTACGACTAGTTCATCACTATTACAGGGGGATGAAGCTGCCTAGCATGCTCTGCATCTTGCAAAATGTTGTTCAGCCAAGTCACTCTTCAGAAGTTGGGGAGTGAACATGTTCATACGTCGTTAACCTGCTAGTATTGGCGGTCCAATGCATGAGTCGCAGCTTAAACTGTTCCGGTACTGGTTTGGCGTTTGAGAGGGATGAAGCTATTATGCTCTGCAACATGAATTATTTTACTATTCAGAAAGTCTGCAATGCTACAGCAGTATGGACTCCAAATCTAGTGGATTAATTAGCCAGATAATTTCAACAGACCTTTTTTTTACGGGGATAATTTCAACAAACCTAGTGAACCAACTGGACAGATAATGTCATCAAACCTAGTGAATTATTTGGCCAGGAAATCTGCTTGATATACCATGTCTTGAGATCATTCATAAGTAAAAAGAGAGGAACTACACTTGCATAATTAGTTGCAATGTGAAATTGCTGTTATATTGCTTAGCACTACCTCTTGCTTCTATCTAGTCTGAAATTGCCTGTTGTACTTCTGAGGTGACATTCAAGCAGCAACCTGACCATTTCAATCCAAAACAAAGCAATGTGACTATTTGTTCAGATCGAAATGATAGTGCAGTTCCCACAATCTTCAACGTATCAAGAGGAATCTTACATCGCGACCTCACCCAGGATTAGCGCAAATGGACACCCAGTATGTCTGATTCATGTACAATTCCTATATATATTGATGTCGCACAGCAACATAAGAGATGCATGAACAATCTCGGTATATATTGATGACACACAGCTACATAAGAGATGCATGTGCAATTCCAGTATACATTGAGATGATCTACTACAAAATATATATGTAACCATCATTTATATTGCCTGCAGATTATAGAAACATACCAACATTTCAACCATCGTTTAAATTCCCGGCAGATTGCTGACAAAGTGGAAAACGTCTAGCTAAGTTGCACCTAACAAAGCACAAAGACAGGTTTTCGGCAGAGACCAAAGATAGGGAAGCAGAAACAGAACTTCATGGTTACAGGCTAACGGCCAACACATGGCTACAACCTACAATTACAGATTCTTTAGAGAAACAGAAGTCTTCAGACAAACATCATGAATGATCACACATCTTAGCCGCCATCAGTGGAGTCTCTATTAGTGGATGAATCTGCACAAACAAGAGAAGTCACAAACAGGCGGGAATTTCTAATATCCTGTAGAGGAATTATACTGCAACCCAACCAAATTACTGTAGTTGTAAACAGAAGAATTTAGCCTTGGAAGGGCAACACTAAAGCAAATTTGACCATCCAGAGGGGTCTCGAGACCACTTGAGGCTTAAAACAAGAGTGGGAAGCATGCAATTTGGTGATTAGTCTCTGTTAATCAAACTGACAATTGGGTCGGGCAACAGTTAATACAACGAGGCAAAGGCAGTTCTTGCTGGATGGATGCAGAGCACTATATTGTATATTCTACCCAGTATCAATTCCTAGTACATGTACTCCACCGAATGGAACACGAAGAAGAGCTAAACTGAATTTCAAGATGAGTACGACTACTATTGTCATCAGTAATTAAATAGTTAAAGGATAAGATAATATTTTGAACTGAAAAATAAGAGAAGAGAAAAAATATACTCCGTATTTTGCATGCATGGCACAAATCTATAGGCACATCGGAAATGTGTGCTAGCTAGTGTAACCAGCAATTCAGAATAATAAACTGTGTTGAAATATAGCAGCCATTCTAAACTCTATACTGAAGGATAATGGATTCAAAATATGGATGGATTTGCAGGGGCTGTCATACATTCTAATTGATGCGTAATTACAGCAGACATGCTAGAACAAGTAGGAATGGTTGTGATACATTCTATTTGATAACGGATACCAAATATGGACAAAGACAACTTACAATCTGAGTACGGACATGGATTCTCCTTGATGCTAATTTGCTCAGGAAGTATGCCACATGTAGTCAAGATATTCAAAATTTGACAAATAAACCGGTTCATATTCAATGTAAACAACTTGAGGCATGCACAGACAAGAGGTTAGTCTATTGTTTCCTGGGCTCCTGCTGCTCCTGGATTGTTCTATCAGATAGCATCAAGCCTGCTTACCAGATCAATGTTGCACTTCACAAAAGGATATGCCTTAAATACGTTGTGTACTTTTGAGCACCAATCGACACATGGAGTGGCACCATCTGCCAGCCTTAGAGTCACTCTTTTAAGCATTAGAGCACAATTAAATATCACTTTCACGAAATCAAACTCGTGATCTTCCCCATCAATGCCTCCTATTTCCACGGTTTCAAGATCAGCCAAGGAGATAGTTTGTGTTCTCCAGTCCTTAGGCTCATCACAGAGACAATTTATCGGGCATGCATCTTTCACCTACAACAGGTGTGAGTACGACAGTATATTATAGATGTTTCACTATTGAGACCATAGATCAAGAATGTACCTATAATTTTTTTTCTGTTGAGCATTACGGTATGCATTCCAAATGTATGACCACAACGATAAATTTACCTCTGATCTTAGTAGGATGATCTTAAGGTTACGTATAGTTGTACGAATCTGATCCATCCCAAGGAGACGCAACACTAATGCTCCGAACCCATGCCTGGTTCTGAGATGCAGGTCCAAACAAGAGAAGTTGGTGAACATATGTTTATGTATCTCGGACTCGAAGCGGAGCTCTGCATTTCGAGAATTAAATGAATCCTGCAAAATCAATTCAACAACACGTTACAAACAAATCGAATTTAGCGGGCAATTCTGGTAACTTAAGCTTAGGATAACATGAACATACTTGGACACACATGTGCAGGGAAAGGAGATGGACGATGGGGTGCTGCGAAGATGTGTTTTTTCCAGAGTCCATCTGCAAGTGCCTCTCTGTCGTGTTTAAGCAGACCTCCCGGAGGCCCCAAAGACCAAGTCTGTAGAACGCCCTTTTATACGAGCAATGCCACGAGACCTTCTCCACCATTGGTGCTAAGACGGAGACCCCGAGGTGGCCGCCAGCATGGAAGTGCGCTACCAATTGCTTAAGCATGGGGGCCTCGACGTCGATACGGGCTGTCCACGTATTCCGGCCCTTTACAACAAGTTCCTGCAGCGACTGTGAGTGCATTGTGAGTTTGTCCATGCCTACCAAACCAGTGGTGTTCACCGTGAGAAAGCGTAGGCAGGGGCAGCGCGGGATCAACGCGGCTAGGTCGACATGGCAGCCCGAGAGGGAGAGTCTCTTCAGTGAGAGGAACCGAGCACTAGCTCGTGGCGGGGCAAAGCGGAGGTACCCCGCATGCAGGTCAATGGAGGTGGCGCGGTCCAAGCGGGGCAGGTCCACGTCTAGACAATGGTCCTGCAGGTTCTGCAGGAGGGTGAAGCGCAGCTCCACTGGTGCGAGCCTTGCGGCGGCACGGAGCAACGAGGAGACACTCGAGGAGGTGAGCATGCCTTCTTGCCAGGGGAAGCTCAAGGGAATGTCGTCTTGCCAGGGGACGCTGATGTCGAGGAGGAGGCGGTGGAACACCCCGGGACGAGCAGCACGCTGGAGCGCGGCCTCGAGCGAGCCGAATGGGACATCATGGAGGATGACGGCGACTTTGGGGAGGTGGGTCCAGAAGCCATGCCACCGGCGGGCAAGGATGCACGTGCGCACGGCGGCGCCGGCACAGCTGAGGCGCTGCAGGACCTGGAGGAGCAGATCATCCGAGAGGGTGCTAATGAGGTCTGGTGAATCGCAGGAACCATGGCGTGGTCCATTGTCCAACTCCGACTTCTCCATGGAAAACCCCAATGCGATACCTACAACTGAATTATTTGAGAGAGATATAACTCACGGGGCAATAGTTAGTTAACTAGTTGCAATACGTTGCGATCTACTCTTATACTGCCTTGATTTGCTTCCAAAATCCATAACAGTTTGAAAGTATATTTTGTTATCCTATTCGTAGATACTTTGCCTTCAAATTTGGTCAAATTTTATACCGTGTGACTTCAAACAAAATTGATAGGAATGAATTTGTTTTCTTTTTCTAGGAAACATGAGTCTAGGGCTCTACCAAAGATAAAAGCAATTATTGTGTAGACCTACAGGAAATATGCGAACCATGAATAACATGAAAGTAAATGTTGCTTCTAGGAATATGCTAATCATGTAAGCACAGAGCTGCTAACCAGAAATAAGATCAATGTTGCCTTCCACATATGAATACTCCCGGAAGATGATGTTTGCTATTGTGCACCAATCATCACTTGGCAAGTCCTGATCTAGCAGCCTCACTGTCACACTTTTAAGCATCGGCGCACATCTAAATACCACTCTCAATAAATCAAGCTCATGATCCTCCCCTTCAAAACCTTCGATTTCAACCTTTTCAAGATTATTCAAGGAGACAATTTGGGTTTTCCAGCCCTTTGGGTCATCACAAGGGCAATTAATTAAGTGGACACGCTTCTTTCACCTAATAATGAAGATAAATGTAAATCACGTCAATGCATTATAGATGATCCCCTTAGATGTTCATTGAGAAAGTACAAGATGCATATATTCCATATATATTAGCACGGTGATAAATTACCTCCGATCTCAGTAGGACGATCTTAAGGTTTCGTATATCTGCAAGACGAAGACCATGATAATGTATGCCAAGGAGACGCAACACAAATGCGCCAACCATGTGCCCTCTTGTTGTGAGATGTAGATTCAAAGCAGAGAAGTGGGTGCCCATATATGGCTAAATATCTCTGTGGCAAAGCGGCGCTCTGCATCTAATAGAGAAAATTTTGAATCCTGCAAAAATCAATTCAGGAAGACATCGTCATGGATATGTTCAATTTGGTCGGTAGTCTGTAAATTGGGCAGGACAGGAGACATACTTTGGGAGACATGTGCACAGACAAGACCTCGACCGGAGTGAGCACCCCCGCTCCGTGTCTCTCCGGCGACTCTAAGCCCACCTCCAGGAGGTCCAGGTGCCAAAGACCAAGCGCATGGGTAAACCAGCTGGGGTACGTGCACCTCAAGGAGACCTTCTCCACCATTGGTGCCAAGATGGTGCTCCCAAACTTGTCATGAAGGGACCGTGTAGTCAATTGCATAAGCAACCTTGCATGTACACGGCCTTGAAGCGGCTTCCGGCGCTCCACGAGGACCTCTTGCAGCGATGCCGAATGGACGGTGAAGGCGTCCATCGTGAGCACGCGCAGGTGCGGGCAGCACGGGATCAAGGCGGTGAGGTCGAGGTAGCAGCCGGAGAGAGTCAGCCTCTCGAGCAACGGTACCCTGCAGAGTGGGCTACCTCGAGGTCCAGCGACACCCCGTGCATCTCGATTGAGGTGGCGCGGTAAAAACGGGGCAGCCGTATGCTGGGAAGGCCCCGCGCCCACTGCGTGAGGGTGAAGCGGAGCTCCACGGGCGCGAGCGCCGCGGCGGCACAGAGCACGGAGGAGACGCTGTCGGCGGACAGCCTGCTGCCCTCCTCCGGGACACGGATGTCGAGGAGGCGCACCCCTTGGCCGGCGGCGCGGCGGAGCGCGGCCTCGAGCGAGTCAAGCGGGACGTCGTTGAGGGTGACGTCGACCACGGGGAGGCCGGAGCAGACGCGGCGCCACTGACGGGAGAGGACGCTGGTGCGCGCAGCCGCGCGGGCGCAGCCGAGGCGGAGGAGGACCAGGTGGAGCAGATCGTCCGGTAGAGAGCTGATGCGGTCGGCTGCTCCGGTCTCGTCCATGGGAAACCCTAATACGATTGCATGCATGTGATGCACGGGAGATATTGGGGGGCTGGGGAGGAAAACGAGAGAAAGCGAACACCGAAACTGGGTGCCGAGCCGGCCTCTTCTCTCCTTTTTTTTTTCGTTTTCCTTTTTACATAGAGCCGGACTCCTCGTTCTAGCCTCACGCTTAGAGCAATGCTAATAGATAAGTTTGAAGTCGTTGTCGACACCTTCTACTCGCATTATAGGAAGTTCCTTCTTCCCAGTCTATTAATACCTACTTCATTAAAAAATAATGACAGATAATAAATGAAATATAATTCCTATATGTGGCCTCCATTGTCATTTTTCTACTGTGTCAAGTACCTCATGGCCTCATGGTTAGCACATGATGATAGTCCTAAGAATAAATTTACGAGTTCCTATTTTCCTATGACCATTGTGCAACTTGGACTACAAAGACCCAAGTCGAAGCAAGCCCAGATTCCTGGTCTACGGAGTGGTCCGGACGTGATTTCTTTCGCAAACCGGAGATAAAAGTGGGGGAGGTTTGCGGGAGTCCGGACCGCACCCAAGCCTGCTTTGGACCGTCCTAGCCCACCAAAAACTCGTCACCTGCCCCTCCCGCGCTTTCCTTCCGATGCACACGCCGCATTCATGCCGGCCCAAAGCACGTGAAGGCCGGCATTGATGTGGCGATGTGACCGGAGGGAGGGCGGTGCTGACCGACGCGTCCTCTTGGCAGCCGCCGCTTCAATGCGTACACAGGATCCCGAGGAACCAACTCCGGCCGATATGCCGCATTGAAGCGGCTGACCGGCCCTTTGCATGACCTGGCCGCGGCTATTTAAGCCGCGTTCTGGCGCCGTCGAGTTAAAAGTGGGGGAGATTTGCGGGAGTCCGGACCGCACCCAAGACTGCTTTGGACCGTCCTAGCCCACCAAAAACCCGTCACCTGCCCCTCCCGCGCTTTCCTTCCAATGCACACGCCGCATTCATGCCGGCCCAAAGCACGCGGAGGCCGGCATTGATGTGGCGATGTGACCGGAGGGAGGGAGGGCGGTGCTGACCGACGCGTCCTCTTGGCAGCCGCCGCTTCAATGCGTACACAGGCTCCCGAGGAACCAACTCCGGTCGATATGCCGCATTGAAGCGGCTGACCGGCCCTTTGCATGACCTGGCCGCGGCTATTTAAGCCGCGCTCTGGCGCCGTCCACATCGCATCCTCCTCCGTGCTGCACCCCACTACACATCTCCGATGATGGGCAAGTCCTGGGCGTCCGCGCCGGCAGGCGGTTCTGGGACGGGATCTGGCGGCTCGTGGAGATGCTGCCCTCGGACTCCGAGGTCGTGTCGGCTGGCGGCGACTCGACGCGGGAGGAGATCGTCATCTCCTCTGGCGACGAGGAGGACCAGCCGCCGCCGCAGTCCGTGCCAACGATGTCGGGCTAGGTCTACACCGGCATCGACGCGGAGTTCGAGGAGCAGATGGAGCTGATGCTCTGTCGCTCCGTCATCCATACCAACGGCCCGGGTTGGCCACCGGGAGCGCTCCTCCCCGTGAAGCCGAAGCCGGCATCCCCTTCACGCTCTCCGCGCCGCACAGCAGCGGTGTCCAAATCGAACGTCGTGATAAGTTTCCAATGTATCTATAATTTTATTATTCCATGTTATTATATTATCAATCTTGGATGTTTTATATACATTTCGAAGCAACTTTATATCATTTCTGGGACTAACCTATTAACTTAGTGCCCAGTGCCGGTTGCTGTCTTTTTTTTGCTTGTTTTTGACTTTGCAAAATATCAGTACCAAACGAAGTCCAAATGCCATGAAACTTTTTGGAGATTTTTTTCTATCAATAAGAGACCCTGGAAGTTTCTGGAGGCCACGAGATGGAGGAGTGACCCACTAAGCACCAGGGCGCGCCAGGAGTATATAATATATACCAGAGTATAGTTTAGGTAGTATATATACTACTTTAGGTAGTATATATACTATTGGCATAGCGCTAGGAGTATATATATCGGAGTATACTTTAGGTAGTATATATACTACTAAAATATTCAAATAGTATATATATACACTATTTTTTATAGTATGTATCATATTTTGAGCATACTCCATTTTAATACGTACGTATTTCACAAATACAATAAAACCTATGAGCTCTTGCAATTTTTTATATGACTGACTTTGAAATATCTTAGATGTAGTATATAAACATACTAAAAAAATAAAGTAATATGTATAATACCATACACACACACACACACTATAATTTATGCTATGAATCAAAAGAAACTTTTGGTAAGATAAATAACTTAAATTTAGCATAATTGTTTTGTTGATATAGGTTCCGTAGGACAAAGAATACAATAACTAATAATTAGCAATGTTTTTGTGTAACTTATTATGCCAACTAAGTGCAAAACATCATACTTGTTTAGGTTGTACTCTGATGAAATAATATGTTTAAACGAATATAAAAGTTTAGTATAAAATATATGTATTTTTGATTTCGTCCCGGGGCCAAAATATGTTTCGACCGGCCCTACCTTGAAATAAAGTACATCCTTCGCTACCACCGCCTCCAGGTGCCCCTCGTTGCTGGCCTCGTCGCGCTCCGCGGCAGTATGTCATGCCACTCGGCGTGGGAGTCCGTGCGCGCGCGGACACTCGCAGCACCCCGACAACCCCATCCGCGTCGTCGTCATATGCGTTGGTGGTTCGCACGCCGTTGTGTACCAGCCAGTCGGCAAGGACGCAGCGGTGTGCTCGGCTCGTTCAAAGATAAGATGCATCAAGTTCGGGAGTTTCTGGTTGACAGGTGCGTCAAGATGGCCCGTCTCGGCGCGGCGGAGGTGAAGCAGAAGCTGACCGGCAAGTGGGGGCTTCATGTGACGCGGCCTGCTGAGCTGAACAACCTGTTCATGCGTGTGCACGGGAACATCGATAATATCCCTGGAGCCGTGTCAGGGAAGATACCGATCAGGGTGGATTCGGAGGATGGGGGCATCTGCCTAAGGCCATCGAGGGCGTCAGCATTGAGTGTAGGAGATATGCCCTAGAGGCAATAATAAATGTTATTGATTATCTCCCTGTTCATAATTATGTTTATGTTCCATGCTATAACTGCTGTGGTTTCCGAGCCCGTATATCCATAAAGGCTCTCGGGAGAACCCATATGCACGTGTGGAATAATAAATGGTAAAATGTATTCCTAGTCGTGCCTCTAATACTAGCTCAAGTGTTGCATGATGATTATGTTTTCTCAATCATGGGCATGTCTATGCCAAGCAACTTTGAGGGCACAATGTCAGGAAGGACATTTGTGTTGAATCGACCCGAATTGATGTTATGCTATGAGATACATTCGTCACAAGTTAATGGTTTATAACACAGAGATAGTTAATGTTTGCATAATTCCTTAGACCATGAGAGTATCGAGTTTCTTCATGCTTGCTTCATGAACTTTGGGGTTTGTTAAACGTTATCCGTAACTGGATGCTATTACAGCGGCTTACGGGTTCATGGGAAAGTATGTTAAGTAACTTGATAGCTCGAGATTGGGATTTGCTCCTCCGACGATGGAGAGATATACTCGGGCCCTCTCGGTGTTATGGTGTCCATCATCGTCTGGCCAGACACTTTGTGATTTGATCACGGGGATGCCGGAACACGAAACGAGAAAAGAGAACAAAACCGGTAACGAGGTAACTTGCATAGTGGAAAAAGTGTTGGCCCATGGGGATGCAATAAATCTCACCTCAGGTGTTTGTGATATATCGTGAAGCAACAGGAATAGCTCACCGCAACTGGAGGTTCACTCGAATATTCATTCGTGTGGGTATAGGGGTCAATATGGGTGTCCACGGCTCCGATGTTGATCATTGATCGGAAGGGGTTCCAGGTCATGTCTATACTTCACCGAACCTATAGGGTCACACGCTTAAGGGTCATCTATCTGCTGAATACTAGACAGGGAGTCTGAGAGAAAATCACCGAAAAAGTTTCGGACAGCGGAAATGTTCCGCAGAGAGAGGTCACCGGATGAGTTCCGGTGAAACTGAAAAGTTGTTTCAGGGGATACCATAAAGTCAAATTGGTTTCGGTACATGCCTGATAATTCTTGGAGGGTGCCAGAATCATTCTGGAAGCTTTCTGGAATTTTCTGGGATAATAACCGGATATGCTCCGGAGCTGCCAGAACCACTTCAGATGCTTTTCGCAGATGAAAATCACTAAACCGGAATTGTTTCGGAACGCGTTGAAAATAATTTTGGTGGGTACTGGAAATGTTCTAAGCCCACACAAATATTTTCAGTTCGAACGGACGCTGAAAAATGTCGTCGTGAATACTGAAAATCAGCTTTATGGCTACTTTATGGAAAGCCACCTTTTGGGGCTTTGCTCCAAAAGATCTTGGGGATGACATGGATGGATAGGAGCCATTTTTTTGGCCCCTCATGGGGGTGTGGCCGGCCATATGGGGTATCCCCCTTGGGGACCCTCTTGTTCATTGGTTTCACTCCTAGGTCCTTGTGGAAGGACTTCATTCATGTGCATTTTGGGTTTTTGTGTGAAACTACCCTACCCCTTGGGATTTCCTATAAATAGAGGTGGAGGGGCAGCCCTCCACACACATCCCTTCTCACATACAAGTGCCATGCATGATCTGACTTCTCTCTCCCTCCCAGCGAAATAGTTTCGTAGAGCCGAAAGGCTGCCTGGGTTCCGGTGGGAACTAGTTTTGGACGGCGAAGCCCTGCCGGATAGATGACACCGTATGTGTGCACCTCTGTAGAGAGATCGTAGTTTCGGTCTTAGTTCGTGAGTGCCTCCCGAAGGGCTGTCCGTGTGACCGTCCGAGTTTCGAAGGTCCTCCCGAAGGGCTGTCCGAGTGACCGTTCGAGTTTCGAAGGTCCTCCCGAAGGGCTGTCTGCGACACCGTCCGGGGGGCTATTCGACCGCCTTCCGGAGGGCTGTCTGAGGAGCAGATGAGGGTATACATCCTCGCGGTTGGGAGGTTGTAAATCCTAGCTGCGGGGATCTGCACCGCCGATCGTCATCGACTCTACTTCCCGCTGCGCTACGAGTCGGTAACGAAAAAGATCAAACCTTGTATGCAGTCTCCATAGTGGTCCTGGGCTGGTGCATAGGTCAGAATTTTTTTGTTTTCTGCAGCGTTACCCTACATTGAGTACATGGCGTGGATGGCGCTCGGCCTAGAGATGCGCCTCGCGCCGATGCCGGCGAGCGTGGACGCCCCGGACTGGGGCGACCACGACCTCACCTGCAACGAATGACTCTACGCGATGCGCAACGCCTATTTGTGCTTCGACATCGCCACCCGCTGCCTCGCCAAGCTCCGCACCCACATCGGTTGATCCACTCCGCCTCTTCCATTGATTGCCGCTCAGTTACCTAATGATTTATAGCTGGGCATACTTCAATGAGATGATTTGAACTTGGCTACCCCTGAGTCGATGCAATTCGGTTGGAAACTTACCCGATGCGATGTGTTCATTTTGTAGTTGTCGTCTGCACAATCTGAACTTGTTATCGTTTCAGTTCCATTCTTGCATATGCACTAATTTTGTTATATTCAGTTAGTGGATCCGTGTTGAAAAATTAGATCTACCTACGTATGCTGCTTGATTATTTTTCTATTGTGCCCAAGTTGTTCGTGTTTTTCTATGATCCTTGTGTGTTGCTATATGTTCCTATCAGTCACCTCTCACCTGGGAATTTGATCATGATGTTGTTCAATTTAGTTTCAAGTTTTCAACTACCTTAGTGATGCATACTTGGCTGATGAACAAGCAATCACTTTGATCTAATCTAGTTATTCATTTGCATGGTCTGAACTTGGCTGCACACACCATTTTTCTGGATTATATGTATGTATGAGGTGATGTTGTTGAAGGAAATATGCCCTAGAGGCAATAATAAAGTTGTTATTTATATTTTCTTATATCATGATAAATGTTTATTATTCATGCTAGAATTGTATTAACCGGAAACTTAGTACATGTGTGAATACATAGACAAACAGAGTGTCACTAGTACGCTCTACTTGACTAGCTCGTTAATCAAAGATGGTTAAGTTTCCTAGCCATAGACATGAGTTGTCATTTGATTAACGGGATCACATCATTAGAGAATGATGCGATTGACATGACCCATCCGTTAGTTTAGCACTATGATCATTTAGTTTGTTGCTATTGCTTTCTTCATGACTTATACATGTTCCTATAACTATGAGATTATGCAACTCCCGAATACCGGAGGAACACTTAGTGTGTTATCAAACGTCACAACGTAACTGGGTGATTATAAAGATGCTCTACAGGTGTCTTCGATGGTGTTTGTTGAGTTGGCATAGATCGAGATTAGGATTTGTCACTCCGATTGTCGGAGAGGTATCTCTGGCCCCTCTCGGTAATGCACATCACTATAAGCCTTGCAAGCAAAGTGACTAATAAGTTAGTTACAGGATGATGCATTAAGGAACGAGTAAAGAGACTTGCCGGTAACAAGATTGAACTAGGTATTGAGATACCGACGATAGAATCTCGGGCAAGTAACATACCGATGACAAAGGGAACAACGTATGTTGTTATGCGGTTTGACCGATAAAGATCTTCGTAGAATATGTGGGAGCCAATATGAGCATCCAGGTTCCGCTATTGGTTATCGACCGGAGATGAGTCTCAGTCATGTCTACATAGTTCTCGAACCCGTAGGGTCCGCACGCTTAACGTTCGATGATGATCGGTATTATGAGTTTATGTGTTTTGATGTACCGATGATTGTTTGGAGTCCCGGATGTGATCACGGACATGACGAAGAGTCTCGAAATGGTCGTGACATAAAGATTGATATATTGAAAGGCTATGTTTGGACACCGGAAAGGTTTCAGATAGGTTCGGGCATTTTTCGGAGTACCGGGGGGTTACCGGAACCCCCCGGGGAGTTAATGGGCCTACATGGGCCATGGTGGAAGAGAGGAGGAGGAGGCCAGGTGTGGCGCCCGCCCCCCTAGGCCCAATCCGAATTGGGGTAGGGTTTGGGGGGGGGGGGCCTTTCCTTCTCTCCCTCTTCCTCTTCCTTCTTCTCCTACTCCAACTAGGGAAGGGGGGAAACCTACTCCTACTAGGAGTAGGAATCCCCCCCTTGGGCGCGCCCCATGAGGCCGGCCCTCCCCCTCCTCCACTCCTTTATATACGGGGGACGGGGGCACCCCATAGACACACAAGTTGATTGTTTTAGCCGTGTGCGGTGCACTCCTCCACAGATTTCCACCTCGGTCATATCGTTATAGTGCTTAGGCGAAGCCCTGCGTCGGTAACTTCATCAACACCGTCATCACGCCGTCGTGCTGACGAATCTCTCCCTCGGCCTTAGCTGGATCAAGAGTTCGAGGGACGTCACCGAGCTGAACGTGTGCAGATTGCGGAGGTGCCGTGCGTTCGGTACTTGATCGGTTGGATCGCGAAGATGTTCGACTACATCAACCGCGTTACTTAACGCTTCCGCTTTCAGTCTACGAGGGTACGTGGACACACTCTCCCGCTCGTTGTTATGCATCACATAGATAGATCTTGCGTGATCGTAGGTAAATTTTTTAAAATACTGCGTTTCCCAACAGTTGTTTTTATTGTTTTAATTATGTGTGTGTTTATTTGGAATTCTTTGATTGAGCTTGCATAGCCCCTGGGATTTGTTGGAGATCGGAGTAAAATTTGCATGCAGGTTGGGTTCCTTAAGAAGGGATATTTCAGCTGTATATTAACTATTGTAGCTACACTCACGAGTAGTATTTGTTGTATAGACATCCAGTTAATTCTTCAGAGACAATAGAGACGTTGCGACAGTACTAGTCAAATACACTATCCACTGACTGGTGCAGTAAATGTCACTCTAGCTGTTAATTTGCAGAATCTTGCAAGACAAACTATAGGCGTGAGTAAAGGAAACCAGAACATGTGCCTTCAAATTTTCTGTTCATGTACACCAACCATGCATTTGGTACAGGGATTTGTTTCTCCATTCATTTCTCTGTCATTGTTCTTCTGCGTCGGCCGATATTGTTGGGTTGTAGAATGTGATGTTTCTCCCATGCTGTGATGTGGGCGTTGTCTGTTTTTCTTGTTTGAGGGCTTTGTTTTTTCATTCATTTGTCCCCCCGTTGTTGTTCTTGTGTGTCGACTGGTGCCATTGTGCTGGAGATATTTTTTTCGTGATGGTATGCCTCTTCCTTCTGCTGGGGGGAGGAGGTTGGGTTTGCTATGTGTTCCCTCCTTTGGTTGGGGTTATTTATTCATTTATATATCATCTAAAGTCATTGGGTAATGTAAGCTCCTAGCAGTTGATCAAATGTTTGTGCGCGTAAAAGCTAGCAGAGCTAATGCCTATTGGCTCCTCTGTTCAAGTGTTCATACGTTCTGTTTTCATGGTTGATTTTCTGGTTGACCAGAAGTTGACAACATGACTAGTGTTTTCTTAACTAACTTAAAGCCCAAAGTACAATTCTGAAGTGCCTCGCGATTTACTTAAATAATGGAAGATGGATTTAACTCAGTATTGACCGTATTGCATCCTGGTGTTGATTTTATTCTTGCCTCTGCTGCACTAAGTTTAACTTCAGTCTGATGTTGCAAAAAAGGTGTACTCTGATGACATACGTTAGAACTGACTTTTAGCATAAACTAGAACAGATTTGGGATTCATCTATGCGAATAAACTCCAATGAAAGCATCGAGGAATTTCGCAACAACTACATTTGGTAGGTTGGAAGAGCAGAAGTGTTGAATTCAGTTGTGTCGGTACGTCATGCATAAATTGGTCCTCAACTGAAATGTTCTCCAGATGTGCTTAATTGTATGGTAGCTCTGTTGGTTGCTAAGCTTACCCATTTGTGATAAAATTGGAGGTCTTGAATGCACTTCTTAATATGTAGGATTAGTCACTATGCTTTTCTATTTTCTCAACTGCAATTCGGGTAGTGATCAATTTGTTTCGAGAAATCTGAAATTGACTAGCTCTACATCATCGGAGAATAGTACCTTACCTTTTTGTTGTGAAATGGCCCATCAATTAAGGTTCATTCACTTATCTCAGTATTGTTTTCGGTCATACATGTATTGTATTTTTTCTATTCAGGAGCACGTTTATTCAAGCACAAGTGTTCTACAGTTTTTTTACATAACTTTGCATGCTATCAATATCAAACTCTTTCCCCGCAAAAAATAATACTATCAAACTCTTGGATTTTTTTACTCTGATAGGAGTTGGTTGTTGTGCATAAATAAACTCGATTGTTGAAATAGGTGGAGTGGGTGCCTGTTGTGCTTTCTATTTTTACGCTTCTTCACTAGATCTATATGTTAGACTTGCTAGACTCTTCCTCTGTTATATGAGCATTTCAACAAAACTATTTCTCGAGGATGTTACTCATATATGTTTTTATCTCTCAGTTTGTAGCCTCTGAAAGAACCCCC
Organism: Triticum aestivum; assembly: GCF_018294505.1. Lineage (NCBI taxonomy): Eukaryota > Viridiplantae > Streptophyta > Magnoliopsida > Poales > Poaceae > Triticum > Triticum aestivum. The sequence goes on from NC_057811.1 coordinate 477,469,779, forward strand.
TTGGCTTATTATCATATTTTACCTCTTTGGCTGTTATTTGACAAACATGTGAAATGCTCCAAATCTCTGACTTAGCTGAGTGTGTATACAGAGGTACTCCAAGTTAGAGGTGATCTCTTCAGATTATTGCACTTGATCTGTGTATTGCTCTTTATTGCCGGTGGGTAAACTGTGTTATCTCTACCACATGCCATCTGATTATATGAGATCTCCGATAACATTATGTTTTCTATTTCGTTCTACTACATGTTGCACTTCGTAAGCAGTGGCTTCTGATAGAACATCATTAATTTGCCCTGCAGGTCTTGGTTCGATCTGAAACATGAGTCGTAATGGAAAAGTGCCATTTTTCTAGAATCAGTTCCCATGTCCAAAACATTAGCACTATCTTTATGTGACATGCAGAAGCAAATTTGGATCTTGTAATTTTTTGGAGAAACATTGCTGGTTTGAAATCTTTTTTTATGCTCTATAATTTTTTGTGCTAACTGTGAGAGGAAATCAAAATCCAGGCAATGTTATGTAATGATGGTTAGTTGCTAACTCAATCCTGACAGTGGGAGTGGGCTGCATTTCACTTCCTGATTTTGTCCTATAACAAAGCATTAACATTTTCTAATTTTTTTTCTTCTTTCATAATCACCCTGATGCCCAAAAAAAATATTTGGCGTGTGAGTATTTATGTTCCTTTGATAATTAATCTGAACCACATCTAAGCATGGAAATAAGAACCCAACGTTTTGGTGTCACCTTCCTATGTACTCCCTCCGCTCGGAAATACTTGACGTGGTTTTAGTTCACGTCAAGTATTTCCGAATGGAGGGAGTAATATGTGTTCCAGTTTGCACATTCTTTTCTCTGTTTACGGACGTGTTAAGGTTTTGCTTCGTGCTGTTGTGTTAACGTTTTGCAAACAAGATGTTCATTTTTCCTAGGTTGATTCCCTTTCTATTTACTTGCCTGCCGTTGATAAATTAGCAGCAGAGCTATTCCATTCACCGGCCAGCAAAAAAGAAGCACGAGCGTGGTTTTGGGATATCATAGAGCTAAATTTGATTTATATCTGCAATGTTCATCGACGTTTACATCAAGTGTGCGCGTGGCGATCTTTCTGTTAAGTCGGTGTGTTTGAAAGAGTGTTGTTTTGTAAGGATGCGGAGGTCAGGATGTGTGCTTGCGTGCATCTGTACCTGTTTCCATGAATATCAATGCATTGTTCAGAGTCGAAGGCCTTTGACGGCGCGACAAAGCGTGCACAATGCTTCTAGTAGAAGCTAATGGTGGCAGCACAGTTTGATTAAACCTGTCGACCTCCATATAAATCTGCAATTCCTGTGCAGTTCGACGCCATTGTTAGCCTGGATGCACGCCTCAGCTTCTGCATGCAGTGCATCCTGTGCGTGAGCTAGGTGACCTGCAGACTATGTTGAGGCCATTAGTAAGAAGGCCAGCCCTGATGTCCTGATGCGGGTTTCATCGGACGTATAAATAAAACTGGTATTGTTGAGTATATTGATTATTAAAAAAGAAGGGATAGACTAGGATTTATTCTGTCTTGTCTTGTATTCTAAGTAGATCATTGTATTTCTATATATATGTCCACGAGGCTCAAGTAATGGAACAACTATTCCACCAATCCCTCTATATCCCTTCTAACATGGTATCAGCCCAATCGATCATAAACCCTAGCCGCCGCCGATTCCGCACCCGCGCGCCGTCTCCGGGGTGGTCGGCCTCCATGACCGCCGCCGGGGGCCGCGCCGCCCGTACCTATGGTTCGTTCGCCGGTTGTGTTGACCGGGTGCAGAGTCTTTTGGCCGAGCCCTTGCTTCGGATTTTTCTCTCTCCCGCCGGTCATCTTGATCGGTGTATTTTTTTTTGGTTTTCCGATCTATACTCGATCTATTTGCGTCACCCGCCGCCGTCGTCGACCTCCATGCGCCTCTACTCTGACACCGGCTCGACCGGCCGGCCACTCCACCGATCCGGCGGCCTCGCGCAACAGGCGGCCCCTAAGGGCCGTCGTCCGCGTGTCTGCCCGCCCATCGCCCCGACCCGGCGGCCTCGCGCGACAGTCAGCCCCTCACGGCCGTCGTTCGCGCGTCGGCCCGCTCGCTGATCTTTGCCGGCCATCACCGCCCTGTCCCTGAGTTCAGCGCGCCCCTCCGCCGATCGAGCAACAGGCTGCCGCTGCGTCGCCCCGTCGGGCCGCAGCGCCGCCGCCCCGTGGTCCTCCCCGTGGCTGCACCGGTCCGCGCCGCCGCTGCGTCGCCCCTTCGGGTCGTAGTGCCGCGGCACGTGATCCCCTCCGCCATCCTGAGGCCGTTCCCGTGGTTGCACACATCCGCGCGCTGCCGCTGCGTCGCCTTCGGGCCGTAGTGCCGTGGCCCGCAGTCAACGGCCGCCCTGAGGCCGTCCGCTCCAGGCCGTCCCCGAGGCTGCACCGACCCTCGCGATGCCGCTGTGTCGCCCCGTCGGACCGTAGCGAGCGTGGCACGCGGTCCCTGCAACCGCCCTGAGGTCTTCCCCGCCGTCGCCCGACCCACGGATTGCCGCGGCGTCGCCCCTCCGGGTCGTAGCGTCGCGGCGCACGGTCCACTCCGTCGTCCTCGCGCGTCGACTTCTACGTGGTATGTGTCGCGCCGCCTCCCTAGGCGCGGGAACACCATCGTCCACGCTGGTCTTCGTCACGCTATCGGGTTCTTCCTCGCCTACTCCGAGCACTGTCGCGCGTGCTTCTGACCTAGCCGTCGCCGCCGCCTCCACTCTTCTTCCCGGTCCACGGCGACTACCTCGACACCGGCCACCCCGACTCGACATCGACCACGGCGTACCTCGCACGGCTACCTCAACAACGGCTACACCACCCTACGCTCTCGACTACATCGACATCGGCACAAAGGGATACCACCTTGCTTGAGCAACCTCGTCGGTTTTCACTCCAGCCACGACTTCCGCGATGCGTCGACCGTTACGAATGTGGGGGGTGTCCGTCGGCTTGCCTTCGGATTCTTCTCCAGTCTCACCGTCTGCGTCGCTACCGTTGTGACTGCGGGGGCATGTTGAGTATATTGATTATTAGGAAAGAAGAGATAGACTAGGATTTGTTCTGGCTTGTCTTGTACTCCATGTAGATCATTGTACTCCTATATATATGCTCACGAGGCTCAAGCAATAGAACAACTATTCCACCAATCCCTCTCTATCCCTTCTAACAGGTATCACTGAGTGATGTATCTCTTTCAGCAATTAAAATGTAAAAACAGTTGTTCAATGTACAATTATGTTTTGTTAATTTTAGCAATAAATGTTGGGAATAAGCCGTGACCTGGCCACGGTAGCGACCGGCCTGCGTGTGCCAGGTCGAGTCCGGCGCGGTGTAGACCGGCGTAGGAGCGTCGGGTCCGCGGGCCTGGGCCAGGTCGTAGGCATGTGTGTGTCTGGGCATGGTCTGACTATTACTCCCTCCTTTCCGGTTTATAGGGCTCAATTCAAAAATCTCACCAACCAAGGTAGATGGTGAGTTGTGAAATACTTTTTGTAATTTGCAAAAGCACTCAATTAATTCTCTTGTTTCCCTCAAAAAATTATGTTTACCAATATATTAATTGCAATGCATGCATGCATAAAGTACATGCATTGATCAATTTTCTCTTAATACTTACATGCAATTATTTAATGCACTTTAGAATCTGAAATTGTGATGGTGAACAACCAAATTGAGCCTTATAAAATAAAATAAACTAAGATTTTGATATAAGCCACATAATCCGGAAAGGAGGGAGTACATGGGCATGATCCGACTAGTGTATGGCCATTATCTGGGGCGTGTCCAGTGTGCGTGGTGGTGCGTGCGTTTGGCTCACGTCCGAGTCCATCACAGTAGTGGCAGGCTGTTAGCGCTCGGGTCGTGGCGATCTGTTGCGAGTGCCGCGTCGTGCGCATGAGCGTGTCGTGGGCATGCGGATCGCGGCTGTGCATGCAGCAGGGCGGAGTGGGCTGCGTCTTGGCATAGAGCCGGCCTCTTCTCTCTCTTCTTATGGTAGTATATACTGTATTTACATAATAATGCAAATCGTGTTGAAATATTTTGGATGTCCACGGTGGCATGTTTAGACAAAGGCTATCACGGAGTGAGAGCGCGTTGCGGCGGACGAGTCGAAGACCGTGAGGTACAGGTAGTCACCCCTATCCATCAACGGACTCCTCGTTCTATCCTCACGCTTAGAGCGGGGCTTCTCATGCAGGTCGACGCAACTTGTTTGTGCTACCATCCTCAGGTTCTACACAATGCCCGATGAATTAGATGCACGGTTCAAATAAATCGACCGGGATCCAGCTACCGACACACATGCGCACAGTTATCCAGAGAGACATCCGCAAAAAGGAAAATATCCAGAGGGAGATGATTATTGGACAATGATCGCCGCAGTCTTTGTACTACGAAATCTGGCTCTGATTCTGAAACTTGTTACGAATGTGAAGCCTTCACACTGCTATTAGCTAGGAACCTCTCACGGATGAACCTTTTTTTTCGAAAAAGATCAGATCTATTATAAAGATTCATGGAAAGTACAAAATAGCTCAAATATAATAAAAATTACATCGAGATCCATGGACCATCGAACGATCATTGCCGCCGCCAGAACGAGCCGCCGACGTGCTGTTGTCGCTGCTCTCATACGGAAGCCGGCCTGACCTTGTCGATGATGACCGGGAAGTCTTCGTGCACGTGTGCCCTGAAGGACCAGCGCCCCGGAGTCGGAGTCGGAGTCATCGCTGTTGAATCCTTAAATTGATCTGAAGAACCTGACACCAAATAGCGTTGTTGCATCCAAAATGAGAAATCCTAACCTCACCGCCCCAAGGAGCTGGCAGAAATCTACGCCGGAGCTCCGTCTAATCCGTCCCAACGGACGAATTTGAGGATGAACCCCCTAGTTTTTCAGCTCTTAGTGCTAGTAATAAATAAGTTTGAAGATGTTGTCAAACCACTATTCATGGGTGTGTATGTGTCTTCATCAGTTCGAATCGACACCTTCTATTCGCAGTCTAGGAAGCTCCTTTTTCCCAGTTTATTAATACCTACTTCATTCAAAAATAATGACACATAATAAATAAATATAATTCCTATATGTGGCCTCCATTGTCAAACAAATTCCTTGTCAAGTACCTCATGGTTAGCACATGATGATAGCTCTAAGAATAAATTACGAGTTCCTAATACCCTATGACCATCGTGCAACTTGAACTACAAAGACCCAAATTGAAGCTAGCCCAGTTTCTTGGGCGTAGTCGACTATTCGAAGAGTCATGGAGAGTTGGGTGGTGATGCGCAGGGACCTCCATGTGTGGGCCGATCTCCGGCAAAATCCGATTAGGTGTGGCACGGTGGCCGGTGTGCGTCGGGCTCTCTACTGGATATGTCACGATTGCCGGTGTGCGTCGGGATCTCTGCTGGATGTGGACCACGGCATCGAGGTGTCGGCCTTCCCCGTGTGTAGTGGCCAGCTGGCGGTGCTATGGTCCCCAACTTGATGGTGGTGACTGCAAACTTCACTGCAATGATTTCCTACGACTCCACGACGACGGTGGTCATCGAAAGGTCTTCGGGAGGGTTCATCTTGCATGATCCGGCGGTTGACTTCGGCGATGAGATATAAATTATGGACGACAACTTGACGTAGAGGGATAGTTGTGCAGTGGCGGCGGTCACATTGCACGTAGCTATTGGGATCGCAAAAGGTGATTACGATAACACATGAGTGACTTCGATAATGGTGCTACTCGAGCAACCGGTCTCGTGTGCCGGGGCTAAAGCCTAGGTCAGACCCGAGTGGTTATACCTGCCAATGGCGATGTTTTTCTTACGTCATTACCTAGTTCAAGATATTGCTTGAATATGCTTAGACTGATTCTTCAAGGCGAACACCTAGATCATGGTCTTGTGGTTAGAACTGGTGATGGTGGCGCTTGAGTGTCGCTCCCTTCCTGAAGGCATTGACGTTGAAGAACCTCGTCGTTCATGTGGTGTCAAGAGATGGCTGGTGCAAATATGGTCATTGTTGTAGTTTGCCAATCGCAAATCTGGTCGCTTTAGGGTTTTTTTCCTCGCATACGCATAACTTTGGCCTTATATGACTTAGCTAATTTCATGTGTGTGTGAGTTGTTGTTGGTTATGTGCATCCTATCTATGCAAGGACCGGCTATGTGCTCATTGTCTTATGTACCTTCTTCATGCTCCATGACGAGTTAATAAAATCCACCCTTTGTCAAAAATTATACAACAATAATACGATAGATAAGAATAGAATGACTGAGGAAATCCTCCCTGCAAGGATCACAGGAACTCGTCTTTGTTCTTTCCTGACACTAGTCAATGTGTACGTGCAATGCACGTTAATTTGGAATATATTAATTGTGTGCGGATATTAAGTAGGATATTTTTGCGTGTTATTATGTGATTAGCATTATATTTGGCATGAAATTAACTACACACTAAATGTGTTGAGCGCTCGACATTGAAGCAGTTTAAGTCGTTGGATTGCCATGATTTGATGGCCAAGATTTATTGGATCTGCCCCTTTGGGTCTTTTTATATTGGTGTAGATAAGATATTTCCATCTTTTAATCCAATTCAAGGAATAACTTCGTATAGAGGCCGAAGTCATTTTTTAAGGAAAGTTATTCCTATTACACTGGCTACACACTAACGATGCTCATGGAGTACCAACGTGCCAAATATTCACGCACATTGACAAATGTCTCTTATGCTACTTGGACTCTTCCACTTATTGAGCAAAACGAAATAGATCTCGCAAAAAAAAAGAACAAAACGAAATAGTGCAAGGAATGATAGACTCACGTAACCAACTTGTACATCACAAGGACTTGACTCCAATTCCAGTAGATCCAAGTCGAGCCACCAGCACAGGGGCACAACTGTCTTTACAAGACCCCACCACGAATAGCGATTTCAAGACCACTATCGTCTGATTTATCACTACTTGGAGGGTGAACGACAAGATTATGTCTTATTTTTACCGTTTATCGTTTGGGCCGACTTATCGCTTTGACAAGCGATTTATCAGGAATCTATCGATAAATCGGGTCTATTCCTAGCACTATGTTTGCAAAAAATATGTTTATTTGTGTTTTGTGGATTTTGTTATGCAGTATGTACTATTGTCCTATTTTATTTGCCATTATACGAGGATTCGAAGGCCAGGAATAAAGGTAGCACTTCTGTCCAATATTATTCTGGTGTTGAATATAACATATTTTAGTGTTGGGAATCTAGAATTTACAAAAAAATGACCGATTTATAGTCGATCGATAAAATTAATTAATTGGCAGATTTTCATTAATCTCTAATTCCCAACTGACCGAGACGCTAACGATAAGCGATATCCTCAACCTTGATTTCAACAATACCGATCCAAGTCGGATTTTGAAATACTCTCTAGCATGCATGACACGAGTTGTCGTCATCATATATTTGGCCAAAACAACTATAATGGGTTTGTTTTCAAGAGAGGCATATGATAAATTCAGGTTGGTACTAGTCTCAAGCTAACAAACTTAGAGCCACATCACATCTTTTCTTCGATTTCTATAAGCCCCAAATATGTTACACTCCATTATTATACTTTTGGCTTCTGGGGCATGATGACACATAGACGTTCCATGTCCTCAATGATTATCAATGACAGGCTAGTTTGTTTTGCTCCAATATCTCATATGAACTACCTGAAATTAAAAAGTAAAACAAACCATGCATGCCCACCTCTCCCAAGTGTCACCCATTTATATGTAAGTGCATTCCAAGTACTAGTCGGTTCCTTCAAGTTTTCCCTGTGGTCATGCATCCTGTGTTGACATTCACACATGGTTTATGATTTTCCTCTTCACAACTCATTATAGCTCCGGCGAGGAAGCACAACATGCATGCTCCTGCATCTTCCGCCAACATGGACCATTGTCACCACAGAAAATCACTTATAATGGCATAACAACAGAACGCACCCTTGACAAAAAAAAAGGATGAAAATAAGGGAAAGCTGGTACCGAAGAAACAATTACAAAGAACATGCTAGATGGAAACGCATCACTCCCCTGCCAAACAAAAAGGATTTCAGTTAGTGCCTTTTTCCGTTGGAGGCAAAGCCTACCGTCATCTTATCTATCTGCCGGTATACATACTACAATAGTGTTATTACAAGATGCAAGTGTCCACCCTATACATGAATTGTTTTTCCTCAACGAAGCACGGTAAAGCAGCTAGGCCTTGCAATCCTCTGGAGTATGCAGGCTTCCACAATGTTATCACAAGCATGGATTACATCGGCTCCCCAACGTACGAGAAACTGATGGATTTTTAGTACTTTGTTGGCTCATTTAATTAGCTTTTCCTCTAGGTGTTGTAACATACACACATCATACATTCAACAAAACAATCTTAGCCCCAAATAATCCCGATGATCAACTATAGCATTGACCATAGGAATGGGCATGGTGTCTCAGTACTAAGCTTGAGACATTTGTTTTGGGACGGAGGAAGTAGATGTAAGAAAACTTGTTCCTTGTGGGGGCGCCGCAGTCCAACATCCAGAGGAAATTAAATTGGTCTGTCTACTACCTATTTATATACTAAAAAACACAATACAAAGCTATTTTTCGAGACACCATGTTGATCAACATAAACGTACCTCAAGAGACCATACCCATTAGATTAGTAACTTAATATATCACATCCGTTAGATCTACATAAACGTACCTCAAGAGACCATACCCATTAGATCTACATACGCGTTTTTTTCCTACCGTGAGAGGCACGGTTTTGCTTTTGCGAGAGGCACAGTCATGCCTCTCGGAAACAGAAAAACGTGTTTTCTATTTATTTTTTACTTTCGCCGGAGGCACGGTTTTGCTTTAGCGAGAGGTACAGTTTTGCTTTCGCCAGAGGCACGACCGTGTTGGGTAATGTAGTATTTCAAAAAATTTCCTACGATCACGCAAGATCTATCTAGGAGAAGCATAGCAACGAGCGGGGAGAGTGTGTCCACGTACCCTCGTAGACCGAAAGCGGAAGCGTTAAGTAACACAGTTGATGTAGTCGAACGTCTTCGCGATCCAACCGATCAAGTACCGAACGCACGACACCTCCGCGATCTGCGCACGTTCAGCTCGGTGACGTCCCTCGAACTCTTGATCCAGCTGAGGCTGAGGGAGAGTTTCGTTAGCACTACAGCGTGGTGACGGTGATGATGAAGTTACCGGCGCAGGGCTTCTCCTAAGCACTACGACGATATGACCGAGGTGTAAAACTGTGGAGGGGGGCTCCGCACACGCTAAAAGATTGTCTTGTGTGCCTTTGGGTGCCCCCTCCCCACGTATATAAAGGAGGGAGGGAGGAGGAGGCCGTCCAGGAGGAGGCGCGCCCAAGGGGGGGTAGTCCTACTCCAAGTAGGATTCGCCCCCCCCCTTCCTACTTCCACAAGGAGAAGGGGGAAGGAGAGGGAGAAGAGAAGGAAAGGGGGGCCGGCCACCCTAGCCCTAGTCCAATTCGGTTTGGGCTAGGGGGGGCCACACCTTCGCCTGCCTCCTCTCTTCCACCACTAGCCCCATGGGGCCCAATAACTTCCCGGGGGGGGGGGGGGTACGTTCCGGTAACCCCCGGTACTCCAAAACTTATCCGAAACGACCCAAACCATTCCGGTGTCCGAACGTAACCTTCCAATATATTATTCTTTATGTCTCGACCATTCCGAGACTCCTTGGCACGTCCGTTATCTCATCCGGGACTCCGAACAACCTTCGGTACATCAAATCACATAAACTCATAATACGAATCGTCATCGAACGTTAAGCGTCTGGACCCTACGGGTTCGAGAACTATGTAGACATGAACGAGACACATCTCCGGTCAATAACCAATAGCGGAACCTGGATGCTCATATTGGCTCCTACATATTCTACGAAGATCTTTATCGGTCAAACCGCATAACAACATACGTTGTTCCCTTTGTCATGGGTATGTTACTTGCCCGAGATTCGATCGTCGATATCACCATACCTAGTTCAATCTCGTTACCGGCAAGTCTCTTTACTCGTTCTGTAATGCATCATCCCGCAACTAACTCATTAGTCACATTGCTTGCAAGGCTTATAGTGATGTGCATTACCGAGAGGGCCTAGAGATACCTCTCTGACATTCGGAGTGACAAATCCTAATCTCGATCTATGCCAACTCAACAAACACCATCGGAGACACCTGTAGAGTATCTTTATAATCACCCAGTTACGTTGTGATGTTTGATAGCACACTAAGTGTTCCTCCGGCATTCGGGAATTGCATAATCTCATAGTCATAAGAACATGTATAAGTCATGAAGAAAGCAATAGCAATAAACTAAACGATCATAGTGCTAAGCTAACGGATGGGTCTTGTCCATCACATCATTCTCTAATGATGTGATCCCGTTCATCACATGACAACACATGTCTATGGCTAGGAAACTTAACCATCTTCGATTAACGAGCTAGTCTAGTAGAGGCATACTAGGGACACTCTGTTTGTCTATGTATTCACACATGTACTAAGTTTCCGGTTAATACAATTCTAGCATGAATAAACATTTATCATGATATAAGGAAATATAAATAACAACTTTATTATTGCCTCTAGGTCATATTTCCTTCAGTCTCCCACTTGCACTAGAGTCAATAATCTAGATTACATTGTAATGATTCTAACACCCATGGAGTCTTGGTGCTGATCATGTTTTGATCGTGAGAGAGGCTTAGTCAATGGGTCTGCAACATTTAGATCCGTATGTATCTTGCAAATCTGTATGTCTCCCTCCTTGACTTGATCGCGGATGGAATTGAAGACTCTCTTGATGTGCTTGGTTCTCTTATGAAATCTGGATTCCTTTGCCAAGGCAATTGCACCAGTATTGTCACAAAAGATTTTCATTGGACCCGATGTACTAGGTATGACACCTAGATCGGATCTGAACTCCTTCATCCAGACTCCTTCATTTGCTGCTTCCGAAGCAGCTATGTACACCGCTTCATACGTAGATCCCGCCACGACGCTCTGCTTGGAACTGCACCAACTTACAGCTCCTCCATTCAATATAAATACGTATCCGGTTTGTGACTTAGAGTCATCCGGATTAGTGTCAAAGCTTGCATTGACGTAACCATTTACGACGAGCTCTTCATCACCTCCATAAACGAGAAACATATCCTTAGTCCTTTTCAGGTATTTCAGGATGTTCTTCACCGCTATCCAGCGATCCACTCCTGGATTACTTTGGTACCTCCCTGCTAAACTAATAGCAAGGCAAACATCAGGTCTGGTACACAGCATTGCATACATGATAGAACCTATGGTTGAAGCATAGGGAATGACTTTCATTTTCTCTCTATCTTCTGCATTGGTCGGGCATTAATTGAGTCTGACTCAACTTCACACCTTGTAACACAGGCAAGAACCCTTTCTTTGCTTGATCCATTTTGAACTTCTTCAAAACTTTATCAAGGTATGTGCTTTGTGAAAGTCCAATTAAGCCTCTTGATCTATCTCTATAGATCTTGATGCCCAATATATAAGCAGCTTCACCGAGGTCTTTCATTAAAAAATTCTTATTCAAATATCCTTTTATGCTATCCAGAAATTCAGTATCATTTCCGATCAACAATATGTCATCCACATATAAGATCAGAAATGCTACAGAGCTCCCACTCACTTTCTTGTAAATGTAGGCTTCTCTAAAAGTCTGTATAAAACCATATGCTTTGATCACACTATCAAAGCGTATATTCCAACTCCGAGATGCTTGCACCAATCGATAAATGGATCGCTGGAGCTTGCACACTTTGTTAGCACCTTTTGGATTGACAAAACCTTCTGGTTGCATCATATACAACTCTTCTTTAAGATAACCATTAAGGAATGCAGTTTTGACATCCATTTGCCAATTTCATAATCATAAAATGCGGCAATTGCTAACATGATTCGGACGGACTTAAGCGTCGCTATGGGTGACAAAGTCTCATCGTAGTCAAGTCCTTGAAATTGTCGAAAACCTTTCGCAACAAGTCGAGCTTTGTAGACAGTAACATTACCGTCAGCGTCAGTCTTCTTCTTGAAGATCAATTTATTCTCTATGGCTTGCCGATCATCGGGCAAGTCAACTAAAGTCCACACTGTCTTCTCATACATGGATCCCATCTCAGATTTCATGGCATCAAGCCATTTCGCGGAATCTGGGCTCATCATCGCTTCCTCATAGTTCGTAGGTTCGTCCTGGTCAAGTAACATGACTTCCAGAATAGGATTACCGTACCACTCTGGTGCGGACCTTACTCTGGTTGACCTACGAGGTTGGGTAGTAACTTCATCAGAAGTTTCATGATCATCATCATTAGCTTCCTCACTAATTGGTGTAGGAATCACTGGAACTGATTTCTGTGATGAACTACTTTCCAATAAGGGAGCAAGTACAATTACCTCATCAAGTTCTACTTTCCTCCCACTCACTTCTTTCGAGAGAAACTCCTTCTCTAGAAAGGATCCATTCTTAGCAACGAATATCTTGCCTTCGGAACTGTGATAGAAGGTGTACCCAATAGTCTCCTTTGGGTATCCTATGAAGACACATTTCTCCGATTTGGGTTCGAGCTTATCTGGTTGAAGCTTTTTCACATAAGCATCGCAGCCCCAAACTTTAAGAAACGACAACTTGGGTTTCTGGCCAAACCACAGTTCATATGGTGTCAACTCAACGGATTTAGATGGTACCCTATTTAACGTGAATGCAGCCGTCTCTAAAGCATAACCCCAAAACGATAGCGGTAAATCAGTAAGAGACATCATAGATCGCACCATATCTAATAAAGTGCGATTACGACGTTCGGACACACCATTACGCTGTGGTGTTCTGGGTGGCGTGAGTTGCGAAACTATTCTGGATTGTTTCAAATGAAGACCAAACTCGTAACACAAATATTCTCCTCCACGATCAGATCGTAGAAACTTTATTTTCTTGTTACGATGATTTTCCACTTCACTCTCAAATTCTTTGAACTTTTCAAATGTTTCAGACTTATGTTTCATCAAGGAGATATACCCATATCTGCTCAAATCATCTGTGAAGGTCAGAAAATAATGATACCCACCGCGTGTTGGGGATCGTAGCAGAAATTAAAAAATTTCTACGCATCACCAAGATCAATCTACGGAGTCATCTAGCAACGAGAGAGAGGAGTGCATCTACATACCCTTGTAGATCGCGAGCGGAAGCGTTCAAGTGAACGGGGTTGATGGAGTCGTACTCGTCGTGATCCAAATCACCGATGACCGAGTGCCGAACGGACGGCACCTCTGCGTTCAACACACGTACGGAGTAGCGATGTCTCCTCCTTCTTGATCCAGCAAGGGGAAAGGAGAGGTTGATGGAGATCCAGCTGTTGGAAATATGCCCTAGAGGCAATAATAAATGGTTATTATTATATTTCTTTGTTCATGATAATTGTCTATTATTCATGCTATAATTGTGTTATCCGGAAATCGTAATACATGTGTGAATACATAGACCACAACGTGTCCCTAGTAAGCCTCTAGTTGACTAGCTCGTTGATCAACAGATAGTCATAGTTTCCTGACTATGGACATTGGATGTCATTGATAACGGGATCACATCATTAGGAGAATGATGTGATGTACAAGACCCAATCCTAAGCATAGCATAAAAGATCGTGTAATTTTGCTAGAGCTTTTCCAATGTCGTGTGTCTTTTCATTAGACCATGAGATCGTGCAACTCCCGGATACCGTAGGAGTGCTTTGGGTCTGCCAAACGTCACAACGTAACTGGGTGACTATAAAGGTGCACTACGGGTATCTCCGAAAGTGTCTGTTGGGTTGGCACGGATTGAGACTGGGATTTGTCACTCCGTGTGACAGAGAGGTATCTCTGGGCCCACTCGGTAATGCATCATCATAATGAGCTCAATGTGACTAAGGCGTTAGTCACGGGATCATGCATTGCGGTACGAGTAAAGAGACTTGCCGGTAACGAGATTGAACAAGGTATTAGGATACCGAGGATCGAATCTCGGGCAAGTAACATACCGATTAACAAAGGGAATTATATACGGGATTGATTGAATCCTCGACATTGTGGTTCATCCGATGAGATCATCATGGAACATGTGGGAGACAACATGGGTATCCAGATCCCGCTGTTGGTTATTGACCGGAGAGGCGTCTCGGTCATGTCTGCGTGTCTCCCGAACCCGTAGGGTCTACACACTTAAGGTTCGGTGACGCTAGGGTTGTAGAGATATGTGTATGCGGAAACCCGAAAGTTGTTCGGAGTCCCGGATGAGATCCCGGACGTCACGAGGAGTTTCGGAATGGTCCGGAGGTGAAGAATTATATATAGGAAGTCAAGTTTCGGCCAGCGGGAAAGTTTCGGGGGTTATCGGTATTGTACCGGGACCACCGGAAGGGTCCCGGGGGTCCATCGGGTGGGGCCACCTATCCCGGAGGGCCCCATGGGCTGAAGTGGGAGGGCAACCAGCCCCTAGTGGGCTGGGGCGCCCCCCATGGGCCTCCCCCCTGCGCCTAGGGTTGGAAACCCTAGGGTGGGGGGGCGCCCCACTTGCCTTGGGGGGCAAGTCTCCCCCCTTGGCCGCCGCCCCCTCCCTTGATGGGATCTTGGCCGGCGCCCCCCCCCCTCCCAGGGGGCCTATATAAAGGGGGGAGGGAGGGCAGTAGTATAACATCCTTGGGCGCCTCCCTCCTCCCCTGCTACACCTCTCCCTCTCGCAGAAGCTCGGCGAAGCCCTGCCGAGATCCCGCTACATCCACCACCACGCCGTCGTACTGCTGGATCTTCATCAACCTCTCCTTCCCCCTTGCTGGATCAAGAAGGAGGAGACGTCGCTGCATCGTACGTGTGTTGAACGCGGAGGTGCCGTCCGTTTGGCACTCGGTCATCGGTGATTTGAATCACGGCGAGTACGACTCCGTCATCCACGTTCATTGGAACGCTTCCGCTCGCGATCTACAAGGGTATGTAGATGCACCCCTTTCCCCTCGTTGCTAGTATACTCCATAGATGCATCTTGGTGAGCGTAGGAAAATTTTAAAATTATGCTACGATTCCCAACAGTGGTATCATGAGCCAGGCCTATGCGTAGTTACTATGCACGAGTAGAACACAAAGTAGTTGTGGGCGTTGAGTTTGCCAATTCTTCTTGCCGCTACTAGTCGTATCTTGTTTCGGCGGCATTGTAGGATGAAGCGGCCCGGACCGACCTTACACGTACGCTTACGTGAGACAGGTTCCACCGACTGACATGCGCTAGTTGTAACATCCCAAATTTTCAATTTGGAATGTTATACATAGATCATCATTGCATATAATGTTTTATTGCATTTTGACAAATCCTCGATAAATCCTAAGCAACTCAAGGACCCTCGGAGAGAGTTGGGGATTTTCTCGAATTTTCAAATTTGATTTTTCAAACGAGGATTGTGGTTTCAATTATTTTCTCTCCGGAAAAATATTTCAATTTAAAAATAAACGAGAGGAGAAAATATGACTTCTCCAAAACATTTGAAATACTGGAGGAAAAATGTTAAAATCATTATTTGGATTTTATTTGCAATTTTTATTGCATTAAAAATATTGCATATTTTCAAAAATATTTATTTTGGTTTATAAAAATGTTCACCCTATTCTAGATTTTCTAACTAGACGGGGAAAATTTATTTCATATTTTTCTGATTTTTAATTATTTTTCTACGCAATATTTTCCGCGGAACTTATTTTAAAAAAAACGCGCCCGCGCCGACTGGGCCAAAGGCCCAGCCGACGGCCCACCCCATCGCCCCTCTCCTCTCGCTGCACGCCGCCGACGCCGGAGTCCGCAGCGGACACGGGAGCCGCCGCCGCCTCGGGTGCACCCTCCCCCAAGCCGCAGCACCCCCCCTCTTTATATACCCCTCCCCCTCTCTTTCTCTCACCGCCGCCGCCGGAGAAGCCCCGCCGCCGCCCGCATCTCGCCCCGCCGCCGCCGCCGTTTGCC